>NC_137625.1:25193613-25633838 GCF_963280865.1 Gymnoscopelus braueri
TGTGTGTGTGTGTGTGTGTGTGTGTGTGTGTGTGTGTGTGTGTGTGTGTGTGTGTGTGTGTGTGTGTGTGTGGGGGGGGGGGGGTGTGTGTGTGTGTGTGTGTGTGTGTGTGTGTGTGTGTGTGTGCGTGCATGTGCGTGTATTGCACACTGCATGGACTGCTACTTCTGCATTCATTCTCCTGCATTTTGTAGCAGGTAATTTCATTGAGAATTCATCTTTTCTTTTGAGGGTTCTCATTCATTCACAGCTCCAGATTCCCTCTCTCGTTATTAATTTTTTCATGTTTTGGTCTCGTTTCTTCGCAGTTGAGTGATTCACGCTCTCTTCCCGTCACACTCGCCTCGCTATTCTCTTGCACTGTAAAAATCCTCAGTTAATTTAACTCCGCGAGGTACAGAGTACAGACCCTTAAGGGTTCATTTGGTTCCATTTGTACTGTACACTTTCTTGAGTTAAATTAACATGAGGATTTTACTGTGTGCTCTTCATCCCATAAACCCGCACAACACACACCCACCGCATTGTGTGTATTGGTGTGCGTTTGTGCATGCGTGGGTTTACATGCGTGTATTGGCGTGTGTTTTTGCATGCATGCATATGTGTGTGTGTGTGTGTGTGTGTGAGTGCATTTGTGTGTGCGTGTGTGTGCGTGCGTGCGTGTTAGCATCTGTTAGCATGTGTTGGCGCTCACCCACAGCGGGGGGGACCAGCTGGCTGGTGGACCCCCAGGGGATAGGGGAGGAGGGGGAGGCAGCCAGGTCATCTCCTTCGTCCTCTGTGAACGATGCAGGCTCCCCTCTGGCGACATGGAAAGGCTTTGCTCTTGGTCTAAACACAGAGCGTGCATCTGATTGAACATTCGTGAGGGACCGCGAGAGATCTGCGCAGACGCTGTGGTTCATGTCAATGAGGAATGCCTTGAAATAAAGATTCAGGTTTTTAACACTTTAAACCAGCTGGGTCTTCAACAGGGGATCCGGGACCCCTAGGGGGTCCTCAGAGTTGCTACAGAGGGTCCGCCAAATCTCTGTGTGATAGGATCATTGTTTTTTACATTAACCACTTGAACCCTAGCATCCCTATAGTACAGAGTGATAGTTTACTAAGTATTGACGGTTTAAGTCGTTAAATGTCTGAAAATACACATTAACATGAATCCAACATCTATGAAAAGCTTTAATCTGCAACAGAATTTTATGTAATATATAGTGGGGGTCCCTGCTTCATCTCTCTCTCTCAGTTAGGGGGTCCTTGGCCTGAAAAGGTTGAAGACCCCTGCTTTAAACGCTTTAGTTTCCCGTGGGGGGAATTATGTCACCAGAGGCAACATATCAGTTAAAAGTCAGATACAGAGTAATAGAAGAACTGTAAAGCGAGGCTAAACTTTGTCCAGACTAATACAAACTGTTAGTCGAATGAAGTCAGGAGATCAGTCGGTTGAAAGGTGTGATTACATTCTCGTTCTTTCGATCTTTGAATGAGAGCCACAAGCACATGAACACACACACTTCTTTCTTTGCATTTTGAGCTACATACATGTAGAGTTAATTACTACATAATTGCCTATTTTTAGAGATAATCGCAATTATTGTCCATAATAGTCATAACCGTGTCCATCTTGAAAAATGTTCATATACTTTCGTTTATATTTTCAAAAAGGTAGCGGAAATAGACGATCTACAAGCTCACAACGCGTCGCATTGCGATTCATGTTTTTCTGAAAGTTATTAAATGTCAGTCATTTCTTTGTATATTTAGGTTATTTATCATAACTGCCCTGTGCAACTTCAAAGCCTAAAAGCCAAACAGAAATGTAATTTGTATTCATATGTTCCAGTGTTCAACGACAGAAACACAATTATATGTTAATCGCAATTATTTGTGTGGCAATTTGCATTTCATAATGTTGAAAGCCCTAGTGTTAGCTATCCATAGCATGCACATTGCCATCTATCTGTGTCTCATGCGTGTCTTACACTGAGTGTGAGTGGGAGAGGGGAAATGACAGATTTCACAGGATTCACAGCCGTGTTAGATGGTAGGTGATTAGTGTAAGTGATGGGCTTTCTCTCTGCTCATTCATGCGAGGGACAATGAATGAATGCAAATGTCTCGTAGTCAACAGAGCTGACGTTATGGACCTGGACCAATGGCTATCACAAAATACCTGTGTGTATACTAGATGTGTGCACGTGTGTGAACGGCGACGCATACGTGCACAGATCACCAATAATATACAGCAGCTCCCATCACATTGCCAAGGGCAACACATATGATCACTTCAGAGAGAGAGAGAGAAAGAGAGAGAGAGAGAGAGAGAGAGAGAGAGAGAGAGAGAGAGAGAGAGAGAGAATACAATGCACAGTAAAATCGAATTGTTAATTTGACTCTGATAGTGTACAACAAAAACAAATGAACCCTTATGGGTCCATGTTTCCATTTGTACACTCTCTGACTTAAATCAACACTGAGGATTTTTGTGTGTGAGCGGGTGAGAAAGATTCCAGTGGTATGATGGTGAAATAACAGGGAAATTGTATTGTGCGAGTATAGCCTTGTATTCTGAAGATGACCAACCCTCTGATTACTGTTGTGCTAGTTTGAGACAACATGAGAGTAAATTAGACACGTAATCACGCCGGTTGATATTATTACAGAGTGAAAAACAAAGGCAAAATGCTCCTTAATATGCATGTGGTCTCACTCAGCGAGCCAGATGAGATACTGTAGGAGCTCAGTTCTTTTGTGTCAAAAAAGGCTTGGGTGCACTCCAGATTTCACTGTGTACATTTGAATATGTGAGCGTTGGTGTGCGTCTGTGTGTTAAGAAAACGGCGTGCCTCAATGTTTGTGTGTGCTAGTGTTTTTAAAGGCTTTTCTGTCATCTGGCAGATGGCAAGATAAGTTGGCTATTAACCCATTTAGACCGGGGAACGCATCTGTGTGTCATTTTAAGATTTCTTTGGGCTATTAAAAAATAGCAGATCCACAAGCTCATAGCGCGGCACCGAGTGCCGCAATACAGTGGCGTCAGTTCAGCAAAAGCTATGGTATGGCAAGGTTAGGGTTGCCAACTCCCAGAGATTAAAATAAGGGACACTTATCCTGGGCCGATTTTTTTGGGGGGTCAAACCCCACAAAACCCCCTATACTATGCATTATACCTATAACACAATACAAACACAATGGTCTTACACCTGCATTAGGCTACTATTCATGATTTTATTCTCGCACTATGAGGTTGTATATCTGCTATTTTTGAGGGAAAAAATGAAAATTTGTGCAAATCTTTGAATAAATATTTTTTTAAAGCGAATATTTGTAACTCAAATCTTTGCTTCTGGGGGTCCCTGGAAATACATTTTTACAATTTTTTACAAAATATTTTACAAATGTTTGCTTTAAAAATATATATATATTCAAAGATTTGCGTCAATTTTCCCACGATTTTTCAAAAAATTGCAGATCTACAAGCTCGTAGTGAGCTTGTAGATCTGCAATTTTTTAATAGCCAAAGAAATCTTAAAATGACACACAGATGCGTTCCCGGTCTTAATGGGTTAATCAGCCAATGTTGTGCTTTACTACATGGCCAAAGGGATTTGTACAGTAGCACTAGACTAGACAGTCTTATTGAACGGCCAGAGAGTCGATGAGGATGCGATGCGGGAGTGTGCTCTCTAGCCAACACCAACTCTGGACTCCTGGATCGCTGCCCTGCACGATCTAACATCAGAGTCTTGAGCTCTCTACAGTGTTGATAGCTAAGCTGTCGCGCTGCAGTGGTTCTACGTAGGTGGTGCGCTTCCTGCCTTTCCTGGCTTTGCCCTGGGTTGGCTCCCATAGTGTCAGCTTGCTTGCCTCTAGTTCTGGGTTCCGGAGAGTCAAGACACTCACTTGATGTGATGGGGAGCTCATTCACAAGCAACCATACAGACTTATTTCTGGCTGCGTGCACCCACTGCCAGCGATTTTTTGATTTTCTTACCATTTGAAGTAGTCACAGAATATTTATCTCTAGTATGATCGATCCCCTGATGGTTGCTAATCACAGAGGGGTTTCACTGTTCTGAAACCTTCTTCATCCGCGACCTCCCGTTCGCCTTTATACGCCTTTGAAAATAGCATGTCTCGGCCAAAAAATACATAGTAAAAAAAAAAAGTACACAGGAGCCGAGATACAGGATTTTTAAGTAATAAGTTAACCAGGGAGTGAATGGAGCAGTAAATCTTCGGATCACGTTATCTCCTGGTTCTTTGTGAAAAAAATTTATACGGGAATATTATTATTACAATTTTTTTTAAAGTCGTCATAAGTCGTCCTTGGCAGCCGGGGCGTTATGACGATGTCTCGTTATAAGTCGTCCTTGGCAGTGAGAGAGTCGAAAGAGGATGAGAGAGATGGTGAGGGAAAGGAGGAGAATCTAGAGTGAGGTGCCATCCAGCAGTTGAGTAATCACTGAGAGCCAATACCAGATATGAACTGAGATGTCCAAACAAGGAGGCATCGACTGAAAGAGAGATGGAAAGGGAGAGAGGGAGAGTTTTGTAGAAACAGGGAGAGCATGAAGTTCTCAAGGGGTAATAAAGTGAAATAAAGAAAAATAAACATTTGCATAAAGAACACCTGCACTTGATTCCCTCCATGTAATTGATCTTGCTGTCAGTCATTGTACTGTAAACTGTGAGACTGATCCATATACGTACATTGTTTGAATTAGTCTGTGGATCTTTCTCTCTCTCTGACTCCCTCATTTTCTCTCTCTCTCTGATTCTCTCTCTCCCCCCTCCTCCTCCCTGTGCTGCAGTGGGGCCTTCTCAGAGGTGGTCCTGGCCCAGGAGAAGCTCACAGGTCGGACGTTTGCCGTCAAGTGCATCCCTAAGAAGGCTCTGAAGGGCAAGGAGAGCAGCATCGAGAACGAGATCGCCGTGCTCCGCAAGTAAGAACGGAAACCAAACCCTCCCCCTCATTTAGCTTTCTGCATGCGAGAACGTGTGTGCACACATTGCACACGTCACAGGCACATACATTCTCTCCGTTTTCCCCTTCTCTTCTCCCTGTGTTTTCCTCTCTCTCTCTTTCCCTGTTTTTCTCCTCTCCTTTCTTTCATCCTCTCCTTTCTTTCATGCACGTATACGAGCCGCCCGCCTCCTCCTCCCTCGTCCTCGCTCGTTACCGGGGCGACAGAGCCGCCTTGCCAGAGCCTCCCCTACCCCTGCTTATCACGATCTCATTTAGTCCCCCCCAGCACCCACCCACCTGTCCTCGGGTCACGATCCACAGCCCAGAACAGAACAAAACAGAACATTAATCCATTTAGACCGGGAATGCATCTGTGTGTCATTTTTTTATTTCTTTGGGCTATTAAAAAATAGCAGATATACAAGCTCATAGCTATGAGCTTGTATATCTGCTATTTTTGGAAAATAATCGTGAAAATTTGTGCAAATCTTTGAGTATATATATATATACATTTTAACTCAACTCTTTGCTTCTGGGGGGTCCCTGGAACAACACATTTTGAGATGGGGGTCCGCGGGGGGTCTTTGACCACTGAAGACATTTGTAGAATCCCCAGAAGCAAAGATTTGAGTTAAGAATGTTCGCTTAAAAAAAGTATATATTCAAAGATTTGCACAAATTCTCACGATTAAAAAATAATAAATAGCAGATCTACAAGCTCATAGCGCGGCACTGAGTGCCGCGCTATGAGCTTGTAGATCTGCTATTTTTGAATAGCCCAAAGACATCTAAAAATGACACAGATGCGTTCCCGGTCTTAATGGGATAAGCAGCTGTCTGTCTGTGTGCTGTTGCTCCTTCGGTTGCTTTTGAAGTGAAGCATTGTGTTCTCAATGATGATGACAGAAACAGAGTGTACTGTGTCATGTTGTTCTCTCCACAAAAGCAAAATCCTGAGTTTTCATTTATACTTCATTACATCTAGCCTGGGTGAAGGGAGTGATGAAAGGGCAGAGAGACAGGCAGAGCACGACCGTTGCCAGGTATTTGGGTCCGATACCTATCCGGATTTTGGGGAGTTCTAGACTACCAATTACCACTATTTTGTCAAACAGTGCTAAATCAATTGTGATCAATTTGAAAAACTTGATCACATTAAATTCTTTCAAATAATAGAACTATCAAAAATAGCCAATTTACACGCAATGAGTTGTGAGCTTGTAGATCGACTACTTTTGGAAATGTTTTGGAAAACATTTGAAATTTTCACTTATAATGACATGCCCAAAATGAGGACACCAGGTAGAAAGTGGTAAAAAATCGGGACACATCGGCTGCATAATTGCTGATACTGTTCAAAAACCATCAAAATAATAGCTTATATATTGGCCAAACTGATACATCAGTCTGGCTCTAGTGATAAGGCATATCAGCACTAGTAGGGCTTGTAATTACTCTCAGCCCGAGGGCTGAGCTGACTAATCAGCCCAACCTAATCAGCCACAGAACCTACATTTATTCGGTTGCAAAGGAAACAAAAAACGGCCAGAAATGTTGGATGGTACAGCAACTGCCAGGTTCTCCGCCAAATTCCCTCCCCACTAGGACCTAAACTTTTTAATTTGTACATTAATGACATTTGTGACGTGTCAAAATGATTACAATTTGTTTTGTTCGCAGATGACACAAATTTCCATTGCTCTGGATATGATTTAAAATTGTTAGCTGAAAGCATTGTACATGAAATGTCGTTAATCTGTCGTAACAAGTTTATGATTTTTGGTAATTGGGAAAAGGATGACGAGGTGGTATTATCTATAGAGGGAGTGGAGTGAAAGAGTGTCAGAATTTAGATTTTTGGGAGTAATAATGGATGACAAATTAACATGGAAACCCCATATAGCACATGTTTAAAAAAAAGATTTCTTAGAGCATTTTTGTTTTAAATAAAGTAAGACATGTGTTAGATTATGAGGCAATGCGAATACTATATTGCTCACTTATTTCACCATACCTCAGTTATTGTGCTTAAGTATGGGGGAATACGTATGTGACTACCATAAAACCATTATACATACATACTACAGAAGAGAGCAGTACGAATCATGCATAATGTCAATTATAGAGAACACACAAACAGACTATTTATACATTCGAGAGTATTGAAACTTGAAGAGTTAGTGAAGCTGCAGACATTATTAATCATGTTCAGGGCAAAAAGCAAAACGCTGCCAGTTAATTAGCAAAATCTGTTTGAACGTAGTTCAGAAAGTGGTGACAGTAGGAGGAAATTTGATTTTAAGCATCAGTTTGCACGAACCACTCAGAGGCAGATGTGTCCTTCAGTTGTAGGAATCAGAATGTGGAATTCTCTCCACAATGACTTAAAAGGTTGTACAAATATTTATCAATTTAAAAAAGGAAATTATTAGACACTATGAAGAAGATGAATAGGAAAGGATTGGACTTTTTAACTATATATGTTTGTTCATTTGTTGCTCGTTTTGCTTGTTTTGTTTTGGGTTTTGGTTTTGTTTAAACTTGCACGTATTCTTCTTCCTGCTCCTTTTCGCTCATGGGTGTATTCGATTTAATGAATTATTGAAGTTATGAATTGTGTGTACTGTAATACACTACCATATGCGAAACAAAATAAAATGAAATGAAATGAACTAGGATTACCATTCCCTTCGCTGGGGCAGTTTCTAACGACGGTACATTAAATCTTGTGTGTTCCGTTATATAAGTTCTCCTCAACGACAAGCCAATGCAGGCGTGTGACAGTATTTGATTCTTGTAATGAATGAAGACTAAGATTAAAAGAGTAATACTAATTTGTAGTTGCCCCAAGTTATCTCCTTTTTTTGGTTTGTTTTTTACTTTTGGCAATTTTATGCTTCATTCAGATATTCACTAGTAAGAGACCACACCTTCTGCTTGAAGTTAAACGGATAAAAAATGGATGGATGGATGAGGAACCCGGGTAGGGCGAGACTCAGGGTGAGGGTAGTATAGTCTCGGGAGCAGACGGCCACTGGAGCTCGTTTGGGTAGCGGTCGCCTTTGCTCGGAATACTGCCCCCCGGGTTCCTGGAAGAGAGGAAAAAGAGAAAAGCTTAGTATTGAGGAGACGGAGGTAGTTGGGGTGGACGGGGGGAACGTTCGAGACCACGTAAGTAGTAGGAACAAACGAGCGGCGGCTCACAGGTGTATTTATGCTCTTTCTACTGTGGTGATTGTGATGGGGATTGGCTGTCTGGTAAGAGAAGGCAGGTGTATAGGTGATAAAGTGATGGCGAGCGGGGAGTTGCCGTGTTAAGCAGAGGAAGGTCTCTACTCCTGAACCTACGTTGTATACAACTACATTACAATAAAGAGAGAGTCAGAAAATGCAATCAGAGAGCAGGGGAAAGGCACACAATAGTCCGGCCTGGCGAACCGGGGACACTGGTGAAGGCATTCTGCACCCACGTGGTATGCGCCCCAACCATTAGGCTACTGGGTCTCTCTGCCCAAGGTTATCTAAGCTCTGGCACAGACATATAAACATACAGCCTACAACTGTGACTGATATGCTATATAGCCCTTATTTAGATAACCTTGGGCAATGACGACTGCTCGGACCATAATGCTGTGTATACTACAGTATACTGTAGCCTGACTATGTACTAGTTTAGATATTCAAAATTCCCGAGGGGATGGATATGTCTGTTTCTGTACTGCTTGACATTGGGGTGTTCTTTCTGGTTCATAAATGCTAGTTCTATGACAAACGGTTGACTTATCCTTCTCTGACCTCTGGGATGCTGTGGTCTACTACATGTGGAACTGCAATAAACGCACGCAGCCATTACTAATACACTATGATAACTTATCTGACTGTTCTGACATGTCCCCCACCCTCTCTCTCTCTCTCTCTCTCTCTCTCTCTCTCTCTCTCTCTCTCTCTCTCTCTCTCTCTCTCTCTCTCTGTTTTTAGATTTTTTCTTTTTCTCCCGAATTTAGTCGTTATTCCAATTAACTCCTCCCCACACACTGGGGGGGGGAGAGAGATGGGGGGGGTGACATGCAGCAAAGGCCGTCGTTGTCTCAGGCTACTTTGGAGCCTAGGTGCCCGGACCGCTACGCCAGCAGTCCGAGCCCCCCCCACACACATTTCTGTGTTGTTGTCACTGCTGTTGCATCCTACTGACTCACCTGCCAGTGAGGAGCCCCCACCGGGAGGACGTATAGAGCCTTCGTCCTACTCCTCCCGCCCAACACTCCCTGCTGACTGTTGCCACCCCAGCCCGTAGGAGTACATACATCATGCAATGACCAATATCATCGAACACGGGCCAATTGTGTTCGCATAGAGTAAGACGCTCGACAAAGCCGGATGCACCACGGTGGATTCGAACCCACGCGTATTTTGCCTTTCATTGATGAAGTAGGACGGCAGTAGATCCTAGATCCTGGTAATTGATGTGAAAGGTGTATTTACTGTACATGGGAAACGGGAGGGGGTGTGTCACCGTACACATTCCTGATTGGTCCACTGCCGCCTCCTTCTCTGACCTTGGGAATTGTGTCGCTATCAGCAGCTTCACTGTCAATCATGTAGATTGACGTGTTTATTTCTCTTAAAGCTGTCAAGCTCCTGCCCGACGGAGTCGCTCAATGAAAATGACATTGCCATGCGTTGTTAGATGGCAAATCGGTTATTATCGGTGAGCAATGCTGATATCTGCTCAATGTTCAAGGTTTAAATTGTACAAAGTATAAATGATAAATTAGGCTATAGGCTACAACCTGGCAGCTGTAGCAGGAGACGTCTGTCTGTCTGTCTATTCTTATTTACTATATCGTCCTGTTATACCGTTTTCTCCGATAATGTTAGTGGGTAGTATTTGTCGTGCTACACTTGCTGCCTACTCTCTCCTAGTTTAGCCTCAATCCTCAGAGCAGAGAATCAAGGACACACACACACACACGCACACACTCACAAACATAAATACCTACACACACAGAGAAGCAGAGTCACACATACAGTGCACACACACACAGCACACGCACGCACGCACGCACGCACGCACACACACACACACACACACACACACACACACACACACACACACACACACACACACACACACACACACACACACACACACACACACACACACACACACACACACACACGTTGTATTACTATACTTATGAGGACATCAACATTTTAGGATGCCGATTTCATGATTGATTTATGATTTTTGTGGGGCATTTTTAACCGCAAGTCTAAAGCCGAAAAATAGCAGATCTACACTGCGACACGTTGTGAGCCGCAAGTCTAAAGCCGAAAAATAGCAGATCTACAAGCTCACAACGTGTCGCAGCGCGACACGTTGTGAGCTTGTAGATCGGCTATTTTCCGGTGTTTGACATCGCCGCACAACTAAGTATAAAATAGGGGAAAATTTGACCCCAACCCCCTAAACCTAACCTCTAAAGGTCTAATCCTATAACCCCAACCTGAATCTTTTTCTAATCGTAAACGTATCTCTAAAAATCCTTTTTCAACCATAACAATTTTTTCTTGTGAGGACCAAGAAAATGGTCCTCACAACATCTATTTCTCATACACTACTAGACTTGTGGCGACGTTTGGTCCTCACAAGTGTAGTAATACAAACACACACACACACACACACACACACACACACACACACACACACACACACACACACACACACACACACACACACACACACACACACACACACAGCACGCTGGGTTTTGTCTGTCATGTCATGATCCTCCTGTGTGTGTGTGCTGTGAATATATAATGATCCCGGCTGTTTGTGAGAGGGATGATTTCTCTGCCATTACTCAGGCTGCTCCGCTCCAGAGGTGTCGACTGTCTGCCGCTAGCCTTTCATTATACCAGGCAGAGTTTAAATACATGCACATTATCCCCTGTTAGCTCAAGCAAGCGATCCCCAGTCAACCTCTGTGTGTGTGTGTGTGTGTGTGTGTGTGTGTGAGTGTGTGTGTGTGTGTGTGTGTGTGTGTGTGTGTGTGTGTGTGTGTGTGTGTGTGTGTGTGTGTGTGTGTGTGTGTGTGTGTGTGTGTGTGTGTGTGTGTGTGTGTGTGTGTGTGTGTGTGGGGATGAGTCATGCCCTATCTTATGCATCAATGGCTGCAGTCGCCACAGAGTTCATATCACACATACGATACAGCAGTGGTTCCCAAAGTGGGGTCCGGGGACCCCCAGGGGTCCTTGGGGGGTTCCGGGGGGGTCCCCAGCAAAGGTAGTTAATATATATATATTCATAAATAATAATAAATCTTCTGCGGGGTCCCTGGCACAAAACCTTTTCAGATGGGGGTCCGCAGCCAAATACATACCAATTTGGGGGTCTTTCTGTTGGACGAGTTTGAGAACCACTGCTTAGAGCTCATCATCACCTGCATGTTTGTGACCGAGGAATCTGCAGTTCACTTCTTCACAATGACAATGCAGTGGAGCAGTGTTGATTTTGACAGCATATTTTGATTTAGTTTTAGTCATAGTCTTTTGAATAAAATTCCATTTAGTTTTAGTCATATTGTAGTCATCTGAAATGTTTTAGTTTTTGTCTAGTTTTAGTCGACTAAATATCATAAGATTATAGTCGACTAAATCTACAGTTGATTTAGTCGACTGAAATGTATTTTGGCGATGCCTTGATGGCGTCGTAATGGCTGATTTTACACTTGGTTGCATGCTGAAAATAGCCGATCTACAAGCTCACAACGCGTCGCAGCGCGACGCGTTGTGAGCTTGTAGATCTGCTATTTTCAGAGCGCAACACCCGAGCGCAACCAAGCATAAAATGACTTGTCTTTTAGTTCTACTGGATCTCTTCTCCACTAGTCCCTCCCTAACATTTTAGTCTAGTTTTTATTTGTTGACGAAATTGTCAATAAATTTAGTCTTAGTTTTAGTCGTCATTGCTTTTTTTTTTTTTTTTTTTAATTTAGTTTTCGTCTGTGAAAAAAGGTAGTCGACGAACATTTTTCGTCATAGTTTTAGTCATAGTCAGACACACCATCGCCTTTGAACCGTAACTATGGTGAAATTAGCAATACGGAAGTGGAGGGATGGGGGAGGGGTCAGACTGTGTGTGTATGTAGATTTGTCTTCTGTGGGATCATGTAGAGTCTGGAGATCCTCGTTGGTCTCATGAATGAACCCTTTGCTGGTTTGTGTTTCCTCGTAGGATCAAGCATGAGAACATCGTAGCGCTGGAAGACATCTACGAGAGCTCCAACCACCTCTATTTGATCATGCAACTGTGAGTACCCCCCCCCCACACACACACACACACACACACACACACACACACACACCTCCGTTTCAACATCGGTCTCTCCCCCCCTTCTCTCCGCTTTTAACCTCCACTGACCTTCTCTACTTGTAAATGTCTCTGTGTTTGTCATTTGCTGTCCCCTCTCAACCCCCCCCCCCCATGGTGTCAGATTAAACAGACACAGTCGGTTTCAGTGGTAACTGAACCAAGGGTGACTTAATCTCCATCGCTCTCTCTCTCACCCTCTCGCCCCCCCCCCGTGTGTGTGTGTGTGTCCCTCTTTCGCACCCGATTTCTGTCTGATTCTCTCTCTCTTACTCACACACTCTTGACTCTGCCAATCTCTTGCTAACACAGACACACACACACACACACACACACACACACACACACACACACACACACACACACACACACACACACACACACACACACAGTCACATTGGTTACACTCTGTAAACCCTTTACAGGTCTTTAGTAGAGCAGGTGGGGGGGGGTTCATCTTGAGCCCATGGGAGTCCCACTGACCTCAAGGTGAGGTTACTGTCACTTATACTACGTAACAGTGAGGATACGTATCAGGCCTATTTTCCAGTCCATAGTGTGAGCACGTACTGGCATCCTGACTCCATTAGTCTCACTTCAATCCAGATAAACAAGAAATGATGACGCAGTCATATTAATACCAGGTTGCTCTCTCCAGCGTCCCCGCACGGAACCAAATGGACCCGTGGTCCGTCGAATATTATTTTCCACCACGGATCGCACAGAGTACTGCATGACTAGGGGCGAAGCAGGGGGGCGTGTCTACTGAGACCGGGGAGGAAACACACGTTTGCAGCGAGCACCACACTTTTTATTTATTTATAGTTTACACAAAAATACAAAAAGTACATAAAAATGTACTTAAAGTACCAAAAGTAAAAGTACTAAATGTTTGAAAATAGTCGATCTACAAGCTCACAACGCGTCGCGATGCGACGCGTTGTGAGCTTGTAGATCTGCTATTTTCAAATAGCCTAGGTTTAAAATATGGCTGAAGTGGTTAGTGTATGTTTTATAATGTAATAATTTATATCTGAAAAGTAACTAGTAACTAAAGTTTTTTAAATAATTGTAGTGGAGTAAAAGTACAATATTTACCTCCGAGATGTAGTGGAGTAGAAGTAAAAGTAAAGACAATTGGAAATACTCCAGTAAAGTAAAAGTACCTTTTTTTCCCTTCCTCCCCCTCTCCTCTCCTCTTACCGTTCTCCTGTCACGCCTCATCTGCTCTCCATCCCCCCCTCCGCCTTCCTCTTGTCTTTTCATCACCTTTCTTGTCTTCCTCTCATCTCCTGTCACACCTCATCTCCTCTCCTCCTCCTCGTCATCTTCCTCTCCATCTCATGTCTTTCCTGGAGCAAGTATTTTATCCCCCCCCCCCCCACACACACACACACACACACACACAGCCCACAGGCTCCCATCTGCTGGCTGACAAGGGTCAGTTGCCATGGCTACAGAGTTCAGAGGTCACCTCCTCCCCGCATGACATCAGGGCTAACCTTGAAAGCATCGGGATAACACTCGTACCTTTTATCACTGGACTGCAGCCATTATTGATGCATGTGGAGGCATTTAGTTGTACAGAGCTAAAACATATGGTCATTTAACTCTCAGCTGAGGGGCAGAGTCCTGCACGGGTCCAATTTTGACAACCCGCCCCGCCCGTCAATAATCAGATCCGTAGACTGACCCGTCACCCGTGATTATATCAAAATCCAAACCAGACCCGCCCCGCCCGTCAAATAATGGGCCCGTTATCCGCCCCGTTACCCGTGATTACATGCAGTAAATAGCCTATACAGACAGTCACTCAATTTAAAAGTGGGTTAAAATGCTTTTAACACAAGATAGCAGCCTTCAGCAATAGCGGTACATTCAGTGGTCAGGTTCGTTCAGAAATCTGCACGTCAAGTGAAGAATGAAGCGAGCTTTCCATAATGCGGGAACGCACATACACGCAGTGCGCACGTGTCGTTGTTTACATTGTCAGATGGTTTTAATTTGAAGGTTTAACAGGATGTTCATTGTGTTTTCGTGAGTTAAGACAACTGACCTGTGCTCTATGCCGGCGTGCTGTGTTAAGTTACGCAAGTGACGTTGTTTTTGTGGAAACAGTGCTCTCTGATTTTCACAATAAAATGTTACCCACCCACGTTTAGTTCAGTACCGCCCGTTCCCATACCCGTGAACTTATAAAAGTATAGTTTTCAATCGTTTTTACCCGTCAAACGCGGGCACCGGTCGGGTATCCGCAGGTACCCGGCCCGTTTCAGGACTCTGCTTTCGGGCCCCTAGTTTGAGGGAGGTAAACTGATAACTACCCATCATAATGTTTAACGTGGGCGCTCACAAAGTCTCCCATCAGCGCTGACATTCCCAAGTATTCTGAATCTATTTTTCGATGTCTTTTTGAGGCTTACTTGTGAAAATTATGGTCGTTTCTTGCGATCTGCACATCTCCAAAGCATTAATATAGTGTTCTACAACTAAATCTGGTCTTTTGCCATAGCATTCGCTGGATCCAGATTTGCCACAGGCCACACACATGGTGTGTGTGATGTCACACCATTAATTTCTTTGCCACAGTGCATTTGGTGTCTGTCCCAATCTGTGTTTCTGCTTGGATGTTCTTAAATTCAGGCCAGTGAGATCAAACATGTAGAGATGATTATTAATATTAGTCATTTTGTGAATCGGATTCCGGGAGCGTGCCACGTTAGTATATTCATTCATAGATCCTGCTAAATGACAGCAAAGATGGAGGTTTTCTAAAGCCCCCTGTAGGGAAGAAAAATACATTTTCATCTACATATTGAACAGAGACTTTTTTTAAAGGATTTAAACCACACCAGGGGACATGGGGTAGGGATTTTGCTGTGTATAAGCTGTAAGAGTAGTGTAGAATTTGTTTGAGATTATAAGCATTTTTTAAGCTTTATCTGACTGTGCTGACTTGCATTTTACGCTTTCTTTGACTCTGTGCTGACTTGCATTGACAGAGTAAATTATAGATCCTTAAAAGAGGCTGCACCCACCTCAACCCAAATGTGCGCGCGCACACGCATTCTGTAAAGTCCTTTATAGATAACTCAAACCTTTACTGCACAATGTATATGCACATTTATCTGCACACATGGTTATGCCTTATTGCAAATTCTATACATCCGGCAACTAAGATAAATAATAAAAGAAAAGTGCAAATACTCACACAAATGCTTTCATGTAACACCGCAAATTGTTGTATGCTTATCAGCAGCCATAAGCAGAGGCTGAGATTGTCCAAATGGGATCGTGATAAAAATGCTAATTTTAAACAGGCATAACTCATGCTTCATGTTTTACCTAGAACCATGACATTTCTACACACTTGCCTTTCCTCATGAGGAACATTTTCCTCAAGGACCCATAAGTTCCTCCTCTTACATTTTCTGCAATTTTGAATGTTTATGAAAACTACTTAATGAAAACTGAAGCCAATTGACCGCATGCTGTCACTATAGCGTATTGCTCTCATTGCTTGGCCCCCCGGTATTGCTGTTTGCAGCTATTTATACAGTATTTGTTTTTGTGTTGCTGTTACACCATATTGCCACTAACTTTAAGCTGCTATAGAATGACAGACAAACCCTCTTGATTCTTGATTCATTCTTAAATTTAAAATATGTTTTGTTGGTGTTAAACAGGCTCCTGAGATTCCCCTTTTAATAGTGCGCGGAAAACACACACACATACTGTACACACACATACTGTACTGTAAATCACTTAAATTCAGGGTATCTTTAGTCTGTGTTCAACAGGCTGCTCAGATATCCCTTTTGATAAGAGTAGATTAAATGATGAGCTAAGTATTAGCCTTACATCACTGCCGTCTACTAAATCAGTACCGTTGGACAATGTGTCTATTGTTCCCATGCCCACACAGTACATCACAGCTCATCTCATGTAAGTCCTAACAACTGAGGCTCAGACAAGAGTTTCGCTATATGAAATTGCTGCAGAGTTACTACTATGGTTCATATTGTTGTTTTTTTAATACTTTTTTTATTGGAATTTTTTGTAACATGATAAACACATCAGAGTATAAGCAACTATAAAATATAAAACAAGAAAAGACAATGACAGATAATTTGGTATGAATTCAAATAAAATATACAACATAAAAAAAAACAACAACAAACAGTTATACAGATACAAACAAAAAACAGAACAACAACAGACACTCTGGCTCTCATACCCTCCCTGCACAGATCTTTTGTAAAAAATTGTAAGAAAAATAAAATCATGCAACTGTGAGTACCCCCTACCCAAATCTTTTTTCCCCTTTTTTTCAGTTAACTATTATGTAGGAGGGGTCAGCGTGCACTTATTGAAGTGGTCGATGAAGGGTTGCCAGGTCTTGTAAGATTTGTCTTCACTCCCTCTCAATTAAAACTTTATCTTTTCCAATTGCAAATAGTGCATTACATCTTTCATAAGTGCAGTGTGGGTTGGAGCCTGCACTTGCTTCCAATTCAACAATATCAGTCTGCGAGCCAGTAGAGTCACAAATGTTACCATGTTGTACTGAACACTAGTCAGTTTGATCGTAGGCCCCCTCTGACTGCCAATACCGCTGTCAGTGGATCTGGGTCAAAGGTTTTTTAACAATGTCCGACAGTGATTTAAATATATTTTGCCAATATGACGTTAATTTCGTGCAGTGCCAGAACATATGAGCTAAAGTGGCTGGTGACTGGCCACATCTGTCGCAGTATGAGTTTACAGTTGGATACATTCTGTTGAGCTTTTCCTTTGACAAATGTAATCTGTGTAATATTTTAAATTGCAGAAGACCATGCCTGGCGCATACCGAATGTACTCGTTTTTGTGATGTAGACCATTGTTCATCCGTGATAGATATTCCTACTGTAGATCGTTTTCCCAAGCTGTTTTCAAATGATCCAAGGAGGTATTGTTGTCTAAATACGAGAGAGAATTATAAATAATAGAAATACCTCTGATCAGAGGGTTAAACAGAAATATAGATTCCATTGGCGAGTCGTCTGGGATATTTGGAAATGTTGCAGTGGTTCGTATCTGTAAGAACCTGAAAAAATGTGATTGGGGTAAATGAAATTTACGTCGTATTTGTTCAAAAGTTGGAAATAACCCTTCGATATAAAGATGTTGTTTTTTACAGAACCTGCAAAGTAATAAACCTTAGATGTGGTGGTCCCAGTTGATCATCCGTATGCACAGACAGACCCTGGGGTTTGTTCCCCAGACAGTGAATAATCATCCCAGAACTGAGCAGTGAGCGGAGGCTGACAGCTCGGGTCTGATCTATGGCTGCCTCTGCCCTGAGCTTGACGGGTCATACTCATATCTGACGCCACAGTGATTATTTGGGCAACTCTGAAGGCTCTCATGCTTTCATCTCAGCCATGATGAACGGCGAGTCCCAGTGCGCACACACTCCAGCACTAGCGAACACACACAGACACACACACACACACACACACACACACACACACACACACATCGAGTGATACATGACCCGGTCACAAGAGACTGAAGAGAGTGATGCACCCGCCTGCTTCCAAATGAATCAGTCAATGGAAGAGATAGGAATTGGAGATTGAAGATGGATGGAGGATTGGAGGTACACAAAAATGCGATCAAGGCAGTATTATATATATAGTGCGTGTGCGTGTGCGTGTGCGTGTGTGTGTGTGTGTGTGTGTGTGTGTGTGTGTGTGTGTGTGTGTGTGTGTGTGTGTGTGTGTGTGTGTGTGTGTGTGTGTGTGTGTGTGTGTGTGTGTGTGTGTGCGTGCGTGCGTGAATACATAATGTACTGTTACACCATTAATCTAGTATACATGTCACAGGGAAATTGGCATTCCAGGGAAAGGAGCGCTCGTTTTTAGGCGCGGGGCTTCCGCGCGAGGCAGGGCTTTTCGAGACAGGGTTTTTTACGCGAGGCGCTCCTCCTCGCGAGGAGGAGGAGGAGGAGGGGCTTTGATGCGAGGTGGCGAGAGCAGGAGGAGGAGGAGGAGGAGGAGAAGGCGCGAGGCGGGGCTTTGATGCGAGGCGGACCTGGCTTTTGTTGTTCCCCCCACATCGCAACCAGGAAGCTACGCTAGGGGAACGCTGAACACGCGTTCACACGCACACGTGATAATATTGTCCATGCCGGAGGCGAATTATCTTAACAGTCATGCTTTCAATAAACCAAATTGAAAGCATGAGCGTGCGTGCGCACGCGTGCGTGCACACGTATGCACATTCATGTCTATGTACGTCTATGCACGTAGTGTGGCTTGCATTGCCCTCTAGTGTTGGTTCTACAGAATTGCCTGGGGGGGGCGGTGAAAACGAGCGCTCCTTTTTCAATTTCCCTGGAATGCCAATTTCCCTGTAACATATACACATTACATAATGGAGTGAGTTGGGATAGAGGGTGGATGACGGAGGAGGAGTTCTGAGAACACTCAAATTGTCTATATGAATGAAACTGACATCTCACCTGCTGCCAAGAAAGATATGAAGGGTTTAGGGAGAAACCGAGAACCAGAAGGGTGGAAAAAAGAAAATGGCATTAAAGTTGAGAAGGGGAAGAAAAGTGTGGCATGGATTAAAACGACGCACGACTGAGTGTAGCAATTAATGTAATCGTGAACATTTTTCCACATTCCTGAGTTGAGTGCTGTGTCGCGCAAGCTAACACGTTGCATCGCAATGCGTTGTGAGCTGCTATTTTTGGTGCGTGACACTGGCGCGCAACTAAATGTATATCAGGCTTAAGTGCTGTTTTTACTTAAGGAAGTACAATAGTAAGTAGTTGTGGCTAATGGGAGCAGGTTTGGAGCATGCAGGGTCACTGTAGTGTACAGCTCTGATTACCCTGATAAAAGAACAGCTTGATACCATTTTTAGACCCGTGGAGAGAGTGAGAACGAAACACAGAGTGATGTGGACAAAGTCCACTTGGTTTATACACGGTGTGTCTGTGTGTCTAACAAACGTATGTGTTGATACTGTCTTGTGCATGTTCAAACAAATGCATTTGGTGGTGGCATGAGTGTGTGTGTGTGTGTTACATGTTTTACTTTGTGGGGACCAACAGTCCCCACAAGGATAGTGAGTTCTGGGCCCCATGAATCATCTTTATGGTTCAAAAACATTTTCAGAGTTATAGTGCGTTCACACGGGCGGATTAAAAGATACATGCTACCATTCATTTTCAATGGAAACCAGCGACATGAAGATACAAAGATACATCAGACGTTTGTAGCTGTAACTCTAGTACAGGACTACTCAACTTAATATGGCTCAGGGGCCACTCAGCAAAATACCAAAAGTCCAAGGGGCCGCAAGCTAAAAATGACGGTCCTATTTTGGATTTTTCGATTTTGTATCACACACTACGCATTGTTATTGTTATAAGAAAATGTACATTTTCACATCATATTCTTTTCACTGTACCGTTTATTTTGTGTGTATGTCCAGTGGCATCAGCCAAAAGCTAAGGTATGGCAAGGTTAGGGTTGCCAACTCCCCAGAGATTGAAATAAGGGACACCTACCCCAGATGCAAAGATACAAAGCTACAACTGTAGCTCCGATGTCCGCACGTTTGATGACGTCAGCTACTGCGTTGAGCAACACAGATACAAAGCGACACAGCGACAAAGATGCAGTGCTTTTTTTGTATCTTTGTATCTTTTAATCTGCCCGTGTGAACACACCATTTGAGTTATGATCATGTAAACATTCAGGTTACTAGTAGCCATTTAAGGGTTAGGGTTGGGTTTAGGATTAGATTTAGTGATGGAGATTTTTAGGTTAGGGTGCTAATTTTTAAAGCTGAATCCATAAGATCTACTGTGCTGTGTCGAATCTAGGTCTCCTGTGTGGTTGAACACATTTCTGCCGCTCACAGGGAGATATTGTGTACGAGGCAAGCTTCAGGCAGTACAGCTACAGTACTTGTCAACCAGTAGGTTGACAAGTAATCAAAGAAAAGGGAGAACATCTCCGACCACTGCAGATGTTTGTTACATTCGGTGTTTGTTCGATCCCGGGCTCCCCCAGAGTTAGTGTCGAAGTGTCCTTGAGCAAGACGCTGAGAACCCCTAATTGCTCCCGATGAGCAGGTTGGTGCCTTGCATGGTTTCCTCCGCCATCGGTGTATGAATGTGTGTGTGAATGGGTGAATGTAATGCACAATCTATGTAAAGCGCTTTGGATAAAAGCGCTATATAAATGCACCATTTACCATTTACCATTTATATTGTATTTACATACTCTACAGATAGGTTAAAACAAATTATTCATTGTATTCATTCAAATAAATTCCAGATTGCAGCTTTAATGGAACATTGTCGTTGATGTCTCCATAAAGATAGTAAAATACTTGTGTGTGTAACTGTGTATACAGAGAAGGGTACAGACTTGGCTCCTGTGTGACGGCTACGGTCTATGTGCGCAAATGCTTACGCAATGTTGCAGCCTGGTGGCCCATCTACCGCGTCACCATTATCCGTGTGTGTGTGTGTGTGTGTGTGTGTGTGTGTGTGTGTGTGTGTGTGTGTGTGTGTGTGTGTGTGTGTGTGTGTGTGTGTGTGTGTGTGTGTGTGTGTGTGTGTGTGAGAGAGTGCACACTCATGTTGTACATGCACAAGCCTGGCCTTTACTTGTCATTCTCGGCCATGCTTGTCTCCGGTAAGAATGTAACGGGTCACGGCCGTCTTTGAAAAGACAGAGAGAGAGAGAAAACGGAGGTATGACAACGAGAGAGAGAGAGAGCGAGAGCGGATTAGCAATTAATTTCCAATCTTTTTTTTTCTTCCAGAAACTTCATTAGAATTTAACTTACACAGGCTCTAATTTGATCTGTCACCGTGACGATGCCCCACAGATTTACCCTCAGACTCCAATTGTGTGTGTGTGTGTGTGTGTGTGTGTGTGTGTGTGTGTGTGTGTGTGTGTGTGTGTGTGTGTGTGCGTGTGTGTGTGTGTGTGCACACACATGTAACTCTTACAAAAGAGATCAACATTCACACAGATTAGCCGTTGCTGTTGGAACGGTGCAATGATTAGATTGCCCCCCCCACCCCCATCCAATCTAGGCTACACCACCAGGCTTGGTCTCCATGCTACACAGCACACAGGGCGGCACACTGAGTTGGGAACATTGTGAATGCAGTGCAGTGGTGCCTTTTATGGATGTGCTGTTCTTATCTGTGCATTCAGACTCGGTACACTTGCAGCCCCCAACTCAATTTCAAAGTTAAGCTCGAAGAGTTACGCTCCAAGATACAACCTGTACTAAAGATGTGACACTGGCGCTTTGAAGATAATATCACTAAGTGTGCGCATGCACACACACACACACACACACACACACACACACACACACACACACACACACACACACACACACACACACACACACACACACACACAAATGTGTTAGTGGTGAACTTGAGTCCTGTCAAAAAGGGATTTGATCCTTGTTTGTACAGATGTTGAAAGGGGAATGTTTTGGAACACAGCTTAACAGTTCACAAACTTTAACTTGGATGTGGACCATCTGGGACAGAGATTTAGGACAGCAAAGAGACGTGTAACCTCTGTTGTATGGAGTACTCTGATGTCATCAATATTGTCGTCACGCTACTGACGTCATAGACTGGCCTGGCCCATATGTGGGCATGCCTGACACTGAACTCCATATATGGGCATAAAGGGACACAGACAGACAGACAGACAGGTACAACAGATACTCTGACAATGTATGGGTGGGGAATGCATTTCCAACTTGCACCGTTCTCGACTTGCATCATTCCCTAGTAGGCCAGTGCACTGGTCTAGTCTTGCACTAAATGCTTGAAATCCCTGTCTGTGTGTCTGTAGTTCATGTATCTCAAGAACCGACGATGTCAAACTTAGCGCGCACATCACCCCCCCCCACACTGTTGTTGTGTGAATGTGTGCCCATCAGAGAGTAAGGAATAGATTGTCACAGCGCCTCCTGTAGAGAGGAGAGGGGTAGAGCAGACCCTCAAGTTTCTGCTTGTACCATCTGTCTCACTCTCAACCAAGAGTGAACGCACGCACGGACGCACGCGAACACACACACACACACACACACACACACACACACACACAGACACACACACACACACACACACACACACACACACACGCACACACACACACACACACACACACACACACATACACACACACACACACACCCACACACACACACACAAAATAAGCTCTGCTCTCATTACTGGATTGGGGTTTTGGTCTGCAGAAATGGTACACACTCACACGGAAAGAGTAACAGTGAGACAGCTATGCAGATAAACAATAAAGAGAAAAGGGAAGAATTATTGTCTCCGCCGGAGGCGGAGAGTATGTTTTCGCTTCGTCCCGCCGTGTGTTCACCTCCCCCCTAGCCAAGCTAACATTGGTCAAGCTCCACGTGACACGTGTCAATATGTTGACACCAATGCCTTTGATTGGCTAGAGGGACGCATGACGAAATAAAATCCTATAAATAGGTGTGTCACTTCAAAAAGCTATTTATGTTCTTTGAAGTGAGGTAAGACAGGATCAATCAGTCTTGATTGGAACAGTACCTTCGTACAAATCACCCGTCCGTGCGTGTGTGTGTCCCTCTGAGAACACCTAACATTGGTCAAGCAAAGGCGCAGAAGGCCAAAGCTAAGAAAGCATACTCATCTACAACAGTAACACAGAAGAGGACTATAGAGTTGAATTGATCCCACAACAAGGCCGAAGTGTTAATACTGTAACAATTGGCCACCTTGATCAAATACATTATGTAGCACTAGAGAAAACTGACATAGATCAAACACACCAAAAACTGCTGAAACTGTTCAAGACAATGAAGATGAAGAAGACAGACAAGCATTTGAACAAACCAGTCAATTACGACGACTCCCATATGACACATTGCTTCAAGAAGAACTTTTTTTAGATGCAGACACTACATATTCAGTCGCCCCTGCAGAACACCAAAAACCACGTGCATTCTACCAAGACGACCCGTTCTACCAAGACGACCCGTGCTATTAAAATAGCACGGGTCTGCTGGCAGAGACTTGTGCTCCGAGGAGCACATTTTCTAGTTTTGATTATGTTTATGTTGTTCTTTTAGAGAAGTTGAACAATGCCCTATCAGGGGTCATCAACATGTCCGTACACGGACAAACGTGTCAGTGGCAAGACTTGTCCATGTCCGTGGCACATTTTGTATTTTGGTTATTTTTAGAAAGGCCACACTGATCTCACCTAATAACTGTGTGTATTGCCTCTAGGTCACACTGACCTTACCTAATAAGTTTGTTTATTGTCTCCGCCAGGCCGAAGGAATGGCGAGAGAGAGTGTTTTACCGTCCGTCCGTCCGTGTGTGTGTGTGTCCGTCCGACCGTGTGTCCGTCTGTGAACAGCTAATCTCCGACACTACTTGTACAATCAAGCCGACTCACGCTGCTCTATGGGCCACAGGGCTCGCCAAGGCGTACTACTACTTGTGCGAGCTATGGAGATTTTGTACATCCATATAGTTTGAGTGGATATCCTGCCACGTGACTATGAACACTTTGGCTTTCCCTTGAAAGAGTAGGAAGGGTTTCTTGGCGAGATAGACATCTATGATGCTGTTTGACAGGAACTGTTTTGCTGATACTTTCCCCAATGTTGTGTCGTCTTCCTTATGGTAAGTAGTTGGAGGCTTGCCACTTTGGAATCTCTTCCGTGTGTCCTCTTTTGCGAGATAGACAGTCAGTACATTTTTGTATCCTGTTTTACAGGAACTGTTTTGCTGAGACTTTCCCCAATGTTGTGTCGTCTTCCTTATGGTAAGTAGTTGGAGGCTTGACATCCTGGAATCTCTTGCATGTTGCCTCCTTCAGTAAAGATGGGAGACTGTAGTGGTCATACACTACATTGATCTCCCTATACTCTTTGGACTTGTTGTCCAGTGTGGCTGTGAAGACGTCAGCCTACTGGGCACATGATCCATGATGGCTTTCCAATTTACAGGGGATAACCATCACTGGTAGTATTTTGTGGTTGCTGATCAGCATCAACAAAGTCATTTGTTCACAAGAAACCGTTGGCCCGCTCGCTCCGAAACTGTGCACATACACTCCCTGGATGCCAATTCAGAACCTCTGCCCCAAATTTTTCACATTGGCCTGTTATAGCGCCACCAGCAGGTCTAATCTTAGCAAAACACATTTTTGGAACAAAAGCCTCAAATCATGAATGCAGTGTCTGATTGCCGTGAAAAGCCTAAGAAGAAATGACACCCCTTTCACATTGGCCTATTATAGCGCCACCAGGAGGCCACAATAACGTACCTGACCTGGCGGAGACCTGTGCTCCGAGGAGCACTTTTTCTAGTTGGATTTGTTTTTGTTTTACATTTTTAATTCTCCTGCGGCACCACACAGAGTCAGTAGGACATTTGGCTTCATCTCCCTGACTTTCTGCAGCAGTGTGTATAATCCCATACCAGGAGAGGGAGCTCTGGGCCTGTAGAAGTATAACCACTCACCTCCAGGGTACATATCCCTCTCCAAAAAACAAGAACAACACAACAACTCACTCACTTTAGAAAAGGGGTCTTCAGCATTTTCAGGCCAAGGACCCCCTACCCGAGAGAGAGATGAAGCATAATATCAGATAAACTTTTGCTGCTCTTTTTTCCCCCTACACCTATAACTCTTTGCCAAAAATAGCCGATCTACAAGCTCAAGCTTGTAGATCTGCTATTTTTGGATAAAGTTCTCCTCAGAAAAGGGATGCTAGGGTTCAAGTGGTTAAAAAAAAAATCATATCAAACGAAGATTTGTTTTTTTACTACGGAACCCCCTGTAGTAACTCTGAGGACCCCCTAGGGGTCACGGACCCGCTGTTGAAGACCCCTGCTTTAGAATTCACTCTCTGTCCTCCTCCTCACTCTTCACCATCACAGGACGAGAACAAGATGTCATGGATGTCTGAGGATTCATAGTAAATATGTGGTTGTGTAATGAGATTTGGATTTTGGCTTCCAGGCAGACATGAACGGACATGGTGGTGTCAGCGGGAGGGCACCGACATGATCCCCATTGAAGGGGGTTAGAAACACAATAGACAGCGATGCATCACAGATCCAACTGTTTATTTATAATTAAGGCAACAGGCATGTTTATTTGCTGCTAGCATTGTCCCCGGGTCAAAAGCAATCTGCCTCTGAATCCTCTTTTTTCTGGTAAAGCCTTTTTAGATTAAGCTCAACTAATTTAAATCCAATACATACAGTAGTAAGACAGACCTCTTCCCTGTTATATTAGTATTTCTCCTTACTTTGAATGAAACCACCTCCGTTTAAGGTGCAGTGTCCAGCTCCCCCTAGTGTTGGACTGCGTTGGATCTCTGTTGAGCATGTTTTTTTCATATTTAATGCAGCATGCTGCATTAAATATTTCAAGGACTATTTTACCCCTCTCTCTTGGCCTCTGTCCACTAGCTAGTGGCTACCAGTACAGTTCAGAACTCATGTTTGTTTATAAAGCTCTAAACGGGCTGGCCCCCACCTATATCACAGACCATCTAAGTCAGTGGTTCTCAAACTTTTTCATGTCAAGGACCCCCAAAATTATATGTATTTGGCCGCGGACCCCCATCTCAAATATTTTGTTCCAGGGACCCCCCAGAAGCAAAGATTTGAGTTCAAAATGATCGCTTAAAAATATATATATATTCAAAGGTTTGCACAAACTTTCAAGATTTTTCAAAAATATATCTACAAGCTTGTAGCTTGTAGATCTGCTATTTTTGAATAGCCAAAGTATAAAAGGTTAAAGTGGTTAAAAGTATTGTGATGCTATATTAACACATTTAGCTGGGGACCCCCTGGAACCCCCCCCCCCAAGGACCCCTTGGGGTCCTTGGGAACCACTGCTCTAAGTGACCCATCATTCTACCTCCCAAGTCCTCCGGGGTCTGCTGACTTGGGGCTCTTTCTTGGCTGTCCCATGTTCAAAACCTAAGCTATGGGGTGACCGTGCCTATAGAGTAAACTGTAAAACATCATTCCCCTCCCTATCAGATCTGCCCCCTCCATTTACTCCAGGCTTAACTCACTTTTATTCACTAGCATTTGAATCCTCCTGATGTTTATGTGGAAGAGTTTTTTGCCTATGTATTACTTTTCTGTGCCTATGAGCAGTGTGCCTTGTTTTTTATGTTAGTTTCTTGAGTGTGTTGTTTTTAAATATGCTGTGTAAATTTGACTTGACTTGAACTCAACAGAGTGCAGTTTCCCCCCTTTCATCTACAGTAGTTAAGTAGTAAATACCTCGCACCCTTACTGACTACTTGTACCAAGAGTTGTGCACTTTTTCTCTCTTAAATGGATTCAAGGTTCCCCACATTCCAAACCTGGAATTTCTTTATGCAGTTTCCCAGTCAGGGAAAATGACAAAATAGTCAAAATGTCATGGAACATAAGTAGTTGTCATAGAAGATATATCAAAAGTTGTAGAGAGAGAGAAAAGTTGTAACTGCAGATTCGATTTTTGTAATAGGCAGGCAGGAGAATAGTGGTATGTTTTGCACCGTTATCAGCTGAAAATGCAAGCTACATTGTATCATTTAGCCAGCAGCTGAATGTTTTGAAATTACACAAATAGCTGTATATCTTGAATGCACCCGCCCTTAGAAACCTGTAATGTAAACCGATGTAATGCATAACCATACAGACTATAGTCTCATTTGTTTGTCGAGGTGATTGAAACGTGGGTCCACGTTAAATGCGATTGCACTTACAATTAGTTTCAATCAGACAACATCAAGTATCTTGGTAATATTTTTCTCACTGAAACCTCAGCTTGCCACTTCAGTTATTAAACCGGTTAGTTAAGGTTACGCCCAATTAGCTGAAAGTGTCAAGCTATTTGTCTGATGAATAGACTGCTCCTGTACAGTATATTGGTATACTTTCCTGATGTGTATTTGCGGTGTCTAATTTCAGACAGACCGTTATGTCCCCATTGGAGAGACAGAGCTGGTCTGTGAGAGGGGAATTCAAAGGAAGACAATTTCCACCCATCCACATCGAGTTATATGAAACATATTTATAACTCTTCAAAAGAAAGTGACCATAACTAGGTCACTTTCTTGTGTTAAGTTTCTGCCTTTACAATACACAGTGCTCACTGATAAATGGGCTTTGTGCATGCTATCGAGTTATTACGGTATACCAGGGTATGCTTTTCAATACCGTAAAAAAATGTTGCAGCAACATAGAACATTATCTTGAGATAACGTTTTTCCAATTACAAAAAAAAATAGATTTTATTCAATTGGCAGTCTCCACCACCAACCGCACATCATCTCCGTTCAGCCGGTATCCGCCGTGGCAACAAGGGTCACTGGTTCCTCCAGCAAGATATGCTGATTCCATGGAAGAATGGTGTTTATTTCCCATCAATTCGTTATTCTGTCGGCCATAAGTATTTAAACACAGCAAGCAAGGCTTATGTAAGTAGGCTAACTGCATGTTAGAGAAGAAAGTTCAGAAACACGCACATCCAAAAATGGAAACCCAAGGTGCTAGCCAGAAGAACATGTTGAACGCACACTCAATCAAGCTCTCAGACGCTTTTGAGCGTGCAAGAGCGTGGCACACTCAAAACGTCACGGTGGTGGTGTCTTATAAAGAGATATATTCTGGGAACTTGATAGTGTATGGTCCAAAATGTTTACGCTTTAACTGCATATTAGACGCATGGTCTAGACAATGCCATACATGCTACGATGACTTCACAAGCATCTCAGCTTTTACACCCCTGGTGAAATGTCTGAAAGTTCTAAAAATATATACTTCCCAAGCCTAAGTGACAAACATAAAGACTGTCCGACGCTCACATCTTCCAGGCAGTGAGTGAACTCCCTTGAGACTTCTATGATGGAGAGAGAGAGAGGGAGAGAGAGAGAGAGAGAGAGAGAGAGAGAGAGAGAGAGAGAGAGTGCTGTGACTGCTGGAGTGATACGGACCAAGATAGTTGAGAGAGATGTGTTGTACTCGTTCCGGAGAGACCTTTGAGAGATGTGTTGTACTCGTTCCGGAGAGACCTTTGAGAGATGTGTTGAAAGGCTGTTATCTGGGGGTGCTTAATCCATTAAGACCCGGAAAGCATCTGTGTCATTTTAGATATCTTTGGCAATTTTTTTTATTGTGAAAATGTGTGCAAATCTTTTAATATATAAAAGATTTTTTTAATATATATTTTTTAAGCGAACATTTGTAACTCAAATCTTTGCTTCTGGGGGGGTCCCTGGAACAACATATTTTGAGATGGGGGGTCCGCGGCCAAATTGAAACAATACATTTTGGGGGTTCACATGAAAAAAAGTTTGAGAACCACTGATATTATAGCAACATCATTTTTTTATAATTTTTTTAATGTTAGTATTTAGAAGACATTTGTAGACTCCCCAGAAGCAAAGATTTGAGTTACAAATGTTCGCTATAATAAAAAAAAATATATATATATATATACACGATTTTTCCAAGAAATAGCAGATCTACAAGCTTGTATATCTGCTGTTTTTGAAAGCCAAAGATATCTAGAATGACACAGACGTGTTCCCGCATTGAATGGGTTAAAGTCCTAAAGGAGACCTGTCCAAACTGCCTTGCGAATGATGTACACACACACACACACACACACACACACACACACACACACACACACACACACACACACACACACACACACACACACACACACACACACACACACACACACACACACAAACACTGCCCCCCCCCATCCCCCTCCTTCTCTCCTGTAGGGCTCAGTCTTGACTGACAGCTCAGTTTAGAGCATCTACAGTAGTTAGTGGTCCTAGCAGTCAGTCATATAATGAGGCGTGATGATGATGATGATGATGATGATGATGACGGTGGGTCAGGCGGTGGGTCAGGACACGTGTTTGTCTGGCAACACATGGGTCACAGCCTCCATACTATCACCGTTGGCTGAAGACTGTGTTTTATAGCTCATAAATTACATCTCAGTGGAACGGGTCTGTCTGGTAGTGGTTACTGCCAGATGCATGAACCTTGACAGGGGTGTGTGTGTGTGTGTGTGTGTGTGTGTGTGTGTGCGCGTCCCTGGCTGTGTGTATATCTGTGTGTGTGTGTGTGTGTGTGTGTGTGTGTGTGTGTGTGTGTGTGTGTGTGTGTGTGTGTGTGTGTGTGTGTGTGTCTGAGTGTCAAAGTGTTTGAATGTGTGTTTGTAGTCTGTATATTTCAGCGTTTTTATGTCCAGTGGTGGAAAGTAACGTAAAGTACATTTACTCAAGTACTGTACTTAAGCACAATTTAGAGGTATTTGTACTTTACTGGAGTATTTCCAATTTCCAATGCTTTTACTTCTACTCCACTACATCTCAGAGGCAAATATTGAACTTTTACTCCACTACAATTATTTGAAAACTTTAGTTACTAGTTACTTTGCAGATATAAATTATTGTATTATAAAACATACATTAACCACTTTAGCCCTGTTTTATACTTAGACTATTTGAAAATAGAGCAGATCTACAAGCTCACAACGCGTGGCATCGCGACGCGTTGTGAGCTTGTAGATCTGCTATTTTCAAACATTTTAGTACTTTTACTTTTGGTACTTTAAGTACATTTTGATGCCAATACTTTTGTACTTTTACTCAAGTACATTTTGAATTCTGGACTTACTTACTGCAGTATTGGTACTTTTACTTTAGTAAAGAATTTGAGTACTTTTTCCACCACTGTTTATGTCTGTGTGTGTGTGTGTGTGTGTGTGTGTGTGTGTGTGTGTGTGTGTGTGTGTGTGTGTGTGTGTGTGTGTGTGTGTGTGTGTGTGTGTGCACACCCAGTCACCCACGCGGACGTGCATGTTAATGTGTTAACACGGTTTTGACTCTCCCTCTGCTCTCTCCGCAGGGTGTCTGGGGGGGAGCTGTTTGATCGTATTGTGGAGAAAGGTTTCTACACAGAGAAAGACGCCAGCACGCTCATCAGACAAGTCCTGGACGCGGTCCACTACCTGCACAAGATGGGCATCGTGCACAGAGACCTGAAGGTGAAACATACTATGTTCACACAGAGAGAGAGAACACATAACGCACACCAACAGTAGAACACCACGGATGCCAGGTTTTGGGTCCGATCCCCAATGTTGGAGAGTCTTAGCCCCACCGTTTACTGATGTTATGACTGATATTTTGTAAAGGAAGTGAAGTAAAATAAGTGTTAAATTGCTTTATATTCCGATAGTACTCATTGGTATATAGAGTGTTTGTTCAGTAGCGGTGGTCTCTGGTTCAGGTCGGGATACTAATTTTATCCAATCCGCAGAGAGAACTCACACAGGGCACAGGATAAACAAGTGCAATTGGAAGGGATGACACAGAGAAATGAGCAGACACATCTTTTACTGAAACACTTTAACATTTAAGCTGCGGTCCAGGCCTATTTTCTGTTTATTAAAGAGCTGAAGATACGCAGAGACCCCTACTACTGAACAAACACTCTATATAGCAATGATTACTATCAGAATTTAGTGCTTTAACCTTTTAACAATTTTTTTTTTGTCTTAACCAAAAAACATCACTTACCCTACCTTTAAATACAAAACAAATCTACAGATCTACAAGCTCACAAAGCATTGTGACGGATTGTGTTCACATATAATGACATGCACAAAATAGAGACATGTTGGCTGCATAATTGCTGATATCGTAAAAAAGGTAAAATAATGGGTTGTACATGGGTTTGCGGCTCTAATACACACAGACATACACTATCCCTTCCTTCACCCCAGTCCAGTACGTGTGGATCGTTGCATTTGTGCTTTACAACCACTGATTCATGGCTGCGATGAGGGGCAGCGCGCGCTGAAGAGATTTATGCCACTCAGCAGGTCAGCACACGCAAGGCCAGGGATTCTGGGACGATCCAGGGAGGGAGAGAGGTCCCCCAGGGAGAGGAGTACAGGCATGTATGCTCATAAAAGAGTCAGGCAGCACTAATATATGGAACGAACATCACCGGAGTGACTTTCAAAAAACTGGTGCAGGGACAAACCAGGGGGCGAAGAGAAACTGCTTTGGGTTTGTTTGTTGACATTTTACTCTCTCACTCTCTTTCATTCCTTATGTCCCTTTCTCCAGCCAGAGAACCTGCTGTATTTCAACCCCCAGGATGAGTCCAAGATCATGATCAGTGACTTTGGCCTGTCCAAGATGGAGGGTAGTGGTGACCCCATGTCGACCGCCTGTGGCACCCCAGGATACGTGGGTAAGGGAGCTGAGCCCCCCCTCCCCAAATCATAGCCGTTCATCAGGGCAGCAGGATCCCAGAATTAGTATTCACTGCATGAACATTTCTAGTTAAATAGAAAAAAAAGCAATCCCCCTTATTTCCAAGATTCTGTGTGCTTTTGGCAATTGATGACTGTCATCTTGGTGACATGTCTTAAATTAGATGACATGAATTACACAGTGCTATAAAATGTTTAATGGAATTGCTCTGTGTGTGTGTGTGTGTGTGTGTGTGTGTGTGTGTGTGTGTGTGTGTGTGTGTGTGTGTGTGTGTGTGTGTGTGTGTGTGTGTGTGTGTGTGTGTGTGTGTGTGTGTGTGTGTGTGTGTGTTGTGTGTGTGTGTGAGAGGGCAGTCAAGTCTACATACACAGATATTCACTCGCCTCTGGAGTGAGTGCTCCTTATCAAGTGCTTACAGTCCCTTTCCCCGGTCACCGAGTGGAGGGACTGAGGACAGCTAACAATGTGTTGTATGACAGACAGATGTTCGATATTGGTCACATGACTTATGATTTATTTCGGGCTGATATCCAGGTTAGATGACTGCTGGTTGTCAGTCAAGCAAGGCAAGACAAGGCAAACATTAATGTATCTCCTGCTGTAGAGGTCTTATCCACATAAATTTATTGTATAGCCGTAGCCATAGCATGCTCCGACCTCCACAGTGGGAGTTACTATTTAGACCAGGGCACACTTTTCAGAAAAAACTTTTTTTTCTTCTCAAGTTCAAGGCCACCAAATACACATACAATGAGTATCCCGGAACAATTAACAGAATATAGTCACCACTGTGTTTTTCTTTCTTTTTTTTCTTTTTCAGAAAACACAGAACGGCTCAAACAAACAAAACACACAGACATTCCCATCCCACAACCCTCATGTCAGGGTTAATTAACACACACAATCACACACTCAGTCCCTGAAGTCATTTTTTTACTTTAAATGGTCTGATCTTCACACTTGTGACCCCCCTCTCTCTCTCTCTCTCTCTCTCTCTCTCTCTCTCTCTCTCTCTCTCTCTCCCCCCTCTATCCCCAATGCACTGGATGACCCCCCATTCTTCTACCTTTTAGCAACCCCATCCTTCACCTTGTCACCGCGCTCCCCTGACACTTCCATCCTCCTCTGCTGAGGATTGACCGCAGGGCATTTCACTCTAAAAACACAGTGCCGTAGCGGAGATCCAGCTAAATATAGTGTTTCCTGATGAGTATGATGGCGTTAGCTGGGAGAAGGGAGCATTCCTTGGGTATAAATAGCCCAGGTTACGTTAGCAATCGGAATTGACTGAATTGAAACCAGATTGTGAGGATTTGGGACCAGAGAAAGCAGAAGGAGTTCAACACACACACACACACCCACGCACGCACGCACGCACGTACGCACACACACACACACACATACACACACTACATTTGGCATACAGTACACAAACTCACACGCTCACACACAAATATGTACGAGTGGCCATTAGCACTTGCACACATTACAAACAACACACCTTGCAGATGACACACGATATAAACAAACTCACAATCAAGCTCTTTGATTCAGCACATGTGTTGTTGTCTGAAGTTGACAGCATCTATTCTGCTCTGTTGATGTTCAGAAATTGATCGTACGTACGTGCCAAGTCAGAGTTTGTAGTTAATCCTGTTATGCATTTGTTTCCGTTATATCAAGACACTGTTGTGTCTATGGGTTGTTTGGGTGAGCTCATTTGGATTTCTTCCCGTTGTTGTCATTAATTGGCCCAGACCAGCCATGGAAAAGGGCCATGCTCAATAATTGCCAGCAGAGAGGCCTCAGTTCAGCGACTCGCCCACTGTGTGGCCCAGCTGGCCCCTCTTTTTGGGCTCCATTACAAAGTGGTCCATGAGAGAAAATGGGTTTGTGTTCTGTTATCTAAGGGATAATCTACCCGAGCCGTGTGGTTATCAAAAAAAGTGATGCCCGACTTGGCTAATTACCTCCATGAAGTGCATTATTTGTTCCGTAACCACATGGCTTTAGAGTGGATTATCCTGCTTATACAATGGCCACTTACTGATTAAATGTGTTAATTCATATTTTGGGGGTCTTTAGATGGAAGCTTTGTGTTTTGTGTGTGAGCTGTCCTTATCAACCTTGAAATAAATGCTACCTGACTACTAGCGGAGTCAGTCTTTACCACAACATCAACACATTATATTCTGTGTCTTGTTTGTAGCTGTTAGCTTAAAGGTAGGGTAAGTGATATTTTTTGGTAATTTATTTATTTTTTGTTAAAAAGCTTAAAGTACAATATTCTGATAGTAATCATTTCTACAGAGCGTTTGTTCGGTCACAGGGGTCTCTCCGGCTCTTTAGTAAACAGAATATAGTACATTTTCAGGTAGGTGACAAAATTTAAGCCAATCAGGAGAGAGCACTGAAAATGCATTTTCTGTTTAATAAAGAGCTTTAATTAACAGACGACTTCACACTGATAAGAACCAGTATGCGTGCAATGAAACCTATTCTATCAGGTCTCGCTAGGACGCGCCTCACTAGCCAACTGAACACACAAGAGGGGGTTGGGGTGTGCTGAAACCAGCGCACCCCACAGGTTGGGAATTGATTGCGTGAAACAATCACCTGTGCGTCCATTCTCAATGTTATTAAACAAATAATTGGTCTATGCCCACCGGCCAGCTAATTTGAATCGAGTGCTCTCTGTGGCCATGATATAAATAAATTATATTTATTGTCTTTTTAACTGTTTAGTGGTTGACCCCCTTCTCTCTGTCTCTCACTATGCCTCTCTTTTCTCTTCTCTTTCTGTCCCTCAGCCCCAGAGGTTCTGGCCCAGAAGCCCTACAGTAAGGCAGTGGACTGCTGGTCCATCGGAGTTATTGCTTACATCCTGTAAGTGTTCTACTTGTCTGCTCCTTGTGACACTACATTCTGTAGTACAGCGGTATAGGCTGTGTGTTTGTTGATTCTAACCTGTCTGTGTGTAAGCTGCGATGGTTGTTAACCCTTTAAGACCGGGAACGAATTTTGAAGATTTCTTTGGCTATTCAAAAATAGCAGATATACAAGCTCGTAGCGCGGCACGAGTGCCGCGCTATGAGCTTGTAGATCTGCTATTCATTTTTTTTATCGTGGAAAATGTGTGCAAATCTTTGAACATATATGTTTTTTAAAGCGAACATTTTTAACTCAAATCTTTGCTTCTGGGGGATTCTATAAATGTCTTCTAAATCCCAACAGTTTTTTTAAAAGACTTATGTTGTTATAACATCAGTGGTTCTCAAACTTTTTTCATGTCAAGGACCCCCAAAATGATACGTATTTGGCCGCGGACCCCCATCCCAAAATATGTTGTTCCAGGGACCCCCAGAAGCAAAGATCTGAGTTAAAAATGATTTCAATGATTTGCACACATTTTCACGATAAAAAAAATAAATAGCAGATCTACAAGCTCGTAGCGTGGCACTCGGTGCCACGCTACGAGCTTGTATATCTGCTATTTTTTAATAGCCCAAAAGAACCTGAAAAGAAATCTAAAAATGACACGTAGATGCGTTCCCGGTCTTAATGGGTTAATGGGGAATGACAAAACGTCATCCTTCTCTCGTCCTCGTACCCGTCATCAGAGCCAGATGTTTGCTGTGTTAACGCTGTGCTCGATCTCCATGTAAGGACATGGAGCCTCTGAGGCCAAAAACTTTCGACGCATTCTTCTCCTCTTGTTTTCCCTCTGTTGTTTTCCCCACCGTCTGACGGAATATGGAACTGTAGGAGAGACTTGAGGTTATGTGTGTCTACATCTGTCTGTCTCGACGCAAATACGGCCACACGTAGGGGACTCGTTATGGACGTCAAAACAGTTGATTGGGGGGGGCAAAATGGGTGTCCTGAATTAGATTTCACAGCGGTTTCATGAGGTTATGGTTAGGCATGTATCTGTTACTTTTGGTTAGGTGGATTAAGGTTGGGTAAGGGGATATAACCACTTATGCTCTATTTCAAGAATAGCGAAAACACATCGCATCGTGACACATTGTGAGCTTGTACATTTTTGAATAAATATACATTAATATTTTCCTACATAATAAATGATATATATAATACTGTATAATATAATGACATACCAAAAATAGGTATTGTGTGTGTGTGTGTGTGTGTGTGTGCGTGCGTGCGTGCGTGCGTGCGTGCGTGCGTGCGTGCGTGCGTGCGTGCGTGCGTGCGTGCGTGCGTGCGTTAGGGATTTCACGACTAGAGATTTTTACTGGTCGACTAATTTGAGCCAGTGGTAGTCGACTAGTCGAAATTACCATTGTTTTAATGCCATTACTATTATTATTATCCTTCTGACTTTATTTTTATGCCGTTTTAAGGGAAGCGCTTCTGGCACTGCAGCACAGCAGCGTCTCCAAGGATCCTCAAAAGGGGGTTATTGCATACTTTTGACCCCCTTTTGATAAAAATAAAGGCAGGAGGATAATAATAAAACAATGCAAAAAAAACAAAAACAAGGTCGACTAGTGGTTATACTAGTCGACTAGTGGTTATACTAGTCGACTAGTTGGTGAAAGCCCTGCGTGCGTGCGTGCGTGCGTGCGTGCGTGCGTGCGTGCGTGCGTGCGTGCGTGCGTGCGTGCGTGCGTGCGTGCGTGCGTGCGTGCGTGCGTGCGTGCGTGCGTGCGTGCGTGCGTGCGTGCGTGCGTGCGTGCGTGCATGTGTGCGTGCGTGGAGCCACCTGACAGAGACATTATTAGCCAGGAGTTGTTGGGTCGGAGGGTGTGAGTATGGATTGGGGTCACGGCTGAGGGTCTCGGGCTGAGGGTCATCCAGGGGGTAATAGGATGCAGAGCGCTGCGAGACTGCGATGAGAAACACGTGGGTGATGTACGATAGTCAGAACAAACCCTGCTCTCACACAACTCTCCCCTGTCCTTTCTTTCTCCAAAATATTGTCTCTCTCTCTCTCACTTTGTCTCTCTTGTTTGTGTATTTCTTTCTGTCTGCCCTTCTCTCTCCCTCCCTCTCTCTCTCTCTCTGTCTCTCCCTCTCTCTCTCTCTCTCTCTCTCTCTCTCTGTCTCTCCCTCTCTCTTTCTTTCTCTCTCTGTCTCTCTCTGTCTCTCTCTGTATTCTGTATTGTTGTTGGCAGTCCTTTGTTGTGAGGTGGACTCTGTGATGTATAAAGCAGGATCTGGCCCCTGGCGCTGAGCTTGGCCCTCCCTCCCTGCCTCCCAACCCCCGTGTTCATTCTCCCATCCACCGATGTCCGAACAGACCCGCTGTTCTTTATTTTCACCTGTTTATACACTGTCGTTTGTTATCTTCTTATCCTGTTTCTTATGTAAAAGCCTAATGCTTACACAGCTTTTGATGTGGAGACCCTTGTGTGTCAACTGCTTGTATGCTTGGCATAATTTGCGTGTGTGTGTGTGTGTGTGTGTGCATTCATGCACTCGTGCAGACAAAAGAGGGCCGGTGGTGGATTGAACTAGTTGTGTGTGTGTGCATGTTCTCGGTGTGCATGTTCTCTCTCCTGATGGATAAAATGTACGTATATATCCTGACTGAGCGCTGGAGAGACAAAGAGACCCCTGTTATTGAACAAAACTCAAGCAATGATTGTTATAGGAATTATTCTTAAATTATTCTTATTGTTATTAATAAATATCACACCTTTAAGGTGGATTTTGGTACAAACATTATCCATCTTCAGAGTCGGTCTGTGGTCCAGTCAGCAGGTATTGACCGGGGAGCTGCTTCCTGCTAGCAATTAGCACAATTAGTGCCAGGCCTCATTAGCCAATCCACGCGCTTCTCCACCTCTTGACGGGCCGACTCGGTTACGCCTGGTTGGTCTCTCTTCAGGTGTGAAGATCGCATCATGTAATCGGGCGAGATAATCGCCCCGGGCTCCTGTGGAGGGACAAGACGTGCGAGTCTTTAACCAAATGTGAAAGCACGAAAACCAAAGGGCGCCTCTCACCACGTCGGGCAGAACGGCCCCGCTTCATCGGACCGTCTTGTGTGTTTGGCGTGTGTATGGATTGAGAAAGGCATTTTAATGGCTATTTATGGTAATGGTTGCTAATGCTCTCGCGGGGTCGGGTTGGGGGGGGTATTACAGTTCCACCCTGCCAAAAGTTCAATTAGGTAGCGGTACAAATATTCAGGTTTGGCGAGAAGGGACATGTGGTTAGTTTAACACAGTGTTGTTCAGCTTATTCAGGTAGCAATTTACTTCATTTATCCCATTATCATACTATTCAACTCGGTAGCATTTTCCCCCCGTCGTGTGCTTTGTGTAATTGTGGCTTATACAATTTAGTGCACTGTAAATAATCCTGAATGTAAATTTTACTCGGAAACTCTTTCAGAGTTAAAGTTTAGCTCAGGATTTTGGCAGTGTTGGAGCTCAACCCAGCTGTAACCCATCTTTATTGTGTTTTATCTGCAGCTTGTGTGGATACCCGCCATTCTACGACGAAAACGACTCCAAGCTCTTCGAACAGATCCTGAAAGCTGACTATGAGTTCGATGCACCGTACTGGGACGACATATCAGATTCAGGTGCTTTATATGCCCATAACAATCATTGCTATATATAGTGTTGCTATAGTAAACAGAATATACTATAGAAAAAACTAAACAAAAAATGTGTCAAGCTTTTTTTTCTGAGCCAGAAGGCAAAGCTCTCGATCTACCGAGCAATCTTCGTTTCTAGTCTCACCTATGGTCATGAACTTTGGGTCATGACTGAAAGAATAAGATCGCAGATACAAGCGGCCAAAATGAGTTCTCTCAGATGGGTGGCCGGCCTCTCCCTTAGAGATAGGGTGAGAAGTTCAGTCATCCGTGAGAGACTCGGAGTAGAACCGCTGCTCCTTGACTTGGAAAGGAGCCAGCTTCGGTGGTTCGGGCATCTAGTACGGATGCCTCTCGAGCGTCTCCCTAGGGAGATCCTCGCTGCATATCTCCACACTGGCCTTGGAACGCCTCGGGATCCCCCAGTCCCCCGGGAGAGACTGGGAGACCCTTGTTACTAAACAAACACAATAAATACTTAACACATTTAAATCACTTAAACCACAAATGTAACCAACACTCACCGAGTTAAAAATGGATAAATGAACACTGGGTTTTACTGTGTGTATGTGGTCCAGTGATGAAGCTTCCTTCGGGACAGCAGCACCATTCCGTCCTCCTCATCCTCTTCCTCTATTATTCCTCACACACATGGACCACACACACCACCCGGTTAACCACTGCCCCTGACGTCATCTGCTGGGAATGTGTGTGTGTTTGCGGGGGCGCGCTGCACTGGTGTGTGAGTGGTAGTGTAAGAATTCGGGGTCACACTACTCTCAGCCGCAAACGATGCACTGCACACGTTTATTTCCAGTCTGCCAGGCGAACCGTTCTCCCTGACTGGCAGTAAAGCAGCCATTGTGTTTACTGGAAACAAGCCTGAGACACCACTCAGGTATCTCGTGTGTGTGTGTGTGTGTGTGTGTGTGTGTGTGTGTGTGTGTGTGTGTGTGTGTGTGTGTGTGTGTGTGTGTGTGTGTGTGTGTGTGTGTGTGTGTGTGTGTGTGTGTGTGTGTGTGTGTGTGTGTGTGTGTGTGCATAATTACTGTTGACCCTCTGGTTCTTTTTCCAGCCAAGGATTTTATCAGCAGTCTAATGGAGAAAGATCCGCCAAAGCGTTACACCTGTGAACAGGCTCTCAGACACCCATGGTGAACACACACACACACACACACACACACACACACACACACACACGCACACGCACACGCACACGCGCACACACACACACACGAACACATATGCACACATGCGCACACACACATTTGTCTTCGTGGGGACATCAAACCTATTTTAATCCAAAAATAGTAGATCTACGAGCTCATAACGTATCGCAACTCTAGGTGTTGTGAGCTTGTAGATTGGCTATTTGCACGGCACGCAACCAAGTAGAAATCAGGCAATGATTGATTGATTGATGATACTTGTTCCGAAATTTGTCTTACATCAGCAGCACCATATGCAACACCAGATAGAAGAAACAAAGATACTTGCCCTACCCTAAACTAATGTAATAGTAACCATTAACATTATCCCATCCTAACTCTAATCCCCTAACCATCTGCCTTACCATAAAGCTAACACTAACCTTAAAGCACCACTATGTAACTTTTTAACAACTATATAGCATATTATGTCCCACAAAATTATAAAGTTACTTGTTTAAGTAATAACAATCATCCTTCCATAAATGTATAGACTCAGGGGGGTCCCTGCTAGGGGCTGCAATCACAACGTGTCTCGTCAGACATGCTTGCAGAGACTCTTGGGTAATGAAGTCAAAGACGTTGGCTGCCATGTTATGTGTGTCCAAAGTGGCCACTCGTACCCCAAGCTACATGGTGCAGCTTTAACCCCTCACCCTACCCTTAAACCTAGGGCCTAAATGCCTAATCATTACCCTACTGTTATGAACAATGGTCCATTTGTTCTGATTTTACTATCCTCGTGGGGATTTCTGATCCCCACAAGGATAGTAAAACGTGGTACACGCACACACATTTTCATACACATAAATATAGGCAATTGTGAGATATTTATTACTCATATTGTTTATCATGGAAAATGTTTGTGTGTGTGTGTGTGTGTGTGTGTGTGTGTGTGTGATCTCAGGATCTCCGGAGATACAGCGCTCTGTAAGAATATCCATGAATCTGTCAGCCGACAGATCAAGAAGAACTTTGCCAAGAGCAAATGGAGGGTGGGTTTGTGTATCTGTTATGTTCTCTGTGGATTTGTGTTCTGTTTATATAGTTTGGTCATTTGTTCTGTAACTGTAACGGACGGTCGTGCTGACAGATGGTTTAAACACTCGCTTTCATTTACATCTTTCTCATCTTCACTCCTTTCATTCCTCTGCTTTCCTCTCCTTGTCTCTTTTCCATGGTATTTGTTTTCTGTCTTTGACTTTCATTATTATTGCTCCTGTGTTTGGTTTTCTTGGCTTATGGGTTAGGGCGTGTGTTGTACAGTATGTGTGAAGGATTATGAGTTGGTTAAATCTTCTGCAGGACTTACAGTATGCCTCCGCCAAACGGCATTGGACCAGGCTTAATGTTTTTGTCCTGCTCTGTCTGTCTGTTTATCTTTGAGCAGGATATCTCCAGGGCCCAAGAGTTCCGAACGTGTAATGCCTTTCTGAGTGTCGGATTTTGGGCAGTTCAAAGCCAACATACAGGATTGGGATCACTTTGATATCCGATCAAATCAGGAAATCAAATCCAAGCTTTAATCTGGATCAAATCCTCTACATAGGTAGTTCAAAACAAAACAAGGGAACCAGGGGACCTGGTACTGCCAGACCCCTAGTGGTTGAAATCTGAATGGGCGGAAATCTGAATGGTTTCTAAACTACGTCACGCTAAGCTTGGCCAATCAAAAAGAGGGACATGTACGAAAACGTTTTCGTCCATATATATATAATACGATAGCAAAAGGGGACCGACAAAGCCTCATGTAGGCCTGACCCCCTGGGTCTGGCAAACATAGGACTGCGATCAGTTTGAGCCAGAAAACCACACCCAGTGTGAAGTAAACAGTGCATTTGAGTTTATTTAATTGAGCTATATATGAACTAAAAAGGGACAATGTTAAATCCCTCTCCATTAATTTCAATAGGCTTCTCACCAGTGCCACTTGAAGCAAATCACACCAGGGTGTTGCAAATACTGCTAATTAAACATGGAAGCGGCAGGCTGCTGCTAGTGCGCATCGTGTTAGCATGCGTTTGTGTGCGTGTGCTTGCGTGCGTCTTGAGCAGTGTTGGGTAACGTTACTCTTAAAAGTAACTTGTTACATTACAGGATTAATGCCATTAAAAAGTAGTGACCACCACACCCAGTGTAGTGGAGCTGTGCTGGGCTTCACCAAGGCCAATTTGCATTGTTCTCCTTTTTCCCCCAATAAATCCAAAAATAATGTGAATACTTCCATGACTGTTCTAAAGGGCAACCTCTCTGTCTTCTCTCAATCTCTGCCATGGTGCGACAAATTAATGTAATAAAAACACAACCAGTAATACCGTCAGCCGAGTGTCACACCAAAAGTGGTGACCCATTGAATAGAATGATTACGCAATCACCAATGACTGCAAGGCATCGGTCACTGATTTTCGTGCAACATCCGTGTAACTCTGTTAACAGAGACGAGGGTTTGTCTTACTATCAGTGCAGGTGTCCGTGCTACATACATAAATACAAACACATAGTCATTTATACTGTAGAAGCAGCCTTTATTTATCTGCAGTGTACACTTGCCCGCCTCTCAGAACAGTGTATTTAACTAAATAATGATCATAGAATAATGTCAACAAACATGTCAATAAGAAATATCTTTGATTAGTCAAGTAATATCTTTAACAAATGTGTGTATAATTCCATTTCAATTTTAACCAAGTGTTGTGTACTTGGAAAATACGATTCATCATTATATATTAATTATACATATTATATATATTATAACTACATGAACCCTAGTGTACCTACCTATTCTGGGAACTAGGAAAAAACGCCCTTTGATTGTTTGGACCCTTCTCCCCCCCAGCTTCAACCAGTTCCTACCAGAACTTTTTTCAAAAAAAACTGTTTAACTTTTCACATTGATTGCCCAAATAGTTTGCCGTAACTTCTAAATGGATTTACGTAACACCTTGGAATGTATGCAGCTACATTATTGGCTATATATTCTAAATACTGTATACTGTAGTGCTGAACTATCCATTATTTGGAAATGACATATCTTAACAGTTACATAGCATTGGCAGGATGTATGCACTGTACTGAGTGGGGTCTGGCATCTTTTTAGTTACGTTTTTCTGCACCATAACTGTGAGATGTTTCATTAAATACCATTTAAGGTGAACGTGTCTTTCTCCCTCCATCCACCTCTCTCTCCAGCAAGCATTCAATGCCACAGCAGTGGTCAGACACATGAGGAGGCTGCAGCTGGGCAGCAGCATGGACTCAAACAGACAGACGGACAGAAGCCAGAACCCGAAGCCAGCTCAGACACAGGCCCAGTCCTCCAACCAGAACCAAGTGGGCCAGGGCCAGGGCCAGGCCAGCCTGCCTAGCCAGAGCCAAATCCCCAGCCAGAGCACCAGCAGTGCCCCCCCAACCAAGACCTCTTCCATAGATACCTCCAGTACAGCCCCCCGTGAGTACTGCTGCCATTTGCTTGAAACAGGAAACGCTGCTGCAATTTCATGCTACCACACACAACTTTCTCACCCTCCAATGTGTACACTATTTATTGTACACAAATAAGCATGCATATAGCATGCACACTTAAATTTCCATGCATAGTTTATTAGAGAATACACAAACTTGTAGCTAAGGAGGTGCTTCATGACTGATGTATGTATTATGAATCCTCTCCTCTCAGGTGTCACGGCCCCCGCCACCCCCTGCAGCCTGGCTTCTGCCGCCTCCTCCTCCTCCCCTGCCGCGGGGGCCGAGCTGGCCCGTCCACACCCCTCAGTTGTGCCGCCGCCGGTGCTAACAGGGACTAAGTGACGCCAGGTCCCGCGGGGAACCAGCTGGGAGGCCACCGCGTTGTGAGAGAGAAAGACACACCGAAAGAGAGAGAGAGAGAGAGAGAAAGGAAAATGAGGTACAGGGTTACTTCCTCTCTTCGCCCTCTCTTTGCCGCACGTCTCTCCTCACACGCCACCCTCTTCCCCCCAGCCAGCTCCCCGCCCTGCCCCCCCCCGTCCACCCTCCTGTCACAGCACGTCCAGGAGGAACGGGAGAGCAGAGGACTCTGTACCCAAACCCCGCCGATATCAAACCATACAATGCCATACTGTACGCACCGCTCACCCCCCCTCTCCTTGCCTGGACTAGACGCCACGTTGGACCCCTCCCACAAGAGCAACGCCATGGACAATGACTCTCCAAAAGACACTTACTAAGGCCGAATGTGATTGGCTGTTCTCAGTGAGGAGGAGGGTCAAATACGTTGAGTGTGAGTGGCCATTGGTGGTCGGAGGCGGGGCTACAGTAGGTGGTGTCATTGCTGTTAGTCAATGTCAGTTGAACTTGACTTCGCTCCTCTCTGGTGTCTCACTGTTTCCTGCATTGCTTGATTTAGTTTTCACACCTTCGAGTTGGCGGTGGACAACTGGATTAGTTTGTCTTTCTGTATAGAGCACCGAAGTCTGACGTAATTTACGCATCCTACCTGGTTCGCAGTTTTCCACCCCCGTTCTGAATTCCCATAGACGTCTTTAATATCGCGTCAAATAAGAACTGTGTTCCAAAAATAAACAAATGATCCCGGCGGTTTGACTCTTATGGATATGAAGCATCAACTGACGGTGAGAAAACGATAATGTTACTTCCGCCGAATTAGTTAAATTTTCGCCAGAAACTGACTGTATTAAATATAAGTGTCTGACTATCATAAACGATACAGAGCCACCTCCCTGACAATATCGCCGAGACAGTTTGTTTATTTTTGGACCACAATTCTTATATGAGACGATTCTAAGATGACCCAATGTTATTCTCCATAGAGAAATTACTTTACGAACCAGGGGATGAACGAGTGACGTCAGGACTTCTGTACTCTATTGTTATTGCTATCATTGTCTTACATGTTCTCGTGGGCTTTTATGTTTGTTTATGCATTATGTTTAAGAAGTGCTTTAAAAGTACCATACGACTGTTGAGTGGTGTTACATATGAGTAAGCGCTTTATATCTATTTGCACAGGGAGGATTAGAGGCTGTATTTTTTTTCAGCCACCGATTATGTGTGCACATCAGTTAAATAGTTTATCCACCTAGATTAATCCGTAGAACGTAGACATCGTGAAGCATTTTGAAATCCCCCAAATGGGATTGGAACATTGTATAACTACTTTATCTGAAACATCACAATATGTTTCATTATTTTCTTACTTTCTAAGACTTTTATAACGATCACCCTTTAAGGGACACACTTACAGGTGACTATGAAACATGGAGCAGGTTTAGGTTGAGGGCGATTCACCCTTAGTTGCATGCCGGTGGTCGCATACCGAAAATGGCCGATCTACACGCTCACAACGCGCATTGTGATATAGATGTGTTATTTTTGGTGCACGGCACGATGTGCAACCAAGCGCAAATCACCCTTTTAGAGTAGATTAGAGTAGAGGTGTGCCTGTAAACACTGGGCGGGGCTGTCCGCAGTTCAGAACGCCAGACACACTACAAGCTAGCTTTCTGTGTAAATGAGAGGAGAACGGGTCACAAGGCAGTTTTAAGTTGCCTGGTACATAATTGCTTGCAGCCTGAAATTCGAAATGTTGATCCTTTTTAGGTTAATCGTTCCAAAATCCAAGATGGAGGAACTATTGCCTGCCTCCCTTCCTTTCCGTCTCAACAAAGCCATGACCTCACCGCGAGAGCCATCGATCGCCACTGAGTCATCAAGCTGCGCCCCCCCGTAGAGAAGTGCTCAGGGAATACTGCAGCAGCTGCACTGTGTGTTGTGAAGACTTGGTCTCCTGGTTTACGTTTGACTCAACTCTACTAATTTCCGACGGTCCGTCGATGGTTCAGGTGTTTGAAGCGTCACAGATCATGACGGCTGCAATGTTTTGATACCTATAGGCCCAGGGTTGCCAGATCTGCTTATTATAATTTCCCCGCAATATCTTGTTTGAAAATAGCCGATCTACAAGCTCACAACGCGTCGCATCGCGGCGCGTTGTGAGCTTGTAGATCTGCTATTTTCAAATAGCTGATGTATATGTTAAAGTGCTCATGTGGCCCATAGTCGCTTCTTTTGGGCTGGTTTTCCTAGACCTGGTTGCTTGTTTCTCTCACAGAATCTGGCAACACTGCCTAGGCCATGTCTTTATTTCATTTTTCAAACTGAGTATTGGCACTAATCTGTTTGTCAGAGTTGTTCCGGATTGATTGATTGATTGCAGGTTTGAATGGTGCTAGCCAGTGTTTTAGCGTCGTGGCACATGTGGACAAGCGTGGGCTGTGCCGTTGACGGTCTATGGATTTTAGACTTCACCCACTGACTGTCGGGTGTTCCCTCGGACATATCGGATTGTCTTCTCTGTCACATGCAAATCTATCTGTCCCTTTATTGTGATTTCTTGCCAAAGACCAACGTTGGGTTTATAGAATATTCAGTTGATCGTATTCGAAACCCAAAGAACTAGACAGACAGTGTAGCGGGGTTTAACGCAGAACAATTTAAGAATTAACCACTTGAACCTAGTGTTCTTATGCTGGGCATTTCATAACGGGCGAACATTTCAGCGAAGATAGGCAAACATTCGCAGAATGAGCTTGTAAATCGGCTATTTTCAGCTAAGACATTTTGTGTAGAGGGGAAAAAAAGAGGGGGCCCAGGATAGACCCCTGGGTGACCCCAGTCAGTGATATATAGGGTTTAAGTGCTTAAATGAATTAAAACAAAGGGCTGAAGACAAGTTATTGATCTCCTACCCACCCCCTTGTTCAACTTCCAACTACTCTTCCACCCTTGGCTCAAGCATTATACCACTGTTTACCAGATCATTAGCTGATTTAAAGTCATACAAAGTGTAATATGTGGCAAACCCTAACTGTTTGGCATCTAGTACGTTGGAATAAACACTGAAGTTATGTATATTATGCAAACACAATTTTTACCTACTGTAGGTACGTCTCCTCTGCTGCTTGTCATCTGGTTTTTGTTGTCTCTTGCTCAGTTTGTTCCTTTTATAAGTACTTACTGTACAGTATATTGCTATATAATCTTGTGTGTCGGTTTAGCTGCCCAACATAAAGGTTTACCAGCCATTAGTAGGCACTGCCTTCTCATAGTGTGAGTAAATTCAGTGCCCTCCAGAACACTCCTACCGACGAAAATGTGGCTTTATTGAATTGACTAAAACAATTTAAATATATTTTCCATTGCTCCTTATGCATGGGCTCATGAAATATCTTATACTCATGGTGCCGCCATGTTATGCTAGTTTCTGGAGAGAAAAATGGAAGATTGGGGATAAAAGCTTTCTCCTGTGGAAGGACACTATAAGCTACTAGTGTTGCATAAACATGTTTAAGTCTATAGAACAGACAAAACGGTCCTTTTTTACCCATCGTTATAATGGTGCCAATGTACTTTGAGTGAGATTTATATCATGTGCGCATGTGAGCAAGTGTGTACGCACACACAAGTGCACTTTCGGAGCCATGGGAGTTTCGAGGCAGGCAGCAGGGAAAAGAAAGGCCAGGTTCCGGCTCTATGGGATTTGCTCTCATTTCTTTTTTATCAAAGGCTAAACAATTATTGTTTTCTGAATGAATCTTCTTTCCCTGAAGAACCTATTGTAAATACAGTATATTGTGAATATGAATGGTTGTTTCCAAAATAATACTTACGATACGAATGTTGTACTGTTCAAGCATGTATGGGTGAGTGTGTCTGCGTGTCCGCGTGTCCGTGTGTGTGTGTGTGTGTGTGTGTGTGTGTCTGCCCGTGTGTGTGTGTGTGTGTGTGTGTGTGTGTGTCTGCCCGTGTGTGTGTGTGTGTGTGTGTGTGTGTGTGTGTGTGTGTGTGTGTGTGTGTGTGTGTGTGTGTGTGTGGCTGTGCAGGCGGGGAGGTGGCGGAGTGTTGATTGTATCTCTATGGAATGTTCAATGTAAAAACAATTACATATATATATATAACTGTATGAAACCCCCCTATACTGTGTCCCCACTGCAGATTGCTTTAATACAGCGTATAACACCTTGTGACAGACTGTCCCACGACAGTGTCAGTTGAACTTCAATGTATGCATTGTTTACCAAACTCAGGCTCCAGTTCTGACAGTCTGTGTAAAAAAATCCAAAGCTGTGACTGACCTACCATCTCGCACCATTTATGAACCTGTGCTGGTTCCGATCGCTCTATACGTTCACCTGTGTCTGTACCTCTGACCCCAATCGATGCTCTCACATTCGCACGCGCACGCGCACACACACACACACACACACACACACACACACACACACACACACACACACACCTTGGCGCTCTTGGAACACACTCACCTATTACCAGCTGACACGAGAAAAGGAGGAAGATTTTCTTTTTCCTGAAGTGCATTGTTAACAAAATATGAAAAACACAAGCATGTTGCGGGGGGATAACTGTCTGACACTATCAAACATTTGACTCCACTCCACCAGTGTTTGCATAACAACCCTATACTGTATGCCCTTGTGTGATGTTTGTATCTATACTACACTGTATGTAAAGAAGAGGAGAGCCCACGTGAGAGCTGGGTTTTATTGGCTCTATGCACAGCAGCCATATTGGGAATGAATTGGGCCCCTTCCTTACTTCCTTCACAGGTGTTACCAATGATACTAATTAAGGCTCTGTTCCATTTAGTGTGGCATAGTGGTTGCCTTATTTTCAAGGACCCTCATAACTCTCAGAGTTACACACCCACCATAGGGGGCCATTTTGGAACCAAAATGGAGTGTTTCTAGTGAGCCAACATGCAGGATATCAGCACCCTGACCAGAATGGAACAGAACCTCATTAGTAGTATCATTGGTAACACCTGTGAAGGAACTTCAGGAAGAGAGGGCACCCGAAATCTCCTCCCATCCACTTGCATCGAGTTGCTCACCCAGCGCATGGGCCTAAATCACCCCTTCTTCCGGGTTGGAAATTTGGTGGGCGCGGCCTATTATGGGCCCAATTCGTCACAGATGTGACGCGTTTTGCGTCACAGAAGCGCGCAGCCCCGTGCGCAAGCACTTGCGCACGCTCGTGAGTCGAGCCCATTGGTCGAAACCGTTTTCGCTCGTTCATGTTGAGGCCCCAGGCCTGCAGTACCATGAATGGCCAGCATGTCCATTTGGCTTCAATGAAACCACTGGGTTCTGGGGGCTTGGTAAGAAGAGGCCCAATTTCTTTCCAATATGGCTGCTGTGCATAGAGCCTATTGGGTGGGACCCAACTGCATCTTCCTTTATATATCGGGTCTCTTTTTGTCCAGAGTCTGCTGAGCCAGCAGGCCGTATTTACTCTCTGCATGTGACACTACCATCCTGTGCAACAGTGTCGACTCTGACCACACCTTCATGTGTACGTATACGTGGACACACCGTGAAGTCCTGAGTGTTCATTTTTGCTCCCGAGAGTGTACGGTACAAAATGGAACCAAATGGATTTTGGCTCCGTTTGTACACTCTTCAGAATTACACAGTGGTGGAAGTAGTACTCAAATTGTTTACTTAAGTAGTATCAGTATCACAATGTTACACTGTTACAAGTAAAAGGCCGGTATTCCAATTTGACTTGATTAAAAGTACAAAAGTATTGGCATCAAAATAAACTTACAGTACCAAAAATAAAAGTACTCATTACACGCAATGTCAAATTTAACAAGTATTCAAATGTATAATTTAATGTATAAATCCTTTGAAAATAGCAGATCTACAAGCTCACAACGCGTCGCTTTGCAACGTGTTGTGAGCTTGTAGATCGGCTATTTTCAAATAGCCGGAGTATATACAGGGCTGAAGTGGTGAATGTACTGTATGTTTTGTAATATTAATTAAAAAAACGGTTGTAGTGGTATAATTGTAGTGGAGTAAAAGTACCAGTAAAAGTACCATATTTTCCTCTGAGATGTAGTGGAGTAGAAGTAAAAGTATTGAAAATTGGAAATACTCAAGTAATGTACTTCGAATTTGTACTTAAGTACAGTACTTGAGTAAATGTACTTAGTTACTTTCCACCACTGGAATTACAAATGGATAAGTGACAGACTCAGGGTTTTACTGTGCGGTTATCACGCTGCCTGCTGCTCTTACTGTGCTGTGATGATGATGATGATGATGATGATGATGATGAAAACCTTCTGTTATGGGGCTTGTATATCCAATGCCTTCGACAATCATGTGCACATATCAAGAATTACCATGATGAACAGAGGCCAGAATTCTTTTTTTTCTTTCTTCTCCTGAAATAAATCCTGAATGATCATGAGTTGACTCTCTTCTCATCTTGTTGCACTCGTGGTAGGTAGAGTTTGTGCGTGGAATGCATTTCTTGCACATCATGCGTATGTGTGTCATATTTTCCTTGAGCAACCAGGTAGTATAATGGGGATTAACCATAAAACAATCTGATATTTAGAGCGTTCACCTTGTTTATTTTGTTTCCTCCAGCAGTCGCTGGTCTTGATGTCAAAGTGTCCCTGAGAAAGACACTTAACCCCTAGTCTCGCGTGGCCAGACTGTTGCCTCCCACAATTTTCAAATGTTTCCGGTCATACAGTCTGGGACTCGGAAGCTCTGATCATGATTAGAATACAAACCGGATATGAAGCCTCCTCCCCACTTCCGTTTCGTCTTTACAGTCGCGCAAATTTATCCTAATATAAATACAAATCATCTAAGTATATTTAGCTTGCTGCTTAGCAGAAATGGAAATAAAATAATGAAATGTAAAGATATATTCAAATATATTTTCGTGAACGGAAGTGCCAGCTTCCTCTCTCGGATTTCGGGAGTTGTAGTTCCAGACTCTTTATAGCATTCAGAGATTGTGGAATAGTTGTCTGGCTACGTGAGACTACTTAACCCCTAACAGCACTCATCTGGAACATCTGAGCAACCATCAACTGGGTGATGCTTTTCTTTTTTCTTTTCTTTAATTCGTTTTGTTCTAATTCACTATGATCTACAGTTGAGAGTAGTATTCTACCAGACCCTATAGCGTCCTTATTCTGGGGGCAAATGTTCTGTGAAAATAGCCGATCTACAAGCTCACGACACATCGCGTTGTGAGCTTGTAGATCCGTTTTTTTCTGCAAAGATATTTACTTAAGAGGGGGAAAAGGAGGAAGCCCCCCTAGAATAGCCCCCTTGGGGGACTCGACCAATGATCAACCAAGTACAGTGTTTAAGTGTTTACGGTTAGGATGCATGTGGACACCAGGCAGACACTGAACACCATACATACATCCCATGCATGTGGACACCAGGCAGACACTGGACACCATACATTCAGAGCACTTTGATGGACATTTACCAGACATGGGAGAGATGCTGTCTGGACTCCTGGCAGACGTTGGCTTCACAAACCCATGCAAGATGCAGCCATGCTGAATGCAGATGTTCGCTTTCCCTCAAAATAATATGTTCCCTGAATGCCCTCCACTAAAACGGTTGCATTGCCCCGCAGGCATCAACGGCACCATAGGTGCAGCACTGCAGCTCTGTTGGTATTTAAATCAAAGAGATTACTGCAGGTATTTATAATCATTACCATTTGCTGTTTTTTCCTGCACCCATTGTTGGAATTAGCATGTGGTTGTGATGAGTGGTGTTTTCCTCTGCTAAATTGGAGCAGCTTTAAGGTTAATAGTAGTTATTACAGATAAGTGCCGTTGGCCCTTTAATTAGTTGAAGATTGGCTTTTGTTGGCGTAGCGTTGAGGTCAAACCTTAACCGAGGCTGTATTGTGGGAATCCTGCTGAGCCCTGTGTTTCCCACCATTGTAATCCCATTTGAACTTGATCGTCATTGCAAGACAGCCACACTAAGTACATTTCCATTATTAAGTTGCATCTCTGTTCATTTCTGTGGTTCCCTGTGAAACCTTCCATCCCTGCCTTCCTTTTGCTCATCTCTGGCTATTTATTTGTATTTTTTTATTTAACCAGTCAAAACCATATTGAGACTAGAGTCTCTTTTACGAGTGTGAACTGGCCAAGAGGCATAAAATGTTACACAGCTCTGCCAGTAACAACAAATACAGGACAATAACAATGACAGACATATAACATCCGTAAAAGCAATAACCCACTACCTAGGAAGCTCAAGGAAATACAAAATAAAAAGAGAATCTATTAAAATGCATGCAACATATTTCCAACCACACGTGCACAATCAGTGGTGGAAAGTAACTAAGTACATTTACTTAAGTACTGTACTTAAGTACAATTTTGAGGTATTTGTACTTTACTTGAGTATTTCCAATTTCAAATACTTTTACTTCTACTCCACTACATCTCAGAGGCAAATATTGTACTTTTACTCCAGACAATGGCATTTTCAGTGTGAGCCCATCCACTCACTGTGGGATCAAGGGTGAAGGTGACTGTATGTTGATATTGGCTGTAGAGCTGATATGTGCTGGAGGGATTCACTCATCACTCTGCCTTGGCAAGAGCTTTTCTCTCCTAATCTTATATTCATCATAACCTCAAAATCCATCTCTCTTTCTCTCTCTCTCTCTCTCTCTCTCTCTCTCTCTCTCATCTCTCTCTCTCTCTCTCTCTCTCTCTCTTCCACACACTAATTTTTCTCTCTCCTCACCCTCAGTGGTGGAAAGTAACTAAGTACATTTACTTAAGTACTGTACTTAAGTACAATTTTGAGGTATTTGTACTTTACTTGAGTATTTAACTCCCCAATACTTTTACTTATATTCCACTACATCTTGGATCCAAATATTGTACTTTTACTCCACTACATTTGAAAACTTTAGTTACTAGTTACTTTGCAGATATAAATTATTACATTACAAAACATACATTAACCACTTTAGCCCTATTTTATAACTAGGCTATTTGAAAATAGCCGATCTACAAGCTCACAACTTGTGAGCTTGTAGATTTGCTATTTTCAAATATTTTAGTACTTTTACTTTTGGTACTTTAAGTACATTTTTTATGCCAATACTTCTGTACTTTTACTCAAGTACATTTTTAATTCTGGACTGTCATAACCTCAACATCCATCTCTCTCTCTCTCTCTCTCTCTCTCTCTCTCTCTCTCTCTCTCTCTCTCTCTCTCTCTCTCTCTCTCTCTCTCTCTCTCTCTCTCTCTCTCTCCATTTCTCCGTCCCTGCCTGACTCTTAACTGAGTGGGAAGAACTGTTTCAACTGTTTAAATTACACATTTAAAAGGCCAGACAGCGGCCAATGATGCAAAAGATTCAAAGTGAGAAGAAGAAAAGAAGAACAAAGTCATTTTGGTAGCATAACACAGCGGACATGTTTGGAAATGTTTCAGTGCTGATACTGTTCGCTTTCCTTTGCGTTGTTCATTGTTCTGGAATTCTTCGCAATCAAAACATCCCATTTTCTCAACAGCTCACAGGCTTATAGCCCAGAGCGTAGCAGGTTCACCTCCTGACCTCCTCCCACCTCCGTCTTCTGACTCGTTCAAGTTGGACCTCCTCTCTGCTCATCGATGAGCCTCATGTATGCCTACGAGCATCTGAAATGCAACGTATTATTATTATTATTATTATTATTATTTAATTACCAAGAAATGATTGCATTGCAACCTCTTTGCATCAACTACACCCTCAATCTCTTAACTCTCCTGGAGTGCAGCAGAGTGCTCAGGGTTTTGCAGTGAAGGCCCAAACAGGGACATCAGGTTTTTCCATCTTTTTGCTATATGGCCAGACAGACTCCAAGCATTCTATCGGTGGTCTATTTTCAAGCTCCCCAAACGAAGCGAAATAGTTCAGCGAGACCCTGCTGATCCTGGCCCTTCGTCTGCCCAGAAAAGTACATTCCATTCTGCTCTGTGTCACTTGCTTAGCTTGATGGACCAAAAACCCGAACCCGGACAGATTTGTGTCTGTCCGTCTGCGTGCGTGCGTGCGTGCGTGCGTGCGTGCGTGCGTGCGTGCGTGCGTGCGTGCGTGCGTGCGTGCGTGCGTGCGTGCGTGCGTGCGTGCGTGCGTGCGTGCGTGCGTGCGTGCGTGTGTGTGTGTGTGTGTGTGTGTGTGTGTGTGTGCGTGCGCGCTCGCACACTCTCCTACAGATGCAGGTATTTATTTTCATGTGCTCACACAGCCAGATGTTGATTGAGGCCAACGGGTCTGTGTGATGGGGTTCAAATGCTGGAACACGAGAGAGAGAGAGAGAGAGAGAGGATGAGGAAAGAAGGAGAGCAGAATGGAGAGATACAGGGAGAGACATTGTGGGGGTGGTACATCTGGTTGTGTCCAGGGAGAGAGGGAAACCCGTCAAGAATCCATGTAGTCATGGTTCGATTAGTAAAAAAAAAAAGGGGTGGAAAAATCCAACACAGGTGGGGGGTGCATTTTCTTAACCACTTAAGCCACACTTCATCATATAAATGAGGCTAAAATAGATTATCTACAAGCTCACCAGTCACATCGCTACACATTGAGTTTATTAACCTGCTATTGTCTTTTGATGACATTGCTTTTTTAAATACATTTTAAAGAATACATGTTTAGCATTTGCCCAGAAGAACATATATTTTTTTATGACATTGTTAAATTGGGATATTAACAAACATATAAACCAAATATAAACCATATCAGACAATGTTTCCCTAAAGGAAATGCATGTATTTTATTCAGTCTGACCAGAGAGGGGATATCAAAAGAGGCATGCATTCCCCCCATCCCCCCGGCAAACTGAACCTGAAAAGCAAAACTTTCTTCCTCTCTTTCTCCTCACCCCTCTATCCATCACTCTCGAGATGCTGTTCCACAAAATAATGTCATATTCAAATATAAACGGTTGTCCAATCAAAGTTTATATAGAAATGCAGATATACATTCATATGAAAATATCCAATATACAAGGTAATATTGACATTATCGTGAACGTGAGGTTTTGTGGTTTCTTTTCTCAGATAGTACAGTTTACAATTAAAACCCAACCAACCAAGTGTCACAGAATTTCATTCTTACACAGGTGACCTAAATCTGAGCCCATCTCTTTCTAACACATACGCACGGCATTGCAAAGCAATGTCTTACATTTTTTCCTCTGTCACACTCCAATCTTCTGTTTTTGACCGTATTCACCCTGGTTGCTGTTTCCCAACACCCAAGTATGAAGCAAAGTGGTCATTTCCTCACTCCACTGCAATCATTTTGGAGAGCACAGTCCAGAGACAGTCCGTTTATTTACAGTTGTCGCCGCCACAGGCGTCCTCCGTTTCACTGACTACCCCCAGCAGTGAACTGCAGCTTAGCCATTAATCTAACCCCCCTAAAGAAGAGTTACTATATGTTCTCTTTTCTGCCATTGTTTTCTTTTCAGACATTACGAGGCACAAGCAGTGATGTAATACCCAACTAACTGAGACAGACAGACAGACAGACAGACAGACAGAGGACTTCTGTGATGGTTACCACTGTATCTCTTAAGCCTCCCTGAACACTTATGGTGCGTTCACGCGGGCAGATTAAAAGATACATGCTACCATTCATTTTCAATGGAAACCAGCGACATGAAGATACTAAGATACATCAGACGTTTGTAGCTGTAGCTCTGGCGACAAAGATACAAAGCTACAAATTCAAGTTGAGCTGGGTTCAACTTCCAGATACAAAGATACAAAGCTACAACTGTAGCTCCGATGTCCGCACGTTTGATGACGTCAACAACCGCGTTGTAATCTTTTAATCTGCCCGTGTGAACGCACCATTACTATAGCACAATGTGTCCAATATGTGATGCACATATTACGTAACATAATGAAAAGTGTGTATGTTGTGCCTAAATGTGTTGCATTGTACCGTAATGTAAAACGCTTGGCCTTTGCACGGAGAACTGCCCAGCAGTCTCCTCGTCCCCTACAATCTGTTCCAGTGCGAGTCAGAGGAGGAGCAAGGGAATGCGCGTTAAAGTGACATCCGAGGACGGAGCGCCGCGTCAAAGCGCGCCGGCGCCAGCTCCTCCTGTGAGATGGCGTTCGGGTGGCGGGCCGCCCGCCTCTCCGCCACCCTCAGCTTCTCCTGCAGCTCCCGCGCCTCCTGCCCGGCCCGGCGCGCCGCCTTGCGGGCGTTCCGCAGCGAGCGCTTCACCTTGCGCACGCGCTCTTTCAGCTGCTGGTTGCGCCTTTCCACCGTGGCCATGCGCTCCTGCAGCTTCCGGGCCCGCTCCTCCTCCTCGAACAGGGCCTCCTGCACCGAGGAGCACAGCAGCTGTGTTGGAGAGGAGAGGAGAGGAGAGGAGAGGGCAAGTTAATGAGACTGAGATGTGTGCAGAGCTCTTGTAAAAGATGGACGGATTGAGAGATGGACAGAAAGATGTGTTGTTGTTTTTTGGTCACACTACACAACCAGTTGTTGTTGTTGTTGTCCATGTTCAGCTGGTGTCAGAGCGTGAGAGCACCAGTGACATCATTTTCCCAGCAGAGTGCGTTCCCTTTGTTCTTTTTAACTCTAGTGCCTGCGTTACTTCTCCTCCGTTGCTGCCTTTCTTCCCTGGGAGGGATTCTTGAGAGACCTGACACTTCAGAGGGCGAAGGGTTAACGGGGCGTGTGTGTGAAGATTTCTTTTTTTCCTAACTTTTTCCCCTTTTTCTCCCAATGTATTTGTTATTATGCTAATTACCAATTTTCCTCATTTATTCGTTATAATGCCTATAGGCTCTATGCACAGCAGCCATATTGGAAATAAATTGGGCCTCTTCTTACTTCCTTAACAGGTGTTACCAATAATACTAATTAAGGCTCTGTTCCATTCTGGTCAAACAGAGTCAGTGGGCTGAAGTTGTGCAAGTTGGCTCACTGAAGACACCAGTGGGTCTCAAAGTGTGGTCCAGGGACCCTCATGGTTCCTTGAGGGGGTTCCAAATGGCCCCTTACAGGTGTGTAACTCTGAGAGTGTACAAATGGAACGAAATTGACCCGTAAGGGTCCATTTGGTTCCATTTGTACACTCTCAGAGTTATGGGGGTCCTTGAAATTAAAAAGTTTGAGAACCACTGTGCTACACGAAATGGAACAGAGCCTTCATTAGTATCATTCCATTGGAAGGAAGTAAGGAAGAGGCCCAATTTCCTTCCAATATGGCTACTGTGCATATAGCCTATTACCAATTTTCCCAATATACTCGTTATTATGCCTATACCCAATTTTCCAAGCACGTTTCCTTCGATACACATGAAGTCACCAGGCACCTGACAATGAGGGGTTTCACTGGGAGGGCATAGCGTGTGCGTAGGAAGACGTTATCCGACCTAGTTCTTCCACCTGCCGAACAAGTGCCCTGGCCAACCTGTAGAAATCCCTAGTGCAGTGACAGAGATTGCTGCTGCCCTGCTGGCTTCCCTACTGAGAACGTGGCCAATTGTGTTTGTTGGAGCGCTCGGGAAAATCGGGTGGCCGATCCTCTGCACTGCAGAGGATTCAAACCACTAGTCTCTAGAAGAGAATGTATAGGTGTGTGTGTGTGTGTGTGTGTGTGTGTGTGTGTGTGTGTGTGTGTGTGTGTGTGTGTGTGTGTGTGTGTGTGTGTGTGTGTGTGTGTGTGTGTGGGTGTGTGTGTGTGTGTGTGTGTGTGTGTGTGTGTGTGTGTGTGTGTGTGTGTGTGTGTGTGTGTGTGTGTGTGTGTGTGTGTGTCAGTGTTGATTTTGACAGTCATAGTCCTTTGAAAAAAAATCCATTTAGTTTTAGTCACAATTTAGTAATCTGTTTTGTTTTTGTCTAGTTTTAGTCGACTAAATCTACAGTTGATTTAGTCGACTAAAATGTATTTCGGCGGTGCCTTGATGGTGTCGTAATGGCAGATTTTACACTTGGTTGCATGCTGAAAATAGCCGATCTACAAGCTCACAACGCGTCGCAGCGTGACGCGTTGTGAGCTTGTAGATCGGCTATTTTCAGAGCGCAACACCCGAGCGCAACCAAACATAAAATGACTTGTCTTTTAGTTCTACTGGATCTCTTCTCCACTAGTCCTTCACTAACAATTTCCATCTAGTTTTTATTTGTTGATGAAATTATCAATGTATTTAGTCTTAGTTTTAGTCATCATAGCTTAGTTTTTATTTAGTTTCTATTTAGTTTTTGTCAGTGAAAAAAGGTAGTCGACGAACATTTTTCGTCATAGTTGTAGTCGACGAAATCAACACGTGTGTGTGTGTGTGTGTGTGTGTGTGTGTGTGTGTGTGTGTGTGTGTGTGTGTGTGTGTGTGTGTGTGTGTGTGTGTGTGTGTGTGTGTGTGTGTGTGTGTGTGTGTGTGTGTGTGGCCTAACCCTCTGCCCTCATGAACATGGCCCACAGCTCACATGCAGGGTTGGTGAGAGGCACCATGCTCAGAGTATATGACCCAGATGAACACTCCTGTCAACCCGTCCTTTCTGTCACACTCTCTAGCTGTCTCTCCAGAGTCCAGACCCACGGAGGGTGTGAGGAAAGTGGGGCCCCTTCACAGTACTGTACCGTGTCATGTCAGGGGCCCCAGTTTTCCAATTCACTGGCGGAGCATGCCCTCTCCGTGAGCTGTCCACCCTAATGCCGAAAAAGGTCAACATGGGGGAAGGTCCCCATAGTTGTGTGTGTGTGTGTGTGTGTGTTTATCCTTTAGACTTAGGCAATATAATATAAATTAATATATATATAGTTTGTAGTACGAGAAATAGCTTGCAGAATATTGATAAAATGTCTAAAAAAAACAATTAAGACAACACAGCACAGTAAAATTGTACATTTTCACACTGGACGCATGGCCTATTTTGCTCTTATCATACTTGGGGGAATGGCCGCTGTGTGAATATGGTACATTTATGAAGGATCTACAGTATATGGGGTGCCTGGCAAGTTAGTGCACAGATCATACTCCTTGCGAGAGTAGAGCGTGAAGACCGGGTTAAAATCCGACCCCCATCTCTCCTATCTCTGCCCTTGATTTCCTGTGTCTGACGTAATCTGACGTAAAGCATAAAATGCCCCGAAATAAATCTAAAAATAATAATAATAATAATAAAATGTGTGCATTACCTTCTCTAATAAACACGCTAATAGAAACACTAACAAACACCCTAATAGATAATAAACGCTATACACCAGTGCCAAAGCACTCCGCGTGATCCAACCCCAACCCTGGTCCCCGTGGCCACCTGTCAAAACATCCGGGTGTTACCTGCCTGCTGCTAAGTATCATCTGTATAAACACTACTTAAAGACACGACGCAGGCAAGCAGGCACATGCACACACACTCGCAAAGACAGCCATGAATGTTAACGTTCAAAAGATACAACCTCAATAAAAAGGGAAAGGCGCACACAAACACACACACACACACACACACACACACACACACACACACACACACACACACACACACACACACACACACACACACACACACACACACACACACACACACACACACACACACACACACACACACACACACACCCTCTGACATAAACTCCATTTTACAATCTCAGAGCAGCTGTAATGCTTAAGCTAATCATAGTCTGCGAGAGTATAAGGTGCGCGCGCGCGCGCGCGCGCGTGTGTGTGTGTGTGTGCCCTTGCGTGCATGCGCGTGTGTGTGTGTGTCAGCTCCTGGTGAAGAATATGGCAAGCAGTGAAGCACAGAATGGAACAAATGAGTAAGATGTCCTTCTATCTGGCAAGAGACACAGCTACTGCTGTACCAGCTGTATTGTTTGGACTGGAGGGTGGGTTCCATGGTTACAAGAAAGAGAGAGAGAGAGAGAGAGAGAGAGAGAGAGAGAGAGAGAGAGAGAGAGAGAGAGAGAGAGGGCCGAGCTCATGCCTCCTTCAATGCATGAGAGCCAACTGACCTTCTTGTCACCTGACAGGGGGGGGGGGGGGCGTTTCCCCGGTAGGACGTAGCGCGTGGAAGGAACACTTTATTCCAACCAGTTCCTTTTCCCTCCATCAGGCGCCCCGGCTGTCATGGGGGAGGCGGTATAGCGACCAGGATTACTACATGTTTTTGTGAGGGTATTAACTACCCTAGGAGAACATGCAAACTCCACACAGAGTAGGCCCTTTCGCCAACCCCACAGAGAGAGGAGTTTTATAAAGATATTCTCAGGGTCAGCGTTCCTTCCCCTGTCAGGCCTGAATGTGGGCATAGGAGGATAGGACCAGTTCAGACTTTCACTGGCCCTGATTTACAATCTCATTATCCACTTAAACCCTCTGTTCTTAGTGAAACGGACTTGAGTTACAACTGTACTTGAAACGCTTTTTTTCCATCTACACCAAATCTCTTAGCCAAAAATAATAATGTTGTGGCTAATGTTCCCCTCAGAATAATTATGGATGCTATAATATAATATAATAAGTGGTTAAAGCAGCATTCAGCTGGGTTAGACATGACTCATGAATCAGAATCAGAATCAGATTTATTGTCACATCACAGGTTTACAAGGTAAAAAAGTGGGTGAAATTCGTTTTTGTACATCGCTCCCATCGCAACGTTAATTTCCATAGAAAGAAGAGGGGGGGGGGGGAGAAGAAGAGGGGTGGGGGGCAAGTGGGAAGGAGATGAAAACAAGAGAGCAACAGAAGGCCAGACAAGTTATCTACATATTTACAAAGTACCTGAGATAATAAAAAAACTAAGGTGCCTGAGCATAGCAGCAATGTATGTATACTGTGCATGTTATACTTATACTGTGCATGATATACATATGGACGTTAAGGTGCTTAGAGAAAAAGAGCACAATAAAAAGACAAAAAAAACAAAACAAAAAAAATCCTCCATGTTAATCTAACCCTGGGGACCCAAATGAATTAGTGCTCCTATATGTCCAAGCAGTCTCAAGTCAGTGTAAACAAGTGGACCTGTAAGGGTCTAACACTGAGGATTTTACTGTGTGCAGAAGACAGGAGGGTCAGGGATACGATTTCTGTTAACAAAACACTAACAGCGATGTGCAGTGGTGGAAAAAGTACTTAAGTAAAAGTATCGATACTGCAATGTAGAAATACTCTTTTACAAGTAAAAGTCCAGAATTCTAAATTTACTTGAGTAAAAGTACAAAGGTATTGGTATCAAAATGTACTTAAAGTACCAAAAGTAAAAGTACTCATTATGCAGAATGTCCCATTTCAAGTTTCAAATGTATAAAAATCTTTTGAAAATAGCAGATCTACGCACTATTTTCAAATGACCAAAATGTATGTAGGGCTGAAGTGGTTAATGCATGTTTTGTAATAATAATCTAAATCTACAAAGTAACTAGTAAGTTACTTTTCAAATAAATGTAGTGGAGTAAAAGTACAATATTTGGGACAGAGATGTAGTGGAGTAGAAGTAAAAGTATCGGAAATTGTAAATACTCAAGTACAGTACAAATACGTCAAAAATGTACTTAGTTACTTTCCACCACTGGTGATGTGCATGTCTGTGTGTCACACACACACACACACACACACACACACACACACACACACACACACACACACACACACACACACACACACACACACACACACACACACACACGCACACTACAGCTACTCTTTAGGCCCGGGGCAGCTCAGGATTTGACTGCAGTACCGACAGGGCCGGATACAGAAATTATTAACTGGGGGGGCATTAATAAATGCTGGGGGGGCGGCTTCCTCGGAGCCGCGCGCAGCGCGGCGACGAAATTTTTTTTGGGGGGGCCCAAAACCATTTGGGGGGTTTTCGGGGGCCCCAAACGGTTCTGCTTCATTTTTCTGTGTGTGGGTTTTGCGAGCAGTCGGCCCGTCACAGTCCCCCCACCCCCCCGCTTCGGAGAGACACTAAGCGGTGCGTGTTCAGGTGGGTCTAAAATGCTGCCCACGGTGCCCACTTAGAGTCTATGGTGCCCACCCAATCAAAATAAATGTTACACAAATATTTTATGATAAAAAAAAAATTTTTTTTTTTTTTTACCCAAATTTTGATTGGGTGGGCAGGATGCACGTTTGGGTGGGCACTGCCCACCCCTGCCCCCCCCTAGAACCGGCCCTGAGTACCGATAGGGAGCCCATCATTTCTCCTCCGTCCCGCTGCTCTTTCCCACTCATCTTAAGCCATCACACACTCTCTCTCCAAACAAAGGAGGGAAAGCCTTAAATGAGCAGCATTCTTCCTGTGGCCCAGTTCCGGACCGCTGACGGGCAACACTGGGAGGACAAAGTGTCCCATGTATTCCAGTCAGCCCTCCGTAACGGTTCGAGTGGATAATAGGGGCTTTAAACGAGTGCTAACTGAAGTGTTGGGGGGAATGGGGGGGGGGTTGTCCCTCTGGCATAAGAGTGCAGTCTGGGTGGGAGTCTGTCTGGACCAACTGCGTTCTCACAGGAAGAAAAAAAAAGAAGGACAGGAGTCGAGTGATCCGGCCTCATTATCCCTGATTCTTCAAACTTCCGCCTATTAACCACCTCTGTCTGGGACATGTGGCTGGAGGATGCCTCACATGCTAGCAACACCTATGCTCTGTGTGTGTGTGTGTGTGTGTGTGTGTGTGTGTGTGTGTGTGTGTGTGTGTGTGTGTGTGTGTGTGTGTGTGTGTGTGTGTGTGTGTGTGTGTGTGTGTGTGTGTGTGTGTGTGTGTGTGTTGTGTGTGTGTGTGTGTGTGTAAGTAAGAATAGCAGACCTCCAAGCTCACAACGGTCGCATCCGCGACGCGGTTGTGAGCTTGCATGTCAGCTGTTCTCGGCGTGCAATACCGTTGCGCGATGAAGTATATGTCTCGCTAGCCAACACACAAGAGGAGGTTGAATGAAGTGAAACCAGCGCACCCCAAAACAACGGGTTTGGGGATCTGTTGGGAATTGATTACATGAAACAGTCACCTGTGCGTCCAGTCTCAATGTTGGTAAACAAATAATTGGTCTATAGGGCTTAGGCTCTCTTAGATCACTGGTTCTCAAAGTGGGGTCTGGAGACCCCCAGGGGTCCTTGAGGGGGTTCCAGGGGGTCCCCAGCAAAATGTGTTAATATAGCATCAAAATATATATAACCACACGCGTTGTGAGCTTGTAGATCGGCTATTTAAAAACAAATAACATTTTAACAACACAAATCTTGTATGGGTGTCCCTGGCACTAACTCTTTTCATATGGGGGTCCGCGACCAAATACATATTAATTTGGGGGTCCTTGACATGAAAGTGTTTGAGAACCACTGTCTTGGATTACTGTCGAATCAGGTGGTTTTGTATTGTCTGCCATACCTTCTGTCTTTAACACCTGAGGCCCACCTGTTTCATGTCCAGTCCTGCTTACAGGACACAGCCCCTGGCTGCAGGCGAATACTGCTTCTGTCAATGAGTAGTGTCTTTAACCCCTGCCTCCTGACCTCTCCCCTCACAGCTCCCCATTAGAAACCCGACACCGTGGAGGTCACGCTGAATGAAACCCACTGTACTGGGACGTCCAGGTACAGAGGGAGACATCAGACCAATCCTCTGAAATCGTGCCTCGTTGACAAACAATTCCTGCGTGATGGTTAAAAGGAAATGTGTTGCACATTTACCTATGGAGTGGCGTAACAGTTCCAATATTAACACAATTGGCATTCACTATAAAGAGGGACTTGTGCAATGGCTATGTAGTGTGTTAAACACAATACCTATTCCAAAGGTGAATTCCACCTCTTCCCTCCATATTTTTAATGGAAAACTAGATCATCTTGATCCCGCCACAATATTATTTACGATTCCTTAAATCATCACTTGATCTTTGCATTATTTGTCATAAATGAATGCCCTATTTCATATTTTGTAGTATGACAATGTCGGGCAAAGTAGCAAAAATAGCAAAACAATGTGATGCTATTTTTGAAACATTTCCGATTTTTTTCCAGGTTGAAAATGTCTGTCTGTGCATTTTATGAATATCCAATAAAAAGTGTTAACAAGAGCTTGTGACTAAATAATAATTACACTGGATTCATTGGAACACGTGTTCTTTTTCCCATTTCCTCAAAAGTAACAGTTTTGAGACATTTCCACCTGACAGTCAACAAAATGTCAGTGGTCAGCATGATAAGGTTGCTTCATGGCAAAAGGGAGGACGGCACGAGATAGTGGAATTATCGCGGGGTGTGGAGTGACTCTGTAATTTGACCTTTGACTTAATGGGCGGTCAATATCCTGCATGCCTGGGGGGACCAGAGGTGACAGACAGTCACCTGAGACAATCAATGTGGCTGCTTTGGTTTTCTACCAGCAGCTGATACTAAGAACTGCTGTTAGGGCTCAATCATATTCACTCTTCCACATACTGAGTTATACCACTAAAGCTCAGATACTGCAGACGATTAGGCACAGTCTATTTGTGCATGTGTGTGTGGAAATCAAAATGTTTGTCACAAGATTTTTTTTTAAGCTGTATGAAAAACCTTTTTTTTTTTGCTTTATTGGGTTAGTGACCAGTGGTTCTCAAACCTTAAAAATTCAAGGTCTCCCCTTGACTCTGACAGTATACAAATGGAACCCATTTGTATACTGTCAGAGTTACAGACTTGTAAGGGTCAATTTAGACCTCCCTAAAGGAACCCAGAGAGTCCCTAGAATCCACTTTGAGAACCACTGCGTTAGTCTATAATCCCTGTTGGTGAGCTTATGAAATGGTATGTCAGCACCTGAAAATCACTGGAGCATTTTTTTTTTTTTTACACAAATAATCTTAAGAGCATTATTTTTGTTATCAGAGACATTTTTCTGTGCAGCACATCCTTGAGAGCACTACTGTCCAGGACTCCAGGCACCTGCAGGTCACACATGAAGGGGCCATATAGTATTTAGAACTCCACTGCCATAATTGATGTCATTGACCATATTCACCATTTTGCTCTTAATTCGTACCCCTGATTATGAAATATGAACAAACATAACTCTGATTGTGTATCACTCTTCACTCAGCGTGAATCAAATTGATATGTAAGAGTCAGCAAAACTAGAACAATTTACTCTTTGTCTCAGCAATTCAGGAAAAGTAGAATCATTAAAGGAAGTTGTAGAGGAGATTGCGCTGGTCAATGGATTCGATGTATGACAGTGCAGGTTGTTGGTTTATAACAAGAATCAAGAATGCACAGTAAAAATCCTATGTACATGGATCAATTTGGTTACATTTGTACACTCTTGAGTACAAATATTACATAACTAACGCTTGTCCGTATAAATGTGTTTGTGTGCATGCACAGGGCTTTTATGACTAGAGGTTTATGACCTGTACAGATAAAACATAATTTAATTATACAGAGTATTATTCTCACTGCAGGTTAAAGTAGGTAAAGTAGACCAGCGCATTCCTCTGGTTCTGCACACAGCGATGCCAGCATATTAAAACCTCAACTCCAACTGGGATTTACTGTCCCCCATAAAGTTATTAGCCTTTTCCCCTCACATGCCCTCTGTTACCTCACTCTCTTTATCTTTCTTTATACCACACACTTGCATTCATAAGTGTGTGACAACAAGATTCACAATTGATCTGGGTCGCCAACCATGTCTTTCTCTGCATCTGACTGAGCAGGTGGGTAGATAAACTTGGGGGTCAGCTTGCATGAGTGTGTGTGTGTGTGTGTGTGTGTGCGTGCACTGCGTGGCATGCGTGCGTGCATGCGTGCGTGTGTGTGTGTGTGTGTGCATGTGTGTGTGTGTGTGTGTGTGTGTGTGTGTGTGGGGGGGGGGGACTTTATAGAGCATATAAGGTCATGGTCAACTTCATTGGCTCTCCAATATCTCACACAACATATCTCACAAAAGAATCACTGTGCGTGTGTGTGTGTGTGTGTGTGTGTGTGTGTGTGTGTGTGTGTGTGTGTGTGTGTGTGTGTGTGTGTGTGTGTGTGTTGGGGGGGGTGTTGGGGGGGTAAATGTACTTCAGATGGTGTTTCTCGATTGTATATGTGTGTGCGTGTGCGTGTGTGTTTGCTTGTTAGTGCGTTTGTCTTTGATATTCTCCCCAGACAGGTAGGATTTATCTTTCCAGCTGTTTGAGCCCAGAGGCCAACATCCCTCTATTTCATCATACATACCCCCCCCTCTCTCCTCCCCTTCCCTCTATAAAACATGCACTCTAACTGTATAGGTGAATGCATGAGGGGGTCCTCCTACCCTGCTGTCTTCCTGGGGGTCCCACTCTGGCGTAAAGGTGTGAAGGGGCTGGCCGTGGGTACAGTTGGAGAACTGGAACAGGCTTGAGAACATCCGCCTGTTCTCCGGCGTGTCTGGAAAGATGGCATCCTGGAAGTTGACTCCGTGGGGCAGGATGTTGTAGTTCTCATCCATCCTGCGGGGGAGGAAATGGTATGATGGAGGTTGTTTATAAGTGTTTGTGCGCTAGCTAGTGCCCTGCTGTGTGTGAACTGTGAAGCCTAATGCATGCCGGTGTGGTGCTGGTGAAAATAGCAGATGTACAAGCTCACAGCGTGTCACTTAGTGCCGCACTAAGTGACACGCATGAACTTTTTTTTATATATCTTGAAAGTGTTTGAAAATTTTTGAAAAACATAGATTTTTTTTTAACACAAATCTTCTCTTCTGGGGGAGGGGGGAGGGCCTCAGGTCTTAAGACAACAGCACTGTTTTCAGCACCGTCCACCCCCCTTCCAATGTGAATTATCATGCAGTCCACTCACCGGAGGAAAAAGATGTAGGAGTAGTTCTCCATCACTGTGTGTGACTGACACGACAGATAGCCCAGACCCGTCAGGTTGAGGCGGGAGCCGGCTGGCACCTCCAGCATGCTGCCCCATGCCTGGTCACACTGCAGTTCCACCTGCAGAAAAGGGTTTTGTTCACACAAGAAGTGATGTAAAAAAGAAAAGAAAAAGGGGGATATGAGCTATACATCCCACTATAATATTTACATCCCACAATAATATTTATTTTGACATTTAAGGTTGAGATAAGAGATTTATCAATTATGTTGAAGATTAAATGGTCCTATAGAGCTATCTAATGTATTAGGTCCTGAGTTAGTGTCTTTGTGTTGTACTGTCTGTAATTTGTGATGAGTTTGTTGAATGAATGTTATATGTATTGATGTAAAATATGTTGTTGTTGTTGTTGATGATGCTGGTTGAGACCCCAGGAAGAGTAGCTGCTGTGACTGTACAGTAAGCTAATGGGGATCTAATACAGAGTTTCTCAAAGTGGGTGCCGTGGCACCCTAGGGTGCCGTTACACAAATCCAGGGGTGGCGCAGTCAGAATACTTAAAAAATTGTTTGGGAATTTATCAATATCACTTCAGTTAAACCACTTTTAGACCCTCTATACTTAGTCAAACGGACCTGAGTTGCACTGTAGCTACTTGGTGTGTTCTTTTGCCATCTACACCAAATCTCTTTGCCAAAAATAACAGATTGCGACGCGTTGTGAGCTTGTAGATCTGCTATTTTTGGGTAATGTTCCACCCAGAATAAGGGATCCTGGGGTTCAAGTGGTTAAACGTCAAGTAAAGTTATTTTCAATCTGTCCTAAATGGAAACTGATATTCTCTGAACTTTTCCTTATGAGATAGGCCTACTACTGTGTCATAGGGGGGAAGATTTACATATTTGCGTACATGACAAAAATGCATTAAGGTGCTGTAAAGTAACAATGTAATTCAGGGGTGCCGTCAATGGAAAAAGTTATTTGCAGGGGTGCCCTGAGCCCAAAAAAGTTTGAGAACCCCTGATCTAATAAATCATTGGTTCTCAAAGTGGGGTCCTGGGACCCCCAGGGATCCAGGGTACCAGGGGGTCCCCAGCAAAATTAGTTAATATAGCGTCACCATCATTTTAACCACTTTAACCATATTTTATACTTTGGCTATTCAAAAATAGCAGATCTACAAGCTCATAGCACGGCACTCGGTGCCGCGCTATGAGCTTGTAGATCTGCTATTTTTGAAAAATCCCTGGCACAAAATATTTGTGCCAGACACATATCATTTTTGGGGGTCCTTGACATGAAAAAGTTTGAGAACCCCTGATTCAGGGGCCCTGATCTAATAATAAATAAATCAACTCAAACCTCTGCCGAGTAGAGCAGCCCTTCCTCTGCGCCCTGGTAGCCGTTGTACCCGAAGGGCAGCGAGTTGTACAGGCTGCTCTCCTCCCGGTGGATGGCGAGCACCTTGGCATAGATGATTATCTCCGCCAGCTCGGCGCGGCAGCCCTCGCTCAGCGGGCGCCACTCGGAGGGCAGCTGGCAGCCGTGCGCGAAGCTCCACGGACACGCGAACAGGAACATGCCCAGCGACACGGTCACAAGTGCGTAAAGCATCCTGACAGGCCCACCCAACACCCCCAGAGTAAAAAATAAACAGGAATCTTGGGGTTTTCCCCTCTATAATCAAATCCTTCGATATTGCCTTTAGGGTGAAAGCCTATTCTAAATTCCAGGATTGAGTTAAAACACGGGTTCCATTTGCCCAAAAATATGTCCAACTACTGCAGATAAAGTGAATATGAGTGAACTTAGGAAGTTGCAGAACAGTTAAAAAAAAAGAGCAAAACAAAATCCTAATAATCTATAAAAAATAAACTGCTTTAAACAACAGCTAAAAAGCTACAAAACAACTACAAAGCAGCTAAGAGTCAACCTGCTCTCTCGCCTGCCTGATCCCTGGGGGTTGGACTCTCGCGGTGTGTTATTGTTATCATTCCCATCGACGTCTGGAGGACAGGCAGCGTTTTACCTAGACGCGCGTAAAGTTGTCTCCAGCGCGCGGTGTGCGCGCCAAGGCTCGTCCGCACTGTTCAGCTCCCATTCAAAGACATTCCACTGGACTCCTAAAAAGATGCCAATCTCACACATTCATTGACTCATCCAATCAGACAGCCCCAAAGTTCACACTTGCAGCAGCCAATCATTGACCAGTGTCTTCCTTCCACACAAATAGTTCAATTGATCACTTACTATGTCCAGTTTAAACATCATTACCCCTTATGAATATGTCGTGTATCATTTTCGGGGGGAAATATGCACATGTGGCACCTAAGTAAGCCATAATACAAACAACCAGTGGTGGAAAAAGTACTCAAATTCTTTACTTAAGTAAAAGTATCAATACTGCAATATAAAAATACTCTGTTACAAGTAAAAGTCCAGAATTAAAAATGTACTTGAGTAAAAAGTACAAAAGTATTGGCAACAAAATGTACTTAAAGTACCAAAAGTAAAAGTACTAAATATTTGAAAATAGCAGATCTACAAGCTCACAACGCGTCGCGGTGCGACGCGTTGCGACGCGTTGTAAGCTTGTAGATCGGCTATTTTCAAATGGCCTAGGTATAAAATAGGTTTAAAATGGTTAATGCATGTTTCATAATATCATAATTTATATCTGAAAAGTAACTAGTAACTAATGTTCTCAAATAATTGTAGTGGAGTAAAAGTACAATATTTGCCTCTGAGATGTAGTGGAGTAGAAGTAAAAGTATTGGAAATTGGAAATACTCAAGTAAAGTACAAATACCTCAAAAGTGTACTTAAGTACAGTACTTAAGTAAATGTACTTAGTTACTTTCCACCACTGCAAACAACACACTAAACATAGGTAAACATGATTGGGCTATAACATGATTGGGCTATAATCATGTCACAACATGGTAATAAATAATAGAGTTTATACTGCGGGACGGGATTTCAACGCTGTTGACATTATCAGAACTTTCCCCGTCTTTTCTCATTCGATTAGTGATGACATAATATATCATCATCACCACTGATCTGATGTAAGTTACATACAGACAGAATTACATTTACCCAAGACAAGCTAGACAACTGTGCCCTCTAGCGGACATTGTAAAGAGCTGCACAGCTATCCTACACTACTACTATGCAGCAACTATAGTAACAGTCAACAACACAAGTTGACTAATGATTGCATATTTATCTTTAATTCCACTATCTAACTATACATAGGGCTTTAATAATATATGGTTGTACTTGTACTGAGTTAGTTAACTTAAAAGGATGCCTGGCTAATAAGCCAAATATGCCTTAATACATTATAATTGTCCTCTATAACTAAAATGTAAAATTAAAAACACCTTAAATATTTTATTTATTTTAGAAATAGTTCATCAAGTTGATGATCTAATTTTTCCAAGTGTGGTCCAGCTCTGTGGAATGTATGGAATAAAGGTGCAACAAAAACATTAAAATATTGATATGATGCTCATATTAACCTTATTAAGTTGTTTTTTTTATTTTCAGGACCTTGGGCCTGGCGGAGAGACAATAAGGTTTCAATCTGCAAGGTCAGAGACTAGAAATCCTAACGTCACCGTCAGCTGACTGAACACTCCTCCCCAAATATTGGGCAATACAACGACGGGCGACGCACCGTTTTCATTCACAGATCTACAAAACACATGGATGGCTGCGGGACCATGACTTAGCACGGGCTTTAGTGGCGCACATTGAATCAGATCCGTGACGGTACTGCGCAGGTGGAGGCCGTGACGTGTGTTGCCAGCTTTTGTGAGAGAAATAAGCAGCAGGTCTATGAAAACAAGCCAAAAAAATATTAAGCAACTATGCCACTAGGCCATTATGAGCACTTTTAAAACTATAGCATATATGTACACTGTTAGATATGTTATAATCAATAGTATATTAGATTATGATTATTGTATTGTATCATTTTGGATAATTGCATAAAGTATGATGTATTTTGCTCAGAAGGGACAGTTCTGTAACTGCCGATATAAGATGTCCTTGCTCCCTGGCCTATACTCTTTCTTACCCATGAAAGTTGTGACTACAGTTTATCCATGATGCCTCAGCACAGACAACCTTGCCACCAAGATGAGCCTTCGCCCCTGTCCATGTTGATATTATATTGTGGGGTGGGCTTAATGAAAGATAACCTGTCTGTTATATTGGGGAACATTTTGTATTACCAGTAGAGAATATTTTTATGCTGTACCTTGTCTCTCCTGTGCAAATAAGCTCAAGTAAACCTGATTATTATTTAAGACTGACTCTGTGTTACTTCTTATTACGGTATTCCTTATTGAAAGCATACTATCCTGTTTTTTCTAAGTTATCATATACTGTATACATTGAAGATAGCCGATCTACAAGCTCACAACGCGTCGCAGTTGTGAGCTTGTAGATCTGCTATTAAAAAAAATATCTTGAGATAAAATGTGGACTATTTGGAAGATTTTTAAAACATTCTAACAACAAAATCTGTTACATTTTCAGATGGGGGTTAGGGGACAAATATATATTAATTTGGGGGTCCAAACCCTGACATGAAAATGTTTAAGAACCACTGGTTTAAACAAAATTTAGAAACAAGCCCAAAAAGGAAAACGCAACCCGCAACTATACTTACAAGCAACTTTACAGAAAAAACAAGCCCAAAGTCAAGTCAAGTCACATTTATTTATATAGCACATTTCATACAACAAGTGCGGACTCAATGTGCTTAAAATAAAAAATGAAAAATAAAATAAAGACAAGAAAATGCAAAAGTCAGTAATGACACAAATGAACACAATAGCATAGAATGAATTAATACAATGAAAGTCCAGTTTTAAAGATAACTACACACTCCGAACCTAGCTGAAAGCTTGTGAGAATGGGTAGGTTTTTGCTTTTAAAATAATAAACTGTTGTAACAGACCTTAAATCAGCTGGTATAGAATTCCACAGAGTGGAGCCATAGTGAGTAAAGCACCATAGCCTGTTACCTGATTTAGAGTTTATCCTGGGTATAATGACTTATGAGGAGACCTTTGTCAGATGATCTATGTCGCTTATACAAAGCAGACGTGGCAACACTTGTCGTGACGTCGAGACGAGGAAATAAACAACCCAAAGCGACTGTTCTGTCTGAAGATCCCAGTTCTAGGTGGAAGATCTCTCTGACTCTGAGTGGGATCTATTCTACATTACTGCCTTTACAACCAGGTTTACTTTACCACGCGTGAGTAAAATGCTTAGTGTTGGATGGGATGATCGCCATCTGTTTTTGATCAACCACATTCATGTTGTGTAACTAATATTATGAAGTTTTCTCTGCTGTATGTCCGAGCCATGGATCCAAGACGTCATGACCGTCATGGATGAACTTCAACATAGTGTTTGCACTTTCTCCCTTTTTGGCCCGTACATCTACATATACGTTCAGATTTCAAATATAAAAATGCTTACCCCATGGCCACGGATGTTACAATTATGTACGGGCCCTCAGAAGTACACGTAGCTTCCGTATTGTTCAATAAAAAACATTTTAATCCGATCGATGGCCATTTTCTCATAGTTATAACGTATCAGAGTGCAATACACGTCCCAACCGATAGGGTCGCGTAGTTGAAAGTATATGGAGAAAATAAGAAAAAAATGGTCACCGATCGGATTGAAATGCTTTTTATTGAAGAAAACGGAAGATACGGGTACTTCTGAGGGCCCGAACAGAATTGTAACATCCGTGGCCATGGGGTAAGCACTTTATGTGAAATCTGAACGTTTATGTGTAGATGTACGGGCCAGAAAGGGAGAAAGTGCAAACACGATGTTGAAGTTAATCCATGACGGTCATGTATCTGGGCTACCGTATGTCCCAGCAACAGAACCCTCTCTAGGCCCACCTGTAAGAAAATGAAAATGAAAATGAAACTGTAATGTAGAAGGAGGTTGATATGATACAGCTTCTTAATGTCGTTGGCATTCCTTACTGTTGACGTTCGGTCCAATTTGGATCGGATGGAAATTCCCTCCTTGTCTCTGCAATGGGCAGTGGTGTAAAGTAACTAAGTACATTTACTCAAGTACTTTACTTGAATATTTTCAATACTTTTACTTCTACTCCACTACATCTCAGAACCAAATATTGTACAAATATTTACTTTTTATTGTACAATTATTTGAAAACTTGAGTTACTAGTTACTTTGCAGATTTTGATTATTATTACAAAACATACATTAACCACTTCAGCCCTATATACATTTTTGGCCATATGAAAATAGCCAATCTACAAGCTGTATATGCTTGTAGATCTGCTATTTTCAAAAGATTTTAATACATTTATAAATTTGAAAACTTAATGGAACATTCTGCATAAAGAGTACTTTCTACTTTGCTCTGGCTTTGCTGCAATGTAGAAATACTCTGTTAGGTAAAAGACCGGAATTGATTGTAAAACAATCAATCAATTCTGGACTTTTACTTGTAACTGAGTATTTCTACATTGCAGTATTCATACTTTTACTTAAGTAAAAAAATTGAGTGCTTTTCCCACCACTGTTCATGGGTTGTTTTGAAGATTTATAATGGGTTGTTTTGATAATACGTTTGTCTAACTATCAGTGCCAGTAACCACAACTATGTGCCCTGATGACTAATTCCTGATCTGCTGATAAGGTTATTTAACTGGATGATGTCGGATGATGATGCGTGGCTGTGACTGAAAGCAATGAGTCAGTTGGTAATTTTACCATTCACCATAGGCCTAATGTCCTAACAATACTCTCTCCTTTTAGTAGGAGCATGGCCTCTGGTGCCCCCATGATGAATGGGGACATTTCTCGGGGCCCGGTGCCTGCAGTAGGCTCGCAAGGAGCCCTGGAAGAAACCCTTGAACAGATGAACATCCTCATCCAGGAGAACAGAGATCTCAAGGGTGAGGGGGAAAAAAAAAGTCATCCTGAAAATACAAGCAGGAAGACATTATTGACGAGTCATGGTTGCCGGCGTTGTATTGCAGTGTGGTCTAGGGACCCCCAGGGGTCCTCCGTCCTTGATAGGGTTCCAGGGCATCCCAGCTAAATTATTTATTGTTAGGAACCAAACGGACACTTAGACTTAGAGCTTTGGTTCTCAATGTGGGGTCCGGGGACCCCCAGGGGTACTTGCGGGGGGGTTCCAGGGGGTCCCCAGGAAAATGTACATTTCTGCAAACCTTTTTGAATATATATATTTTTTAAAGCGAACATTTGTAACTCAAATCTTTGCTTCTGGGGGGTCCCTGGAACGAAATATTTTGAGATGGGGGTCCGCGGCCAAATACATATAATTTTGGGGGTCCTTGACATGAAAAAGTTTGAGAACCACTGACTTAGAGGTCTGTAACTCAGCATTGTTTGTTATGGGGGTCTGTGGCCCAATCAAAAAGTGTGAGAAGAACCACTGCTGTATTGTGACTTCTCTGCGTTCCCCCTGCAGAGGCACTGAGACAAACCAACCTGTCTATGAAGGAGCGTTTTGAGGGCCTGTCAGCCTGGCGAGAGAAGCAGAGAGAGGAGAGGGACTTCCTGGAGGGGAGGCTGGAGGAGGCGCGTGGCCGCATGGAAGCTCTCACTCTGCGCAACCAAGAGCTCAGCAAGAAAGTGCAGGAGACGGAGGGGAGTGGAATGGTGAGAGCCAGGGAATGACAATGGTTGAAATAGCCGAGTAGAACTTTACCAATTAAACCCCCTATTACATACATGAGCAACTGGCGGCCCGGGGGCCACATGCAGCCCCCACCTTCACTTAATGCGGCCCGCAGGTTAATATCGGATTACTGATATATTATTGATTTCAGCTGTTACAATTCCAAGCATGTAAACATGACCCGCTTTAATTACTTATATATTAGTAACTTAATGACTAGCATTATCTTCTTTTTTATGTCCAATGTATTTGTATTTAAGTTCATAAAGTTAACATAAAGGGGAAGACCACTCATTTTCAACATTGAACTATGTCTTTAATACACCTTAGAGCTGTTGTGTGGGGGAAAAAAGAAAAAAGTCCCCCCCCCCCCTTCTGTGTTGCCTAGAAAAGGATAATTGATTGAGGTCATGTGATCAGTGACATACGCAGGGTGAACTTTTGGCTCCGCCCCCTCAGCCAAAATTAGCAGATCTACAAGCTCAAAACGCGACGCGTTTTGAGCTTGTAGATCTGCTAATTTTGCTACTTTTGTGTGACATAGAATGGCGAAGTACAGCATTAATTTAGAGAAGAGGTTTCTGCCTGACAGTATGCAATGTGGCCCTCTGGAGTGAGTGTGGAAATATAGTGGCCCCCTCCACCAAATCTCTTTGCCCAAAATAGGCGATCTACAAGCTCACAACATGTTGTCGTGTTGTGAGCTTGTAGATCATTTAGTTTTGGCAAATGTTCCTACCAGAATAGGGATGCAAGTGTTCATTAGAGGGAATAGTGGTTGTGAAGATTCATTATAAGTCTCTTATTTAGTTTTTGTCTTTGCTTGGAATCTCATCATGAATATGAAATATTGTTGCAGTTGATGTAAATGCAACTACGCAATTGCCAATTATTATAGCTATCAATTGGTTTTGTATTATTTTATCACCAACCTATGTTGCTTTCATAGACCATAGGTGGCACTATATGAACAATAAACAAAATATTTTGTTAACCCGATTTAGCCCGATTCAGACATTGGCTAATTGAGAGGACTGCCCCTGCTACTCACCTGATTTTAAATGTTTGCCCAGCCTTTATCTGTCACGACTCTGAAGAAGCTGTGCATTGTGCTAACATCGAAACGTTAGTTGTTGTCTTGTATAATTGTTCCTTCAATAAAGAGGCTTCAACTTGTCCGAGTGCTGCCCCAGTGTTATCCTCACGTTTATTGCTGCTTGTGACCCTCTGCTGTGACACACCAGACCTACCTCTACTTGGCTGAGGAGCGGTGAAACTCCCTTTCATGTGTTCCTTGGAAGAATCTGCCGTTATTATTTATTTTGCCTCGATTTCTTTGGTTTAACTGGGATTTCATTTCCAGGCAGCATCGGCCAATCAGAGCACAGAGCTGGACGCACTGCGTGTCCAGGTGGCTCGGCTGCAAGCTGAGAAGAACGACTTGGTGGCCATGAACTCTGAACTCCAACTCAAGACAGGCCAGGGGTCACCAGATGACTCCTTCATAGAGATCATAACGTTTGAAGTAAGTACCACACACACACACACACACACACACACACACACACACACACACACACACACACACACACACACACACTGGTACCACCCACTCATAAAACACACAGGCAAATTCTCCTTCTACAGCACTGCCACCCAGGTTTGGAATAGTCTAGCCCCTTCCCTCAAAAAGTGCAGTTCGCTGGGCTTATTTAAAACGGCTCTGAAAACTCACCTTTCAGGAGGCCAAAAAAGGAGGTAGTACTATTTTCCCATTAGACAGACGACCCCCTGTTTTGTACATATAGCTTTTTATTTTTTTCCTCTGCTTTTTAAATTTTTTGTTTGTACTTAGTGTTATCTTTTTCTGTATTTTTTTAATTGATATTTGAACTGTGGTGCCACTATATATGACTATGAATTGAATACCAAAGACCTCATTTTGAACTGACCCAATTAGACAAAGTATTTTAAATGTAAATGTGCTGTTTTACATTTTTGCCTGATGATAAAATATTCAATCAATCAACACACACACACACACACTAATGTGTTCCTGCTTGGATTTTCAGGATGGCGATGCGGAGGGTCTGAGGGATGCATGTGGAGGTGAAAGGTGTGGTCGGCAGGACTTGAGCATGAGCGCCTCTCGGCTGGAGTCTGAGGAATTGACCGTGAGCCAGCTCCTCCAGCTCCTAAGGAAGGAGACGCAGAAGGCGGAGAAATTGGAAATTGAGCTCCAGGCATCTCAGGCCAGGTAGGCCTAAGGTTTTTAAGTTGCCTAATTTTTAATGTGATATGTATTTAACCACTTAAGTCCGATTTTATGCTTTGAAGTGCCTTGTGAATGTGGACACAATGTGAAATCCTGACCTGAGTGTTAATTTAACTCTTGAGAGTGTGCAAATGGACCTGTTAAGGGTCCGTGGCCTAATGCATATCAACCTGGGGGTCCTTGAAATTCAAAAGGTTGAGAATCACAGTTGTAGATCAGCTATTTTGTGAGAAATTCTGAAAATGTTTTAACATATTCGCCTACAATGACATGAAAACAGCTACGCCTGGTTGAAAGTGGTTAAATGGCCTATTTCTGGGCCTATAGTGTGTAAGTCTGGAACACTGCCTCATGTACCTCTTTTATACTGTAGGATCATGGAGTTGGAAGAGAAGAGTTTGGTCATTGAGAGCTCAACACAAACCTCCCTGCAGCCAGAGAAGGGGACGGATGGGAAAACCCAACAAGGAGAAACTGGGAAGGAAGAAAAGGTATATACTAGCAGTAATGGTACATTAGTACAGCAGTTGTGATAATGGTGGCGGTAGTAATAGTATTAGTAGTGATAGTAAAATTATAGGGGGTGTGACTAAGTGTTGATTTCGTCGACTAAAACTATGACGAAAAATGTTCGTCGACTACCTTTTTTCACTGACGAAAACTAAATAAAAACTAAGCTATGACGACTAAAACTGAGACTAAATATATTTACAATTTCGTCAGCAAATAAAAACTAGACTAACATTTTAGTGAGGGTTTAGTGGAGAAGAGATCCAGTAGAACTGAGACAAGTTATTTTATGTTTGGTTTCGCTCGGGTGTTGCGCTTGCAACCAAGTCTAAAATCAGCCATTACGACGGCATCAAGGCACCGGCAAAATACATTTTAGTCGACTAAATCAACTGTAGATTTAGTTGACTATAATCTTATGATATTTAGTCGACTAAAACTAGACAAACTAAAACATTTCAGATGACTAAAATATGACTAAAACTAAATGGAATTTTATTCAAAAGACTATGATTAAAACTTTGATTGATTGATTGAAATTTTTATTAGGCAAAAGAATGTAAAACAACACAGTTACATTTATAATACTTTTGTCTAAAAGGTCCGACCAAAAAAGTCCTTGCGGTCTTGTTTCCGTTGGGGTCCTTGAATTAATTTCATAGACATATATAATAGCAACCAAACAGTTCAAATCAACATAAAAAACAGAAAAAAATACCACTATGTACAAAAAAAGCATCATGAAAAATAAATAAAAAGTATATACAAAAAAAGGGGGGAGGGGGGGCATCTGTCTACAGGGAAACTGGTACTATCCATAGACTGTGGTACTACCTCATCTTATGGCCTCCAGAAAGATGAGTTTTTAGGGCTGTTTTGAATGAGCCCAACGAACTGCATTTTTTGAGGGATGGGGTTAGGGTTAGGTATTCCATACCTCAGTGGCCGTGGTGTAATTTGCCCATGTTTGTTTTATGGGTGGGTGGTACCAGATTGTTGTTTACACTCCCTCTAGTTTCGTGACTGTGGGTGTCACTAACTTTTTGGAGGTATTTTGATAAGCGGGTATAGGGGGCATTTCGGGCAAATCTGCATTTACAATTTTGAAGACCAGTCCCATTTTTAGTTGTTTAACCCTGTCTTCCACCCTGAGCCAGCCTAGGCTGGTAAAGTGAGTGGGAGAGAGGTGGGTCATGGGCCCCAGTCCGAGAAGTAGTCGAATCAGTTTCTTTTGGGAGGTTTGAAGCTTAGTCTTCAGTGACACTGAGGTGTTGGAGTACCAAGAGGAGCTAGCATAGTCAAAAAGGGGCTGAATCAGGGCCCCTGAGAGGATCCTGAGGGCCTGAGGGTTGACAAAAGAGGAAACTCTGCCCATATATCTGGTTCTCAACTAAATAAAGATTTGCTGTCAAAATCAACACTGGGGTGTGTAATGATGAAAATCAAATCTGTAGTAGAAATGCGTGTTTGTAATAATATTTCCGGATCAGTGCTGCATGATTATGGGTACAATTATTATCCTGATTACTTTGATATTGTAATTACGATTATTGATGATAAAATTGGATTATTTTAATTACATTTATTTTACAATTTTCTTAATATGTCTTTGGTTTTTGTGCTTATGGGTACCATATACCAGATGGCATGCACAGTAATAGTCTCTGTGTGATTATTGTTCTTCTGTGGTCTGAATCATGGATGGACGGATGGGTTGTACAATGTTCTCACATATCAAGTTTTGTGTAATTGTGAGGAGACGAGGACGAGGTGCAACAGCTGACCTAATAAGATGTAATGTTTGAAGTTTCATGATTACATAATCGTGAAACATTGATTTTGATTTGATGATAAAAAAAGGAAAGGGCACTTCAGCACGTGAAATGGGGCTGAGCGATATGACTTGAAATCAATTATTTCAAACGTAAAAAAAAAAAGAACTATAGTGAAACTAGCAGATCTACAAGTGTTTATACATACGAAATAAAACAAATATAAAATAAAACCTGCTTGTCGATTTTGTTATATTTTCGAATTGCCTAGGCCTAATGTGAAATCAAGCTGCAAGGACAAATCCCAGAGAAACGCTGTCCTATCGATGACTTGTTTTGACACAATTAGATGTTCTTCTTGTGGTTCAGGCTGCGTCCGAGGTGGAGGATCTGAAGTCTCAGATGATGGCACTGTTTAAAGAGCTGCAGCAGGCTCAGAGTAAACTGGGAGAAGCAGAGGGTATGAAGAAGAAACTCCAAGACAGGTAAGACCGCAGAAATGGACAAGTAAAGAACAAACCTTTTCATTCATACCAATGCTGTTCATCTGTGTCAGACACGCAAGAGGGGGGGGGGGGGAGTAATCGATCCACATGGGACTTACTGCTTGATTAAAGTATATTCATTATGCACATGCCCATTGCCTGCATTGTTCAGTCTTTTAAACCAGAAGAGAAGATTTGTGTTAAAAAACGTTTTTTTCTGCAATTGTTGTCTACAGTTGTTAATAACAGTTATTCGACATATCGGTATATTATTATTTCATAAACAATATTCAAGGCGGGGTTGTGCCTTGCACCCATTGAAGTTCTGCTTATGGTGAACTGTCACTTCTTTCATTGCTTTCTCGCTCTCTCTGTAGATGTCGAGAAGTGGAACAGGACGTGGTGACTCTACGTGCCCAGCTGGTGGACAAGCAGGCAGTGCAGACAGAGAATGACAGGCTAAAGCTGCAGCTGGACAGCATGCAGGCTCAGAGCCAGCTGGAGCAAAGGAAGACTGGCGAGGAGAGGTGGGAGAGAACACACACACACACACACACACACACACACACACACACACACACACACACACAGGCAACCACTTTCTGACGTTTGTAGGTCGTTGGCTATTTAAAAATATTGCTATTAACACACCCATATTCCTTTAGCGTGTCCGCTTCTCATGCTGTATCTGAACCATACACATGAGTCTTAAGTCACCAATAATAATAACACAAAATACAAATAATATATCTATAAATTCACAAAGCACGTATGTCTCCACTGGCTTCTCTGATTGGCCAACCAGTTTTGGCAGATCTTTGCTTCACGTTTGTGCTGTTGCACCCATATAAGTGGTAGTGTGTACAATCGAACTCCATTACAACTCCAATTATGGAGATCCTATTTAGTTAATCGGTCCTGTGTACTCCGACAACAGGTATAGTAGGGGGTACTAAGTGAAAAATCGTTACGCGGCGGATAAAAGCATGAAATTTGATACAGATGTCCCTTGGGTCATCCTAAAACATCCTAGAAGGGGTGCCCAAAAAAATCTTAAACAGGAAGTGAGTTATGGACAAAATCCAAAATGGCCACCTAAACTGTTGACCGTTGACTCAAAAGACACCAAAATAATCTCCAAAAAGCATAAAATGTGGCACACATGTCCTTTGGGTCATCCTAAGACATCCTAGAAGGGGAGCCCAAAAAAATCTGAAACAGGAAGTGAGTTATTGACCAAATTGAAAATGGCCGCCTAGTGTTGTCGATTGACTCAAAAGACAACTAAAGAATCTCCAAAAAGTATAAAATGTGTCACACATGTCCCTTGGGTCATCCTAAGACATCCTAGAAGGGGTGCCCAAAAAAGTCTTCAACAGGAAGTGAGTTATTGACTAAATTGAAAATGGCCGCCTACAGTGTTGGCGATTGACTCAAAAAGCCTATAGAATCTCCAAAAAGTATACAATTTGGCACATATGTCCCTTGGGTCATCCTAACACATCCTAGAAGGGGTGCCAAAAATAATCTGAAACAGGAAGTGAGTTATTGACTAAATTGAAAATGGCCGCCTACAGTGTTGAAAGATGATGCAAGATACCTACAGAATCTCATAAAAGCATGAAATGTGGTACAAATGTCCCTTGGGTGATCTGAACGCATCCTACAAGGGGTGCCCAAAAAGGTTTTAAACAGGAAGTGACCGCCTAAATGCAGTTGACACAAAAGAAAACATAAGGGGACGTCATAAAAGTGTATAATTTGGTACGTACATTGAGTGCTTCTTAATATATCCTAGAAGGGGTTATTTATCTGTTTGCTTGTTTATTAAACTTTTTAGGAAGGGACCATGTTGAAGAAATTCTAAATGGCTGTTTAAACAGTTGACCATGGCAGTCTGCATATTATGCAGACTCAATACGACAGGTTATGCAGTGCATAACTTGCCGTATTTTGTAGTCTACCTTCTGTTTTTATTTCTACATCACTTATTTATTTTACTTTCTGCATAATTTTTTTATTGTACTCTTTGAATCTTCTTTATTTATCTAACTCTCTGCATATTCTCATTTATTTTACTCTGCATCTTATCTTACTCTGCATATTCTTATTTTACTCTCTGCATCTTATTTATTTTGCACTCTACATCTTCTTGCTTGTTTTACACTCTATCTTCTCATGTATTTTCTTCTTGATCATTACTGTTTTTTTGTGATTAGTGTTTAGTAACTACATGTATTCATGTGTGCCATTTCGCAATTACCAGCACATTGGCATAATGCTCTGCAAGGTAACCCAGCATCCCGGCATCTACACTTTCTCGAACAGAAGGGCTCAGCTTTGCAGCCACACTTGAGTTCTCTACAAACTTAAGCAGCCTCTGGCAAGAGTGTCCATAAAGGTGTCCACGAATCAGCGACTTTAATTTATTTGTCAGGAGATGGTAGAGATTGCATAGCTTTCAGGCTTCTGGACCAAATGCTAGATTGGCTGCTCGATTTGAATATTGTAGCAGTGCAGCCCGTGTGGGAGGAGTGTTTTCCATTGAGAGACTATTCAAACTTGTTTTGGCACCCCTTAGGATGCATTCAGATCACCCAAGGGACATTTGTACCAAATTTCATGCTTTTATGAGATTATTTTTTATGAGTGTCTTTTGCATCATCTGTCAAGACTGTACACAGCCATTTTCAATTTAGTCAATAACTCACTTCCTGTTTCAGATCATTTCAGGCACCCCTTCTAGGATGTCTTAGGATGACCCAAAGGGACATGTATGCCATTATGAGATTCTTTAGTTGTCTTTTGAGTCAACACTGTAGGCGGTCATTTTCAATTTTGTCAATGACTCACTTCCTGTTTAAGATTTTTTTGGGCACCCCTTCTGGGATGTCTTGGGATGACCCAAGGGACATGTCTGCCAAATTGTATGCTTTTATGAGATTCTTTAGTTGTCTTTTGAGTCAATAGATAACACTGTAGGCAGCCATTTTCAATTTTGTCAATAACTCGCTTCCTGTTTCAGATTCCTTTGGGCACCCCTTCTAGGATGTCTTAGGATGACCCAAGGGACATATGTGCCAAATTTTATGCTTTTTGGAGATTATTTTGGTGTCTTTTGAGTCAACGGTCAACAGTTTAGGTGGCCATTTTGAATTTTGTCCATAAGTCACTTCCTGTTTAAGATTTTTTTGGGCACCCCTTCTAGGATGTTTTAGGATGACCCAAGGGACATCTGTATCAAATTTCATGCTTTTATCCGCCGCGTAACGATTTGGCAATTTTTTGTGCTTAGTACCCCCTACTAGTACTGACAACAACTGCAATGGGTATTGCATGCATTCCCAACTTGCATCGTTCCCGACTTGCATCGTTTCTGAGTAGGCCAGTGGTGTTTATATAAATAACTTGTTGATTTTAATATCCAACGTTCTTAGTACTGGGGTAATGGGTACCACACTGGGTACTCTTAACAATGAGTACAACGAGTACTCTTGACAACCGCTACAACAGGTATCGCATAACTGGGTGAGGCATGCATTCCCAACTTTTCCGACTTACATTGTTCCCAACTTGCGTGGTGTCCGAGTAGGTCAGTGCCCGAATGCCACCGGTCTTGTTAAATAACGATAATTCATCCCACCAATAATCCCCATTCTCCATCTCAGGAACAACCTGGCGCAGCTGAAGGATGCCTACACCAAGCTCTTTGAAGACTACAACGAGCTCAAAGAGGAGAAGAAAAAGAGAGAGGTGACTCTGTCCACAGCCAACATCTACACTACATCTGTTATAATGTATTACATGTAAATATCCTCTACCAAGCAAATAGACAACTTCCAGTATTGTGCAACATTGCTTGTGTGGAATTGGTATGGCTGTCATTAAAATGCGTAGTCTAATTTGTGCATTAAAATGCACAAAACCTTATCAGTAAAACTCATTATTTACTTGAGACTTGATGTATGAAGAGAATTTGGGACTTGGATTCTAATAACTTGAGACTGGACTTGATTACTTTTAAAAAAATGGTCTTAAATAACGTATGTGAGCAAGTTTGACATGGTTAGAATAAGTTCTAAAAGTCTTTTTTTTATATATTTTCCGTTAATTAACCAGCCCTATTGAGAACTGACTTAAAACTCAAACGAAGTTGTCTTGAACATACCTTCTAGACTCAGATGGCGCCCAAGGAGGCGTTGGATGACATGCAGGCCCGGCTGGCTGCAGCAGAACAGGCCCTGGCTACTAAACAAGAGAAGATGGATGCCATGAAGCAGGAGATCTTCCAGAAAGAGAAGGAGCTGGAGACCATCTCTGTCTTCCAGGCCCAGGTGTGTGTGTGTGTGTGTGTGTGTGTGTGTGTACTTGTATTACTATCCTTGTGAGGGCCAGATGTTCCCACATGTATAGTAGAATTTGAGAAATGGACATTGTGACGACCATTGTCCTGGTCCTCACAAGAGAAATTGTTGTTTTAATGGTTAGTTTTACTATTTGGAAAATATTCAATTGGGGGTTAGGATTAGGCGTTTAGGGGTTGGGTTTAGAGTCATGCCTGATTTATACTCTGTTGAGAAAGACAAACGTGTGTCTGTGCGTAGACATGCCTTTAGCGTTCCCCAAATGATTAAAATGTAAGGAAAAACCTGACTGTTGGTTAAAACAGAAAAGAATTGCACATACACAGGCCAAGAAGGAGCGCTCCTCTTAAGCCTAATTTTATGCTTCAGCTTACGATGGTGCCATGCTTCTAAAATGGCTGATCTACAAGCATCACAACGCGCTGTGAGCTTGTAGGTCGGCTATTTTAGAAGCGCCACACTGTCGTGTATAACTCGGGCTTTACCTTGCCCTAGGAAAAAAAGTAAATTGAAAACAGTAGCACATCCATGTAATGTTACGGTTGAATATTGTAAACAAGACGTTGCTGATACATGCTGTCCTAGGTGTGTGCTATGCTAATTGAGTATTTTACAACGGGACTCAGCCATTCAGAATCCAGGACTAGAACTATCTGTTTTAGAAGAATAAATAACTTGCTGTGGCACTTCTGTTTGCAGGCAGAGGTGTATTCATCAGACTTTTATGCTGAGCGTGCAGCCAGAGAGAAGATCCATGAAGAGAGGGAACGCCTGGCTGCTCAGTTGGAGTTCGTAAAGAAGCAGAACTCCCAACTTCAAGAGGAAATGGATTCACTGGGCAGGTGTGGCTGAATAATTTATGTTTTGGCAAAGAAATTGTCGTGCAACATGGGACTCAACATAAATCACATAATACATTTTCTTTTGTCTAGTGGCAAAATATTACGTAATATATCATGTGCTCAACACCTTGTCACCGAAACATCAATTACACTTAAGTGAGCACTTCACCCATTTTCAACCTATCTTGATATAAATGGTATTTATAATGCTTAGGAGTAGTTCACTCAAATAATTACTTATTTTCTATCAATTACACACCCCATAAAGCCTTGCATTCATGGAGATGTTTTGTTACATTCCTAAGCCCAAAACTGCCGATCTACAAGCTCACACGAAGCGTTGTGAGCTTGTCGATCTTATATTCTTTGGCTAATGTTCCCCCCATAATATGGATGCTGGGGTTCAATCAAGTGGTTATCTGCCTTCTCAGCTTTCCTGCTGTCTGTCTTGATAAAATATCCATGTATTTTTATGGAACCAATGATATGAAGAGAATACAGCCATTCTCTTATCTTCTGCATAGGCAATCCCTGAACGAGATGCAAAGGAGACACGTGCCACGGGGAGGCAATCCACATGGGGGCGCTGGTGCACAGGGTGGAAGAGGTAATGCTGTGTGTACATCAACATGTTTTTTGATAGGCCAGTAGCAGGTACAGCAAAGGTCCTAATGAGCCCCTCTGACTCTTCTCAGGTGACGGCAGAGAATGGCAGCAGCAGGTGAACATCCCGGAGCATGCCTGTCCCAAATGCAACGAGATTCTACCAGACCTGGACAGTCTGCAAATCCACATCATGGATTGCATCATCTGAACTACTGTCTCTGTCAAGCCCAGAGACAGTAGAACACTGTCTCTGCCCCGAGAACACCATTCAAAACCCAATAGAACACGGCGGCCGCATCCATTGAGTTCTATAGTGCGTGCCAAAAATCCTGAAGGGGGCGTCAACAAGTGTCATTTTGTAGCGGCGGACTTTGTGGGGTATAAACAGGTTGACTTAACATTGCCCCCCACAAGTATGTCTGCAGCTACTATGCCACACCCCCCGTGGTGACGGCAAGTTGGCACGCACTATAGAGAAGTGGTGCCATGTTATATTCGGTTCCTCAAGCTGTAGAGTATCTGAACTACAACAACTTGTGCAATCCTAAGTAGCACCATAAAGTAATAGGAAATCCAGAAATGAAAATTCTGTCATCATCTCCTCACCCTCATGCCAGTTGAAACGGGTGAAGGTTCTTTTTGGGTCCTCCTTGAAGGAGTTCCACGGGTTGTTCAAATGTATTCCCAATTTTAAAAAAATTACACATTTTGTTGGGGCCGGAAGACCCCAGAGATTTGTGTTGTTAAATTTTAACAACACAAATCTCTGGGGTCTTCCTGGCCGGCCAAATGCATATCAATTTGGGTGTCCTCGACATGAACCACTGTTCGTGTCATGGAAATGTGCGTCTGTCAGAGGCTGTCAAAAATAAGCAAAACATTTACATTACACCAAATTACACCATTAAAATGCATGTATTTGACCCTTAAGCTAGCTGAGTAGATGATGATAATATATTCATTTTTTGGGGGGTTGACTATTCCTTTAATATATAAGTCTTCCTCTGCTTTGAACTGTACCTCTTTTCTGATCCACAATCCTTTGATATTGGAACCGGGCAATCACATGGTTCATCTCTAAATGCTTGGTAGACGGTAATATACATTAAAATGTGGTCTGGTATTGGATGAAGGATAGAAATAAGTATAAGTACTGACAAGTGTGTGATTTTCTTTTATGTGTAGCCTGTACCCACACTTACAGATTATTAATCAGCCAAAGTTGAACCTTTTACAGGTTAAATATTGAATAATTAGCTGGGATGCTCTGAGATCTTTGGAGGTGTGTTTATTTAAGAAAATTCATTCTGTTTTCTTTGGCAAAAGGAATATCGTGTTCAATATTTCCAATATTCAGGTCTATCTTAGTGGTGGCAAACAGCCCGTAGGCACTTTAATGTTGCGATTTGTCTTTCAACTCTTGTTTACCTAGTAGCAACATAAAAAAATATGAACATACTGTATTAAGCTGATTCTGTTAACCTACAGTATGTGTACTGTATATTACTGTACATCACCTTATGTTCTAGTGTGTTAACTGGCACATCTTTCTACCAAACATCTGCTTCGTAAGTTAAGTTGTCTATGACCTTAAATTCTGTGCTTTAGTTTTATGAATATAATAAAAACAGTTTTCAAATATTTGCTGTCTCTGTCTGACAAACAGCACAGGATGTCAACATGAATTGATTTTTGTGTAAATTAAATACATGGTAATGTTACATACTGTACCATATTGACAGAGTGTACAGCAATATGGACATCATCTATCAAATACAAAGTTATATTTATTCATTACAATACACTTGTGTGTTAGATTATTTAATATGGCACATATTATAATATATATTATAAAGTACACAGGTATATTAGGTTTAATATATTATGTATCTCTATTCATTCGTTTTTACTGTCTAGTAGGGCAGTGGTCTCAACCTTTTCATGCCGTGACCCCCCCCCAAAATAATCATTTGAACTGAGGACCCCCAAAATAATCATATTTAATCTGGAGACCCCCCCAAAATAATCATTATATTTGAACTGGGGACCCCCAAAAAATAATCATATTTAATCTGGAGACCCCCCCCAAAATAATCATTATATTTGAACTGGGGACCCCCCCCCCAAAAAATAATAATAATATAATATTTGAACTGGGGACCCCCCCACCCTGACAATAATCATTATATTTGAACTGGGGACCCCCCAAAAAAATCATATTGGAACTGGGACCCCCCCCCCAAAATAATCATATTGGAACTGGGGACCCCCCCACCCCACCCTGACAAGCTCTTGGAATTGTAGGAGTTGAGGCATTACTTTTAGTTAGACTTGGTTCCACAGATAAATATTTTGAAAATAGCAGATCTCTAGCGTCTAGCAGATCGCTTGTAGATCTGCTATTTCCACGATTTTCGCCTCTTGAGGCTCTTTATTATATTATTTGAGAACTTGGCCAATGTTTGATCAGTATAGTTTGTTGATTACTTTTGGCATAGTAATGGTCATTGTTTCTTGTATTTTTTTAGGTACTAAAAAGGATTTAAAATGACTTAAATTGTAACTTCACTGTCATCTGGAGACCCCCCCCCCCCTGAGAACCACTGTATAATTGACTGTACCCTTTTCGGGTTAACACTAGCGCATAGTTGTCTGTGTGTGCCTGACAGTTAAACCGATTACCGATCATAATCTGATCATAATCAAAATGTTTTGTTATTTTAAATTTATTTTCCTGATAGTTAATTTAATTTTAACTATCAATTTAATTAGAGAGAAATGAGAATGCAAAGGAAAGCGGACACACACAGTATGCAGTTTTAATCAGGCAAATCGAAAACAACCTACAATTCAACAACACGACGGGGTCCTTCCAGTGTTGCCATGTCCGCTTATTATAAGCGACTTATGACTTGATTTTCTGTAAAGTTGCTTGTAAATATTGGTTAGTTGCGCGTTGCGTTTTTTGGGCTTGTTAGTGTAGTAGTTACTTATTTGGGCTTTTTCCCCCCACAATTTTATTTTATTATTTCAACCATATATGTTCCTGTCATGGACCGCCAAATTAATATGTATTTTGTCCCCCATCTGAAAATGTTTTATGCCAGGGAGCCGCATGCCAGACTTGTGTTGTTAGAATGTTTCAAAAATATACCAACTATTCAAAAAAAAAAAAAATAGCCAATCTACAAGCTCACTATGCGTTGCGTATATAGGTTAAAGTGCTTATAATGGCTTAGTAGTGCCCTAGTTGTTTCTTCTGGGCTTGTAAGTAACCTCGCGTCACCAGTCTTTCCACCTCGGAGGAAACTGGGCTTGTAGTCCTTGACCTGGTTGCTTGTTTCTCTCACAACATCTGTCAACACTGGGTCCTTCGTTTAGCGCCAGTTTTAGACACAAATACGCTTCACACAGCAGCTGAGCTGAGCGGCCTTTATCTGTCACGACTCTGAAGAAGTTGTGCATTGTGCAGCTAACACCGAAACGTTAGTTGTTGTCTTGTATAATTGTTCCTTCAATAAAGAGGCTTCAACTAGAGCTGCCCCAGTGTTATCCTCACGTTTATTGCTGCTTGTGTCCCTCTGCTGTGACGCACCAGACCTACCTCTACTTGGCTGAGGAGCGTTGAAACCATAGATATATATAAAGGCTAGATGACTCACCCGCGCTGCTGGCCAATGGAGTACAACGTTGCCACATGGCGGCCATCTTGGGACGGTCATTCATAACATTATGTCTATGGGGCATATACTTTGAAATAACCATAGCGTGCTCAATTTTCAAACGGTTTGGTGTTTTGTAAACACCAAAGATGTAGTTATGACACTGCATACTTATAACCATGTTTTTTATTTATTTAATAAAATTAAGTATGCAGTATCAAAACTACATCTTTGGTGTTTACAAAACACCGAACCGTTTGAAAATCGGATGAAAATTGAGCACGCTATGGTTATTTCAAAGTATATGCCCCATAGACATAATGTTATGAATGACCGTCGCAAGATGGCCGCGGTTGAGCTACGCTTGCAACGCCCCCTTGAGCCATCTAGCCTTTATATATATCTATGGTTGAAACTCCCTTTCATCTGTTCCTTCTGCCGTTATTATTTATTTTGCCTTGATTTCTTTGGTTTAACTGGGATTTCATTTCCAGGCAGCATCGGCCAATCAGAGTGCAGAGCTGGACGCACTGCGTGTCCAGGTGGCTCGGCTGCAAGCGGAGAAGAACGACTTGGTGCCCATGAACTCTGAACTCCAACTCAAGACAGGCCAGGGGTCACCAGATGACTCCTTCATAGAGATCATAACGTTTGAAGTAAGTAACACACACACACACACACACACACACACACACACACACACACACACACACTGGTACCACCCACTCATAAAACACGCAGGCAAATTCTCCTTCTACAGCACTGCCACCCAGGTTTGGAATAGTCTAATCTCTCAAGAACAGATTCTGCTCTGCGTTGGAATCTGTCGTGAAGGCTCGTCATAACATGTACGCACTGGGCTACAAGTGGGCGTGCCTTCAGATCAGGAAGCAGGCCGCGCTTTACCCAATCAAGTGTAGTGGGCGGGATTCACGTGTCCGTCGATCTTTCCCCCTCGAAACAAACCCAAACTAATTTAACAATAGCGTCACAAAACCACAGAAAGATATTCACATTTTAACTTACTCTTTCATCATAGAAACAAGTGGGCTTATAACCAAAACGATCCATGTTCTCTGGGAGAAGTGGTGTTAGTGTTCCGTGTAGAAATATTGTTAGTGGGAATGAAAACATAGTGGCACCACCGGAAGTGAAAGCTGAAGGCAGACCAAAACCCCGGTTTCCTTTGCGCACGGGTGCTACGTCGCCATTGTCCCAGAGCCAGTGAGAGATAGTACAAACAGCAGAGGGCGCTGTTTTTCATTCTCACTGGCTCTGGGTTCCCAGATTGGGAATAGTCTAACCCCTTCCCTCAAAAAGTGCAGTTCGCTGGGCTTATTCGCTGGGCTATATTCTGAAAATTCACCTTTCAGGAGGCAAAAAAAGGAGGTAGTACTATTTTCCCATTAGACAGACGACCCCCTGTTTTGTACATATAGCTTTTTTATTTTTTTCCTCTGCTTTTTTTTTATTTTATTTTTTGTTTGTACTTAGTGTTATCTTTTTCTGTATTTTTGTATTGATATTTGAACTGTGGTGCCACTATATATGACTATGAATTGAATACCAAAGACCTCATTGGAAACAAGACCGCAAGGACTGAACAGACCTTTTAGACAAAGTATTTTAAATGTAACTGTGCTGTTTTACATTTTTGCCTAATAAAATATTCAATCAGTCAACACACACACACACACACTAATGTGTTCCTGCTTGGATTTTCAGGATGGCGATGCGGAGGGTCTGAGGGATGCATGTGGAGGTGAAAGGTGTGGTCGGCAGGACTTGAGCATGAGCGCCTCTCGGCTGGAGTCTGAGGAATTGACCGTGAGCCAGCCCCTCCAGAAATTGGAAATTGAGCTCCAGGCATCTCAGGCCAGGTAGGCCTAAGGTTTTTGAGTTGCCTAATTTTTTATGTGATATATTTAACCACTTAAGTCTGATTTTATGCTTTGTAGTGCTTTGTGAATGTGGACACAATGTGAAATCCTGACCTGAGTGTTAATTTAACTCTTGAGAGTGTGCAAATGGACCTGTTAAGGGTCCGTGGCCTAATGCATATCAACCTGGGGGTCCTTGAAATTAAAAAGGTTGAGAATCACAGTTGTAGATCAGCTATTTTGTGAAAAATTCTGATTATTTTTTTACATATTTGCCTACAATGACATGAAAACAGCTACGCCTGGTTGAAATTGGTTAAATGGCCTATTTCTGGGCCTATAGTGTGTAAGTCTGGAACACTGCCTCATGTACCTTTTTTTTTTATACTGTAGGATCAGGGAGTTGGAAGAGAAGAGTTTGGTGGTGCAGTGGGTCATTGAGAGCTCAACACAAACCCCTTCCCTCAAAAAGTGCAGTTCGCTGGGCTTATTCGCTGGGCTATATTCTGAAAATTCACCTTTCAGGAGGCAAAAAAAGGAGGTAGTACTATTTTCCCATTAGACAGACGACCCCCTGTTTTGTACATATAGCTTTTAATTTTTTTCCTCTGCTTTTTTTTTATTTTATTTTTTGTTTGTACTTAGTGTTATCTTTTTCTGTATTTTTGTATTGATATTTGAACTGTGGTGCCACTATATATGACTATGAATTGAATACCAAAGACCTCATTGGAAACAAGACCGCAAGGACTGAACAGACCTTTTAGACAAAGTATTTTAAATGTAACTGTGCTGTTTTACATTTTTGCCTAATAAAATATTCAATCAGTCAACACACACACACACACACTAATGTGTTCCTGCTTGGATTTTCAGGATGGCGATGCGGAGGGTCTGAGGGATGCATGTGGAGGTGAAAGGTGTGGTCGGCAGGACTTGAGCATGAGCGCCTCTCGGCTGGAGTCTGAGGAATTGACCGTGAGCCAGCCCCTCCAGAAATTGGAAATTGAGCTCCAGGCATCTCAGGCCAGGTAGGCCTAAGGTTTTTGAGTTGCCTAATTTTTTATGTGATATATTTAACCACTTAAGTCTGATTTTATGCTTTGTAGTGCTTTGTGAATGTGGACACAATGTGAAATCCTGACCTGAGTGTTAATTTAACTCTTGAGAGTGTGCAAATGGACCTGTTAAGGGTCCGTGGCCTAATGCATATCAACCTGGGGGTCCTTGAAATTAAAAAGGTTGAGAATCACAGTTGTAGATCAGCTATTTTGTGAAAAATTCTGATTATTTTTTTACATATTTGCCTACAATGACATGAAAACAGCTACGCCTGGTTGAAATTGGTTAAATGGCCTATTTCTGGGCCTATAGTGTGTAAGTCTGGAACACTGCCTCATGTACCTTTTTTTTTTATACTGTAGGATCAGGGAGTTGGAAGAGAAGAGTTTGGTGGTGCAGTGGGTCATTGAGAGCTCAACACAAACCCCTTCCCTCAAAAAGTGCAGTTCGCTGGGCTTATTCGCTGGGCTATATTCTGAAAATTCACCTTTCAGGAGGCAAAAAAAGGAGGTAGTACTATTTTCCCATTAGACAGACGACCCCCTGTTTTGTACATATAGCTTTTAATTTTTTTCCTCTGCTTTTTTTTTATTTTATTTTTTGTTTGTACTTAGTGTTATCTTTTTCTGTATTTTTGTATTGATATTTGAACTGTGGTGCCACTATATATGACTATGAATTGAATACCAAAGACCTCATTGGAAACAAGACCGCAAGGACTGAACAGACCTTTTAGACAAAGTATTTTAAATGTAACTGTGCTGTTTTACATTTTTGCCTAATAAAATATTCAATCAGTCAACACACACACACACACTAATGTGTTCCTGCTTGGATTTTCAGGATGGCGATGCGGAGGGTCTGAGGGATGCATGTGGAGGTGAAAGGTGTGGTCGGCAGGACTTGAGCATGAGCGCCTCTCGGCTGGAGTCTGAGGAATTGACCGTGAGCCAGCCCCTCCAGAAATTGGAAATTGAGCTCCAGGCATCTCAGGCCAGGTAGGCCTAAGGTTTTTGAGTTGCCTAATTTTTTATGTGATATATTTAACCACTTAAGTCTGATTTTATGCTTTGTAGTGCTTTGTGAATGTGGACACAATGTGAAATCCTGACCTGAGTGTTAATTTAACTCTTGAGAGTGTGCAAATGGACCTGTTAAGGGTCCGTGGCCTAATGCATATCAACCTGGGGGTCCTTGAAATTAAAAAGGTTGAGAATCACAGTTGTAGATCAGCTATTTTGTGAAAAATTCTGATTATTTTTTTACATATTTGCCTACAATGACATGAAAACAGCTACGCCTGGTTGAAATTGGTTAAATGGCCTATTTCTGGGCCTATAGTGTGTAAGTCTGGAACACTGCCTCATGTACCTCTTTTATACTGTAGGATCATGGAGTTGGAAGAGAAGAGTTTGGTCATTGAGAGCTCAACACAAACCTCCCTGCAGCTTGAGAAGGGGACAGACGGGAAAACCCAACAAGGAGAAACTGGGAAGGAAGAAAAGGTATATACTAGCAGTAATGGTACATTAGTAAAGCAGTTGTGATAATGGTGGCGGTAGTAATAGTATTAGTAGTGATAGTAAAATTATAGGGGGTGTGACTATATTTCGTCGACTAAAACTATGACGAAAAATGTTCGTCGACTACCTTTTTTCACTGACGAAAACTAAATAAAAACTAAATAAAAACTAAGCTATGACGACTAAAACTAAGACTAAATATATTGACAATTTCGTCAGCAAATAAAAACTAGACTAACATTTTAGTGAGGGTTTAGTGGAGAAGAGATCCAGTAGAACTAAGACAAGTTATTTTATGTTTGGTTTCGCTCGGGTGTGGCGCTTGCAACCAAGTGTAAAATCAGCCATTATGACGCCATCAAGGCACCGGCAAAATACATTTTAGTCGACTAAATCAACTGTAGATTTAGTTGACTATAATCTTATGATATTTAGTCGACTAAAACTAGACAAACAGTAAAACATTTCAGATGACTAAAATATGACTAAAACTAAATGGAATCTTATTCAAAAGACTATGACTAAAACTTTGATTGATTGATTGACATTTTTATTAGGCAAAAGAATGTAAAACAACACAGTTACATTTATAATACTTTTGTCTAAAAGGTCCGACCAAAAAAGTCCTTGCGGTCTTGTTTCCGTTGGGGTCCTTGAATTAATTTCATAGACATATATAATAGCAACCAAACAGTTCAAATCAACATAAAAAACAGAGAAAAAAATACCACTATGTACAAAAAAAGCCTCATGAAAAATAAATAAAAAGTATATACAAAAAAAGGGGGGGGGGGTCATCTGTCTACAGGGAAACTGGTACTACCTCATCTTATGGCCTCCAGAAAGATGAGTTTTTAGGGCCGTTTTGAATGAGCCCAACGAACTGCATTTTTTGAGGGATGGGGTTAGGCTATTCCATACCTCAGTGGCCGTGGTGTAGAAGGAGAATTTGCCCATGTTTGTTTTATGGGTGGGTGGTACCAGATTGTTGTTTACGCTCCCTCTAGTTTCGTGACTGTGGGTGTCACTAACTTTTTGGAGGTATTTTGACAGATAAGCGGGTATAGGGGGCATTTCGGGCAAATCTGCATTTACAATTTTGAAGACCAGTCCCATTTTTAGTTGTTTAACCCTGTCTTCCACCCTGAGCCAGCCTAGGCTGGTAAAGTGAGTGGGAGAGAGGTGGGTCATGGGCCCCAGTCCGAGAAGTAGTCGAATCAGTTTGTTTTGGGAGGTTTGAAGCTTAGTCTTCAGTGACACTGAGGTGTTGGAGTACCAAGAGGAGCTAGCATAGTCAAAAAGGGGCTGAATCAGGGCCCCTGAGAGGATCCTGAGGGCCTGAGGGTTGACAAAAGAGGAAACTCTGCCCATATATCTGGTTCTCAACTAAATAAAGATTTGCTGTCAAAATCAACACTGGGGTGTGTAATGATGAAAATCAAATCTGTAGTAGAAATGCGTGTTTGTAATAATATTTCCGGATCAGTGCTGCATGATTATGGGTACAATTATTATCCTGATTACTTTGATATTGTAATTACGATTATTGATGATAAAATTGGATTATTTTAATTACATTTATTTTACAATTTTCTTAATATGTCTTTGGTTTTTGTGCTTATGGGTACCATATACCAGATGGCATGCACAGTAATAGTCTCTGTGTGATTATTGTTCTTCTGTGGTCTGAATCATGGATGGACGGATGGGTTGTACAATGTTCTCACATATCAAGTTTTGTGTAATTGTGAGGAGACGAGGACGAGGTGCAACAGCTGACCTAATAAGATGTAATGTTTGAAGTTTCATGATTACATAATCGTGAAACATTGATTTTGATTTGATGATAAAAAAAGGAAAGGGCACTTCAGCACGTGAAATGGGGCTGAGCGATATGACTTGAAATCAATTATTTCAAACGTAAAAAAAAAAAAGAACTATAGTGAAACTAGCAGATCTACAAGTGTTTATACATACGAAATAAAACAAATATAAAATAAAACCTGCTTGTCGATTTTGTTATAATTTCGAATTGCCTAGGCCTAATGTGAAATCAAGCTGCAAGGACAAATCCCAGAGAAACGCTGTCCTATCGATGACTTGTTTTGACACAATTAGATGTTCTTCTTGTGGTTCAGGCTGCGTCCGAGGTGGAGGATCTGAAGTCTCAGATGGCACTGTTTAAAGAGCTGCAGCAGGCTCAGAGTAAACTGGGAGAAGCAGAGGGTATGAAGAAGAAACTCCAAGACAGGTAAGACCGCAGAAATGGACAAGTAAAGAACAAACCTTTTCATTCATACCAATGCTGTTCATCTGTGTCAGACACGCAAGAGGGGGGGGGGGGGGGGAAGTAATCGATCCACATGGGACTTACTGCTTGATTAAAGTATATTCATTATGCACATGCCCATTGCCTGCATTGTTCAGTCTTTTAAACCAGAAGAGAAGATTTGTGTTAAAAAACGTTTTTTTCTGCAATTGTTGTCTACAGTTGTTAATAACAGTTATTCGACATATCGGTATATTATTATTTCATAAACAATATTCAAGGCGGGGTTGTGCCTTGCACCCATTGAAGTTCTGCTTATGGTGAACTGTCACTTCTTTCATTGCTTTCTCGCTCTCTCTGTAGATGTCGAGAAGTGGAACAGGACGTGGTGACTCTACGTGCCCAGCTGGTGGACAAGCAGGCAGTGCAGACAGAGAATGACAGGCTAAAGCTGCAGCTGGACAGCATGCAGGCTCAGAGCCAGCTGGAGCAAAGGAAGACTGGCGAGGAGAGGTGGGAGAGAACACACACACACACACACACACACACACACACACACACACACACACACACACACAGGCAACCACTTTCTGACGTTTGTAGGTCGTTGGCTATTTAAAAATATTGCTATTAACACACCCATATTCCTTTAGCGTGTCCGCTTCTCATGCTGTATCTGAACCATACACATGAGTCTTAAGTCACCAATAATAATAACACAAAATACAAATAATATATCTATAAATTCACAAAGCACGTATGTCTCCACTGGCTTCTCTGATTGGCCAACCAGTTTTGGCAGATCTTTGCTTCACGTTTGTGCTGTTGCACCCATATAAGTGGTAGTGTGTACAATCGAACTCCATTACAACTCCAATTATGGAGATCCTATTTAGTTAATCGGTCCTGTGTACTCCGACAACAGGTACTGACAACAACTGCAATGGGTATTGCATGCATTCCCAACTTGCATCGTTCCCGACTTGCATCGTTTCTGAGTAGGCCAGTGGTGTTTATATAAATAACTTGTTGATTTTAATATCCAACGTTCTTAGTACTGGGGTAATGGGTACCACACTGGGTACTCTTAACAATGAGTACAACGAGTACTCTTGACAACCGCTACAACAGGTATCGCATAACTGGGTGAGGCATGCATTCCCAACTTTTCCGACTTACATTGTTCCCAACTTGCGTGGTGTCCGAGTAGGTCAGTGCCCGAATGCCACCGGTCTTGTTAAATAACGATAATTCATCCCACCAATAATCCCCATTCTCCATCTCAGGAACAACCTGGCGCAGCTGAAGGATGCCTACACCAAGCTCTTTGAAGACTACAACGAGCTCAAAGAGGAGAAGAAAAAGAGAGAGGTGACTCTGTCCACAGCCAACATCTACACTACATCTGTTATAATGTATTACATGTAAATATCCTCTACCAAGCAAATAGACAACTTCCAGTATTGTGCAACATTGCTTGTGTGGAATTGGTATGGCTGTCATTAAAATGCACAAAACCTTATCAGTAAAACTCATTATTTACTTGAGACTTGATGTATGAAGAGAATTTGGGACTTGGATTCTAATAACTTGAGACTGGACTTGATTACTTTTAAAAGAATGGTCTTAAATAACGTATGTGAGCAAGTTTGACATGGTTAGAATAAGTTCTAAAAGTCTTTTTTTTATATATTTTCCGTTAATTAACCAGCCCTCTTGAGAACTGACTTAAAACTCAAACGAAGTTGTCTTGATCATACCTTCTAGACTCAGATGGCGCCCAAGGAGGCATTGGATGACATGCAGGCCCGGCTGGCTGCAGCAGAACAGGCCCTGGCTACTAAACAAGAGAAGATGGATGCCATGAAGCAGGAGATCTTCCAGAAAGAGAAGGAGCTGGAGACCATCTCTGTCTTCCAGGCCCAGGTGTGTGTGTGTGTGTGTGTGTGTGTGTGTGTGTGTGTGTGTGTGTGTGTGTGTGTGTGTGTGTGTGTGTGTGTGTGTACTTGTATTACTATCCTTGTGAGGGCCAGATGTTCCCACATGTATAGTAGAATTTGAGAAATGGACATTGTGACGACCATTGTCCTGGTCCTCACAAGAGAAATTGTTGTTTTAATGGTTAGTTTTACTATTTGGAAAATATTCAATTGGGGGTTAGGATTAGGCGTTTAGGGGTTGGGTTTAGAGTCATGCCTGATTTATACTCTGTTGAGAAAGACAAACGTGTGTCTGTGCGTAGACATGCCTTTAGCGTTCCCCAAATGATTAAAATGTAAGGAAAAACCTGACTGTTGGTTAAAACAGAAAAGAATTGCACATACACAGGCCAAGAAGGAGCGCTCCTCTTAAGCCTAATTTTATGCTTCAGCTTACGATGGTGCCATGCTTCTAAAATGGCTGATCTACAAGCATCACAACGCGCTGTGAGCTTGTAGGTCGGCTATTTTAGAAGCGCCACACTGTCGTGTATAACTCGGGCTTTACCTTGCCCTAGGAAAAAAAGTAAATTGAAAACAGTAGCACATCCATGTAATGTTACGGTTGAATATTGTAAACAAGACGTTGCTGATACATGCTGTCCTAGGTGTGTGCTATGCTAATTGAGTATTTTACAACGGGACTCAGCCATTCAGAATCCAGGACTAGAACTATCTGTTTTAGAAGAATAAATAACTTGCTGTGGCACTTCTGTTTGCAGGCAGAGGTGTATTCATCAGACTTTTATGCTGAGCGTGCAGCCAGAGAGAAGATCCATGAAGAGAGGGAACGCCTGGCTGCTCAGTTGGAGTTCGTAAAGAAGCAGAACTCCCAACTTCAAGAGGAAATGGATTCACTGGGCAGGTGTGGCTGAATAATTTATGTTTTGGCAAAGAAATTGTCGTGCAACATGGGACTCAACATAAATCACATAATACATTTTCTTTTGTCTAGTGGCAAAATATTACGTAATATATCATGTGCTCAACACCTTGTCACCGAAACATCAATTACGCTTAAGTGAGCACTTCACCCATTTTCAACCTATCTTGATATAAATGGTATTTATAATGCTTAGGAGTAGTTCACTCAAATAATTACTTATTTTCTATCAATTACACACCCCATAAAGCCTTGCATTCATGGAGATGTTTTGTTACATTCCTAAGCCCAAAACTGCCGATCTACAAGCTCACACGAAGCGTTGTGAGCTTGTCGATCTTATATTCTTTGGCTAATGTTCCCCCCATAATATGGATGCTGGGGTTCAATCAAGTGGTTATCTGCCTTCTCAGCTTTCCTGCTGTCTGTCTTGATAAAATATCCATGTATTTTTATGGAACCAATGATATGAAGACAATACAGCCATTCTCTTATCTTCTGCATAGGCAATCCCTGAACGAGATGCAAAGGAGACACGTGCCACGGGGAGGCAATCCACATGGGGGCGCTGGTGCACAGGGTGGAAGAGGTAATGCTGTGTGTACATCAACATGTTTTTTGATAGGCCAGTAGCAGGTACAGCAAAGGTCCTAATGAGCCCCTCTGACTCTTCTCAGGTGACGGCAGAGAATGGCAGCAGCAGGTGAACATCCCGGAGCATGCCTGTCCCAAATGCAACGAGATTCTACCAGACCTGGACAGTCTGCAAATCCACATCATGGATTGCATCATCTGAACTACTGTCTCTGTCAAGCCCAGAGACAGTAGAACACTGTCTCTGCCCCGAGAACACCATTCAAAACCCAATAGAACACGCCGGCCGCGTCCATTGAGTTCTATAGTGCGTGCCAAAAATCCTGAAGGGGGCGTCAACAAGTGTCATTTTGTAGCGGCGGACATCTTTGTGGGGTATAAACAGGTTGACTTAACATTGCCCCCCACAAGTATGTCTGCAGCTACTATGCCACGCCCCCCGTGGTGACGGCAAGTTGGCACGCACTATAGAGAAGTGGTGCCATGTTATATTCGGTTCCTCAAGCTGTAGAGTATCTGAACTACAACAACTTGTGCAATCCTAAGTAGCACCATAAAGTAATAGGAAATCCAGAAATGAAAATTCTGTCATCATCTCCTCACCCTCATGCCAGTTGAAACGGGTGAAGGTTCTTTTTGGGTCCTCCTTGAAGGGGTTCCACGGGTTGTTCAAATGTATTCCCAATTTTAAAAAAAATTACACATTTTGTTGGGGCCGGAAGACCCCAGAGATTTGTGTTGTTAAATTTTAACAACACAAATCTCTGGGGTCTTCCTGGCCGGCCAAATGCATATCAATTTGGGTGTCCTCGACATGAACCACTGTTCGTGTCATGGAAATGTGCGTCTGTCAGAGGCTGTCAAAAATAAGCAAAACATTTACATTACACCAAATTACACCATTAAAATGCATGTATTTGACCCTTAAAGGGATACTTCACTTTCGGGCCGGGGACACATTTAAAAAAAATATTAAAAATAAATGAAAAAAGTTATGGAAAATTCATGGCCCCCTCACGACACGCAGTGTCCTACTAATGTGTGAGGGGGCCATGAATTTTCCATAACTTTTTTCATTTATTTTTAATATTTTTTTTAAATGTGTCCCCGGCCCGAAAGTGAAGTATCCCTTTAAGCTAGCTGAGTAGATGATGATAATATATTCATTTTTTGGGGGGTTGACTATTCCTTTAATATATAAGTCTTCCTCTGCTTTGAACTGTACCTCTTTTCTGATCCACAATCCTTTGATATTGGAACCGGGCAATCACATGGTTCATCTCTAAATGCTTGGTAGACGGTAATATACATTAAAATGTGGTCTGGTATTGGATGAAGGATAGAAATAAGTATAAGTACTGACAAGTGTGTGATTTTCTTTTATGTGTAGCCTGTACCCACACTTACAGATTATTAATCAGCCAAAGTTGAACCTTTTACAGGTTAAATATTGAATAATTAGCTGGGATGCTCTGAGATCTTTGGAGGTGTGTTTATTTAAGAAAATTCATTCTGTTTTCTTTGGCAAAAGGAATATCGTGTTCAATATTTCCAATATTCAGGTCTATCTTAGTGGTGGCAAACAGCCCGTAGGCACTTTAATGTTGCGATTTGTCTTTCAACTCTTGTTTACCTAGTAGCAACATAAAAAAATATGAACATACTGTATTAAGCTGATTCTGTTAACCTACAGTATGTGTACTGTATATTACTGTACATCACCTTATGTTCTAGTGTGTTAACTGGCACATCTTTCTACCAAACATCTGCTTCGTAAGTTAAGTTGTCTATGACCTTAAATTCTGTGCTTTAGTTTTATGAATATAATAAAAACAGTTTTCAAATATTTGCTGTCTCTGTCTGACAAACAGCACAGGATGTCAACATGAATTGATTTTTGTGTAAATTAAATACATGGTAATGTTACATACTGTACCATATTGACAGTGTACAGCAATATGGACATCATCTATCAAATACAAAGTTATATTTATTCATTACAATACACTTGTGTGTTAGATTATTTAATATGGCACATATTATAATATATATTATAAAGTACACAGGTATATTAGGTTTAATATATTATGTATCTCTATTCATTCGTTTTTACTGTCTAGTAGGGCAGTGGTCTCAACCTTTTCAGGCCGTGACCCCCCCCCAAAATAATCATTTGAACTGAGGACCCCCAAAATAATCATATTTAATCTGGAGACCCCCCCAAAATAATCATTATATTTGAACTGGGGACCCCCAAAAAATAATCATATTTAATCTGGAGACCCCCCCCAAAATAATCATTATATTTGAACTGGGGACCCCCCCCCCAAAAAAAAATAATAATATAATATTTGAACTGGGGACCCCCCCACCCTGACAATAATCATTATATTTGAACTGGGGACCCCCCAAAAAAATCATATTGGAACTGGGACCCCCCCCCAAAATAATCATATTGGAACTGGGGACCCCCCCCCCCCCACCCTGACAAGCTCTTGGAATTGTAGGAGTTGAGGCATTACTTTTAGTTAGACTTGGTTCCACAGATAAATATTTTGAAAATAGCAGATCTCTAGCGTCTAGCAGATCGCTTGTAGATCTGCTATTTCCACGATTTTCGTCCCTTGAGGCTCTTTATTATATTATTTGAGAACTTGGCCAATGTTTGATCAGTATAGTTTGTTGATTACTTTTGGCATAGTAATGGTCATTGTTTCTTGTATTTTTTTAGGTACTAAAAAGGATTTAAAATTACTTAAATTGTAACTTCACTGTCATCTGGAGACCCCCCCCCCCCCCCCCCCTGAGAACCACTGTACCAAATAATTGACTGTACCCTTTTCGGGTTAACACTAGCGCATAGTTGTCTGTGTGTGCCTGACAGTTAAACCGATTACCGATCATAATCTGATCATAATCAAAATGTTTTGTTATTTTAAATTTCTTTTCCTGATAGTTAATTTAATTTTAACTATCAATTTAATTAGAGAGAAATGAGAATGCAAAGGAAAGCGGACACACACAGTATGCAGTTTTAATCAGGCAAATCGAAAACAACCTACAATTCAACAACACAACGGGGTCCTTCCAGTGTTGCCATGTCCGCTTATTATAAGCGACTTATGATTTGATTTTCTGTAAAGTTGCTTGTAAATATTGGTTAGTTGCGCGTTGCGTTTTTTGGGCTTGTTAGTGTAGTAGTTACTTATTTGGGCTTTTTTTCCCCCACAATTTCATTTTATTATTTCAACCATATATGTTCCTGTCATGGACCGCCAAATTAATATGTATTTTGTCCCCCATCTGAAAATGTTTTATGCCAGGGAGCCGCATGCCAGACTTGTGTTGTTAGAATGTTTCAAAAATATACCAACTATTAAAAAAAATAAAAAAATAGCCAATCTACAAGCTCACTATGCGTTGCGTATGTATATATATAGGTTAAAGTGCTTATAATGGCTTAGTAGTGCCCTAGTTGTTTCTTCTGGGCTTGTAAGTAACCTCACGTCACCAGTCTTTCCACCTCGGAGGAAACTGGGCTTGTAGTCCTTGACCTGGTTGCTTGTTTCTCTCACAACATCTGTCAACACTGGGTCCTTCGTTTAGCGCCAGTTTTAGACATAGATATATATCTATGGTTTTAGACACAAATACGCTTCACACAGCAGCTGAGCTGAGCGGCCTTTATCTGTCACGACTCTGAAGAAGTTGTGCATTGTGCAGCTAACACCGAAACGTTAGTTGTTGTCTTGTATAATTGTTCCTTCAATAAAGAGGCTTCAACTAGAGCTGCCCCAGTGTTATCCTCACGTTTATTGCTGCTTGTGTCCCTCTGCTGTGACGCACCAGACCTACCTCTACTTGGCTGAGGAGCGTTGAAACTCCCTTTCATCTGTTCCTTCTGCCGCTATTATTTATTTTGCCTTGATTTCTTTGGTTTAACTGGGATTTCATTTCCAGGCAGATATCGGCCAATCAGAGTGCAGAGCTGGACGCACTGCGTGTCCAGGTGGCTCGGCTGCAAGCGGAGAAGAACGACTTGGTGCCCATGAACTCTGAACTCCAACTCAAGACAGGCCAGGGGTCACCAGATGACTCCTTCATAGAGATCATAACGTTTGAAGTAAGTAACACACACACACACACACACACACTGGTACCACCCACTCATAAAACACGCAGGCAAATTCTCCTTCTACAGCACTGCCACCCAGGTTTGGAATAGTCTAATCTCTCAAGAACAGATTCTGCTCTGCGTTGGAATCTGTCGTGAAGGCTCGTCATAACATGTACGCACTGGGCTACAAGTGGGCGTGCCTTCAGATCAGGAAGCAGGCCGCGCTTTACCCAATCAAGTGTAGTGGGCGGGATTCACGTGTCCGTCGATCTTTCCCCCTCGAAACAAACCCAAACTAATTTAACAATAGCGTCACAAAACCACAGAAAGATATTCACATTTTAACTTACTCTTTCATCATAGAAACAAGTGGGCTTGGGGAGTTCCGGTTGTGACGCCAACAGGATGGCAGCATAGTAAAGTCGCTCCCGATAAGAAATCAACAGAAAGCCCCATAAACTGCGAAATTGTTAGTCAAACGTATAAATAAAACAACGAGAGAGGGGCGGAAATGCCTGGTAACAAAACCCCGCACAGAAAACCCATCAGAAACATGAACAAATACGACGAAGGTGGAGAAAGCCGCAGCAGCTCTCCTGGTCACGACAGCCAAGATGGCGCGGCCCAGCCTGTGAATTCAGGCATGGCGGCCACAATCCTCAAGGAAATACAGGAGTTCAGACAAGATAACAAGAAACAACTTGAAGATATTAAAGAGGAGCTACAGAAAACGAACAAAAGAATGGACGAAGCAGAGGACCGAATCACTAAGACGGAGGAAAGGATCCAGAACACGGAGGATGTCACGTCGGAAATGCTAAAGCTATTAGCCCAATTCGACGCTAACATACTCGACCAACAATGCCGTTCCAGACGCGAAAATTTGCGGGTGTTTGGCGTCCCGGAGGAGATGGAAGACGATGCCACGTCAATGAACGAATTTGTGGAGAAATTACTACAAGAAGGTTTGGGGCTGCCGGCCACAGAGCCTCTTCAGCTCCAGAGATCACATCGCTCACTGGGCCCCAAACCACCGGCAGACGCGCAAGCTAGGTCCATTGTGGTCAAATTTCTTAGCTTTAAAACTAAAGAAATGGTGCTCCAAACGGCGTGGCAAAAGAAAGGATTCACGTGGAAAGATCATCGCATCAACCTGGACAATGACCACCCCCCACGCATCCTACAAAAGCGCAGAGAATACACGGAGGCACGCAAGGTACTGAAAGATAAGAATATACAATTCAAAACCCTCCACCCCGCCCGCCTAAGAGTGGATTACAACGAGGGAACCAAGACCTACAGTATGATACAGCGATGGAGGCGACGCAGGACATGGAGAGAAGAGGCTTCCCCGTCACCGTGATCCAAACCCCGGAGACGCTAATGGAGAGAATTCGACTACTGACATGGCAGAAGAACACCCGACGTGGGAACGAGAAACGAGTACCTCGCCCAAGCACCTCACGCTACAAGGAGAAACTACAGTCTTTCAGAAGACACACACCACCACCCGAAGCTACAGAGAACATTGAGGAGGAATCTTAATGACAGATGGGTGAGATGGAGTACATTAAAACAAAGAAAAGAATGGCCGACCTGCGGTAACTTAAATTAGGATTTGAAATTGAGATCGGTGAGTCAAATCACAGTAGATGTTGATCCTTTTTGTTTGTTTGTTTGTTTATGTTTCCAATACAGTAAAATTGTTTACCAAGCCGATACTTTAAAAAGATAGAAAATTATGTTGTCAACTTTAAGGGCTTCCCCTCTAGAGAGGGGGGTCTACCCCTGAACCTTGTTCAGGGTTGGTGTAGGGTCGTAGCTAAGACCTCTACCTTGGAACCCAGATATGCATTTTTCATTCTACCTTATATGTTTTTGTTTTTACATGTCTGGTGCATATTTTTTGTTTTTTCGCAGCTTTGTCGGGCAGCTAGGGGGATGCTTTTCACTGTGATGATGTTCACGCTGGGTATAACCTAAATGCAGGACACAAGGATAGTTTCATTTAATGTAAATGGCCTGATTAGTCCAACTAAAAGAGGAAAGGTACTTTCAAAGTTACAAAAGGATAGAGTACAAATAGCATATCTACAAGAGACCCACCTCAATGATATAGAACACGCTAAATTGAACAAATCAGGGTTTAAATATGTATATTCATCTTCCTATAAGTTCGGTCATAGGAGAGGGGTGGCTATACTGATATCCCGCTCTGTGAACTATGAACACATAGCAGAGTTTAAGGATAAGGAAGGTAGATTCATAATGATAATAGGGAAGATAGAGGGGATTACGGTGAGCCTGCTAAACGTGTACGCCCCACCGGGTAGTGATTGGACATTTTACAAGCAAATATTTGATTTAATGGTGACAAAGTCACAAGGCACTCTCATTAATGCGGGAGACTATAATTTCCGCCTGCGACCACATCTTGATTCCTCTGGGGGCAACCCAGAGCCCAAACCAATAAGTAGAAAGACTACTGCATTGATGAAGGAAGTAGGATTTGTAGATGTTTGGAGAGAAATGTACCCCACCAGTCGAGACTATACCCATTACAGTGCCCCACACTCAGTATATGCCAGGTTAGATTACTTCTTCGTGTTCAATAGAGACTTTCATAAAATAAAAGGTTGTGATATAGGCCCAATAGCCCTGTCAGATCACAGCCCTATATATATGACCATATGCCTGAATGGAAAACCAAGGACCACACTGTGGAGATTCAATTCTAGCATTATGAATAATCTAGCGATTAAAGCGAATCTGAAAAGTGATATTGAAACGTATCTTGAGCTGAATGATAATGGGGAGGTTTCACCGTCTGTGCTCTGGGACTGTTTAAAATCGGTTTCTAGAGGAAAAATCATAGCCCTTGCCGCCTTAACTAAGAAACTAAGGAGACAAAAAATACATGATTTGGAAATTAAATTAAAACACCTACAAAGAAACCATGCCAATAGCTTAGATGTTGGGGTGAAAGAAGAGATGAGGGAAATAAAGAACGAACTGGATGACATGGGCACGCAAGAAATAAAAAAGAAACTACTATTCACTAGACAGCGATATTACGAAGTAGGAGGAAAGTCAATGCGCCTTTTAGCATATAAATTGAGAAAACAAGAAGCCGACAGTACTATCCACAAGATACGGAACCCTGAGTCTGGTGCCATAGAGAATAGCCTAGAAAAAAATCAAAGAAAGCTTCAACACTTTTTATAAGAAATTATACTCACAGCCACAAATTGATAATGAACACCAAATTGACTCATTCCTTACATCTCTTGATTTACCCACGGTCACAGAGAACCAAAACAAAGAATTAATAGCTAAAATAACAACAGAAGAAATAGAATTGGCCATCTCTAGACTGAAAACAGGGAAATCTCCAGGCACAGACGGCTTCACGGCAGAATGGTATAAAGGATTGAGAGAGGTCTTGACTCCGATTCTCTTTAGAGCTTTTAACTGGGTTTTGCAGACGGGAGAGACCCCGTCATCCTGGAAGGAAGCAATAATTACAGTCATCCCAAAAGAGGGCAAAGACAAAGTAGAATGTGACAGTTACCGACCCATCAGCTTATTAAATCTAGACTACAAGCTATTCACATCCATACTGACACAAAGACTAGATAAGATTCTACCTATAATTATCCATAATGACCAGACGGGGTTCATTCGCCAGAGACAGACACAGGATAACATTAAAAGATCTTTACATATTATCAGTCACATGGCTCAGAGTGGAGAAGAGACGGCCTTAATAAGCCTGGATGCACGCAAAGCTTACGATTTAGTGGTTTGGAGCTTCCTTTTCAAGGTTCTAAAGAGATTTGGGTTCCATGACTCTATTATCAAGACAATCCAGGCATTATACAAAAATCCATCCGCTAGAATAAAAATAAATGGTGACTTGTCAGATCCGTTTACACTGGAACGTGGAGTTAGACAAGGCTGCGGGCTTTCGTGCGGACTCTTCGCCGCATTCATCGAACCATTAAGCCAAATGATTAGACAAAATGGAAGTATTAAGGGAATAAATATGGCAGATGGAGAACATAAACTGGCCCTTTTCACGGACGATGTCCTTTTATATGTAAGGCGGCCCACACAGTCAGTCCCGATCCTAATGGAAGGATTAGAGGAGTACGGATCCCTATCGGGCTACAAACTCAACGTAGAGAAGACCCAGGTTATCACTTTTAACTACAACCCACCTACCAGTATAATAGGAAAGTACAACTTGAAATGGGACTCAGACTCAATTCGCTACTTAGGGATCGTTTTGCCCAAAGATATCTCCAAAATAGCAGATCTCAATTATGGCCCACTAAATGAAAAACTTAAATCTGACGTAGCACGATGGAGTCTTATTCCCTTCCTGAGTCTGAGCTCCAGAATAGACTCGGTCAAAATGAACATTTTGCCAAGGCTATTGTACCTGTTTCAGTCCCTCCCGGTTGAGGTGACACCCAAACAGTTTAGAGATTGGGATAAATTAATATCTGGCTTTCTATGGCAAGGGAAGAAACCTAGAATTAGATATAAAACACTACAATTAAGAAGGAAGGCAGGTGGTCTGGGTTTACCATGTTTGAACGAATATTACTGTGCTGCTCAACTGAGGCCTCTTGTGTGCTGGTGTACCCCATCATATTCGGCAAGATGGAAAGATATTGAGATGGCATGCTCACAGGGGGTCCCACTGGCTGCCATAATTGGAGATGATAGGCTTATAAACGAAATGAAGGACAAAAACAACCCCTGGATTAACACAGCATTACAAATTTGGCAAGAAACACTGAAAAAATGTGGCCTAAAAAACGGAGTCAAAATGCTGAGATGGTGTGCATACGACACTGACTTTATCCCAAACAGTAATGATGGACGATTTAATAGCTGGACTGAAAAAGGCATCTCAAATTATTACACATTTGTACACAAGGGGGCACTCAGGAGCTTTGAATCCATCCAGAAGGAATTTGGATTGGAGAAAAAAGACTTTTACAGGTATCTTCAGCTCAGACACTATATCCACCAAAAATTGGGAGGATTCTTGAACTTAGAGGCATCAGAATTAATGAAGGTATTCTTGTCAGCAGGAAGTTCTCCTACATGTAACAGGATTATTTCCAGACTGTATAATGGTCTCCAACAGAATACAACTGAGGACACGATATATGTCAAGGATAAATGGGAAAGAGAGGGTAATTTTACTATAACTGAGGAGGAATGGGAGAAAACAAGCACAGTATTATGGGAAACGACATGTTCAAACACATGGAGGGAATTTAATTGGAAAAATCAAATAAGATACTTCATAACACCTCTGCAAAAAAGATACAGAGAGACAGGGGTTAACTGTTGGAGATCATGTGGTCAGAATGTAGCAAATCACTTTCATGTCTTCTGGGAGTGCCCAGTCTTGAATTCATATTGGAAGGACATTCACGAACACCTAGAGGCTGTTTTCGGAATTAACATTCTCTTCCAGTTCGATGCCTTATATCTGGGTAACCTCCCATATGACTCTCTGGACAGCAACGATAAGAAACTGATTCTGATCCTTCTGGTGGCATGCAAGAAGGCCATTACTAGAAAGTGGATGCAACCACAGACACCCACCGTGGAGGAATGGATTGAGATAGTTCATGAGATCTATAGAATGGAAAAACTGTCTTTCTCAATCAAAAATCAAGAAGACAAATTCTTTTGGATTTGGTCTAAATGGACTGAATATGTGAAACCAACCCGCTCAGACTTCTGCTGAAAGACTAAACAAATTCTAAGGTGCCCTGTTTCTTCCTTCCCTTTTCTTTTTCTTTTGTGCCCTGTGTGTTGACCCTGCAACTGTTCTTAAATGCGCAAGATTATGTAAAGCCCCCCCCAAGCTGCTCACTGCCAGATACTATTATGCTATATTTTATTTCTTTTTATCTTTTGTCTCTGTTTTTGGTTTTCTTTCTTTGTTTATTTTGACTGCAAAAAAAAAAGAAAAAATGTCAAACTGTCGTCATCAAAGAAAAATGAACATTTCAAAAACTCTGAAACTGTACAAAAGAATGCGTATACATATATATGAATATAAGAAACTGTCTGTACACAAGATGACTTCAATAAAAACAAAATTTCAAAAAAAAAGAAACAAGTGGGCTTATAACCAAAACGATCCATGTTTTCTGGGAGAAGTGGTGTTAGTGTTCCGTGTAGAAATATTGTTAGTGGGAATGAAAACATAGTGGCACCACCGGAAGTGAAAGCTGAAGGCAGACCAAAACCCTGGTTTCCTTTGCGCACGGGTGCTACGTCGCCATTGTCCCAGAGCCAGTGAGAGATAGTACAAACAGCAGAGGGTGCTGTTTTTCATTCTCACTGGCTCTGGGTTCCCAGATTGGGAATAGTCTAACCCCTTCCCTCAAAAAGTGCAGTTCGCTGGGCTTATTCGCTGGGCTATATTCTGAAAATTCACCTTTCAGGAGGCAAAAAAAGGAGGTAGTACTATTTTCCCATTAGACAGACGACCCCCTGTTTTGTACATATAGCTTTTTATTTTTTTCCTCTGCTTTTTTTTTATTTTATTTTTTGTTTGTACTTAGTGTTATCTTTTTCTGTATTTTTGTATTGATATTTGAACTGTGGTGCCACTATATATGACTATGAATTGAATACCAAAGACCTCATTGGAAACAAGACCGCAAGGACTGAACAGACCTTTTAGACAAAGTATTTTAAATGTAACTGTGCTGTTTTACATTTTTGCCTAATAAAATATTCAATCAGTCAACACACACACACACACTAATGTGTTCCTGCTTGGATTTTCAGGATGGCGATGCGGAGGGTCTGAGGGATGCATGTGGAGGTGAAAGGTGTGGTCGGCAGGACTTGAGCATGAGCGCCTCTCGGCTGGAGTCTGAGGAATTGACCGTGAGCCAGCCCCTCCAGAAATTGGAAATTGAGCTCCAGGCATCTCAGGCCAGGTAGGCCTAAGGTTTTTGAGTTGCCTAATTTTTTATGTGATATATTTAACCACTTAAGTCTGATTTTATGCTTTGTAGTGCTTTGTGAATGTGGACACAATGTGAAATCCTGACCTGAGTGTTAATTTAACTCTTGAGAGTGTGCAAATGGACCTGTTAAGGGTCCGTGGCCTAATGCATATCAACCTGGGGGTCCTTGAAATTAAAAAGGTTGAGAATCACAGTTGTAGATCAGCTATTTTGTGAAAAATTCTGATTATTTTTTACATATTTGCCTACAATGACATGAAAACAGCTACGCCTGGTTGAAATTGGTTAAATGGCCTATTTCTGGGCCTATAGTGTGTAAGTCTGGAACACTGCCTCATGTACCTCTTTTATACTGTAGGATCATGGAGTTGGAAGAGAAGAGTTTGGTCATTGAGAGCTCAACACAAACCTCCCTGCAGCTTGAGAAGGGGACGGACGGGAAAACCCAACAAGGAGAAACTGGGAAGGAAGAAAAGGTATATACTAGCAGTAATGGTACATTAGTAAAGCAGTTGTGATAATGGTGGCGGTAGTAATAGTATTAGTAGTGATAGTAAAATTATAGGGGGTGTGACTATATTTCGTCGACTAAAACTATGACGAAAAATGTTCGTCGACTACCTTTTTTCACTGACGAAAACTAAATAAAAACTAAATAAAAACTAAGCTATGACGACTAAAACTAAGACTAAATATATTGACAATTTCGTCAGCAAATAAAAACTAGACTAACATTTTAGTGAGGGTTTAGTGGAGAAGAGATCCAGTAGAACTAAGACAAGTTATTTTATGTTTGGTTTCGCTCGGGTGTGGCGCTTGCAACCAAGTGTAAAATCAGCCATTATGACGCCATCAAGGCACCGGCAAAATACATTTTAGTCGACTAAATCAACTGTAGATTTAGTTGACTATAATCTTATGATATTTAGTCGACTAAAACGCCATCGCCATTTTCAGGATGGCGATGCGGAGGGTCTGAGGGATGCATGTGGAGGTGAAAGGTGTGGTCGGCAGGACTTGAGCATGAGCGCCTCTCGGCTGGAGTCTGAGGAATTGACCGTGAGCCAGCCCCTCCAGAAATTGGAAATTGAGCTCCAGGCATCTCAGGCCAGGTAGGCCTAAGGTTTTTGAGTTGCCTAATTTTTTATGTGATATATTTAACCACTTAAGTCTGATTTTATGCTTTGTAGTGCTTTGTGAATGTGGACACAATGTGAAATCCTGACCTGAGTGTTAATTTAACTCTTGAGAGTGTGCAAATGGACCTGTTAAGGGTCCGTGGCCTAATGCATATCAACCTGGGGGTCCTTGAAATTAAAAAGGTTGAGAATCACAGTTGTAGATCAGCTATTTTGTGAAAAATTCTGATTATTTTTTTACATATTTGCCTACAATGACATGAAAACAGCTACGCCTGGTTGAAATTGGTTAAATGGCCTATTTCTGGGCCTATAGTGTGTAAGTCTGGAACACTGCCTCATGTACCTTTTTTTTTTATACTGTAGGATCAGGGAGTTGGAAGAGAAGAGTTTGGTGGTGCAGTGGGTCATTGAGAGCTCAACACAAACCCCTTCCCTCAAAAAGTGCAGTTCGCTGGGCTTATTCGCTGGGCTATATTCTGAAAATTCACCTTTCAGGAGGCAAAAAAAGGAGGTAGTACTATTTTCCCATTAGACAGACGACCCCCTGTTTTGTACATATAGCTTTTTATTTTTTTCCTCTGCTTTTTTTTTATTTTATTTTTTGTTTGTACTTAGTGTTATCTTTTTCTGTATTTTTGTATTGATATTTGAACTGTGGTGCCACTATATATGACTATGAATTGAATACCAAAGACCTCATTGGAAACAAGACCGCAAGGACTGAACAGACCTTTTAGACAAAGTATTTTAAATGTAACTGTGCTGTTTTACATTTTTGCCTAATAAAATATTCAATCAGTCAACACACACACACACACTAATGTGTTCCTGCTTGGATTTTCAGGATGGCGATGCGGAGGGTCTGAGGGATGCATGTGGAGGTGAAAGGTGTGGTCGGCAGGACTTGAGCATGAGCGCCTCTCGGCTGGAGTCTGAGGAATTGACCGTGAGCCAGCCCCTCCAGAAATTGGAAATTGAGCTCCAGGCATCTCAGGCCAGGTAGGCCTAAGGTTTTTGAGTTGCCTAATTTTTTATGTGATATATTTAACCACTTAAGTCTGATTTTATGCTTTGTAGTGCTTTGTGAATGTGGACACAATGTGAAATCCTGACCTGAGTGTTAATTTAACTCTTGAGAGTGTGCAAATGGACCTGTTAAGGGTCCGTGGCCTAATGCATATCAACCTGGGGGTCCTTGAAATTAAAAAGGTTGAGAATCACAGTTGTAGATCAGCTATTTTGTGAAAAATTCTGATTATTTTTTACATATTTGCCTACAATGACATGAAAACAGCTACGCCTGGTTGAAATTGGTTAAATGGCCTATTTCTGGGCCTATAGTGTGTAAGTCTGGAACACTGCCTCATGTACCTCTTTTATACTGTAGGATCATGGAGTTGGAAGAGAAGAGTTTGGTCATTGAGAGCTCAACACAAACCTCCCTGCAGCTTGAGAAGGGGACGGACGGGAAAACCCAACAAGGAGAAACTGGGAAGGAAGAAAAGGTATATACTAGCAGTAATGGTACATTAGTAAAGCAGTTGTGATAATGGTGGCGGTAGTAATAGTATTAGTAGTGATAGTAAAATTATAGGGGGTGTGACTATATTTCGTCGACTAAAACTATGACGAAAAATGTTCGTCGACTACCTTTTTTCACTGACGAAAACTAAATAAAAACTAAATAAAAACTAAGCTATGACGACTAAAACTAAGACTAAATATATTGACAATTTCGTCAGCAAATAAAAACTAGACTAACATTTTAGTGAGGGTTTAGTGGAGAAGAGATCCAGTAGAACTAAGACAAGTTATTTTATGTTTGGTTTCGCTCGGGTGTGGCGCTTGCAACCAAGTGTAAAATCAGCCATTATGACGCCATCAAGGCACCGGCAAAATACATTTTAGTCGACTAAATCAACTGTAGATTTAGTTGACTATAATCTTATGATATTTAGTCGACTAAAACTAGACAAACAGTAAAACATTTCAGATGACTAAAATATGACTAAAACTAAATGGAATCTTATTCAAAAGACTATGACTAAAACTTTGATTGATTGATTGACATTTTTATTAGGCAAAAGAATGTAAAACAACACAGTTACATTTATAATACTTTTGTCTAAAAGGTCCGACCAAAAAAGTCCTTGCGGTCTTGTTTCCGTTGGGGTCCTTGAATTAATTTCATAGACATATATAATAGCAACCAAACAGTTCAAATCAACATAAAAAACAGAGAAAAAAATACCACTATGTACAAAAAAAGCCTCATGAAAAATAAATAAAAAGTATATACAAAAAAAGGGGGGGGGGGGTCATCTGTCTACAGGGAAACTGGTACTACCTCATCTTATGGCCTCCAGAAAGATGAGTTTTTAGGGCCGTTTTGAATGAGCCCAACGAACTGCATTTTTTGAGGGATGGGGTTAGGCTATTCCATACCTCAGTGGCCGTGGTGTAGAAGGAGAATTTGCCCATGTTTGTTTTATGGGTGGGTGGTACCAGATTGTTGTTTACGCTCCCTCTAGTTTCGTGACTGTGGGTGTCACTAACTTTTTGGAGGTATTTTGACAGATAAGCGGGTATAGGGGGCATTTCGGGCAAATCTGCATTTACAATTTTGAAGACCAGTCCCATTTTTAGTTGTTTAACCCTGTCTTCCACCCTGAGCCAGCCTAGGCTGGTAAAGTGAGTGGGAGAGAGGTGGGTCATGGGCCCCAGTCCGAGAAGTAGTCGAATCAGTTTGTTTTGGGAGGTTTGAAGCTTAGTCTTCAGTGACACTGAGGTGTTGGAGTACCAAGAGGAGCTAGCATAGTCAAAAAGGGGCTGAGTCAGGGCCCCTGAGAGGATCCTGAGGGCCTGAGGGTTGACAAAAGAGGAAACTCTGCCCATATATCTGGTTCTCAACTAAATAAAGAATAAAGATCAAAATCAACACTGGGGTGTGTAATGATGAAAATCAAATCTGTAGTAGAAATGCGTGTTTGTAATAATATTTCCGGATCAGTGCTGCATGATTATGGGTACAATTATTATCCTGATTACTTTGATATTGTAATTACGATTATTGATGATAAAATTGGATTATTTTAATTACATTTATTTTACAATTTTCTTAATATGTCTTTGGTTTTTGTGCTTATGGGTACCATATACCAGATGGCATGCACAGTAATAGTCTCTGTGTGATTATTGTTCTTCTGTGGTCTGAATCATGGATGGACGGATGGATGGTGTAGGAGCCAATATGGGTGTTTTTGGTTTATTTGATTTATATTCCTTATTTGGTGGTGTCATTGCACTGCCAAGCCACAAGGGAGCATTTGGCGCATTGGTGGTGGTTCACGTCACCTACTCATTGATATAATGAACACACGTGTGCGACTCCCGGTGTTTGGACTCGGAGAGAAGCAACAGTTCTTACCGCACGCACGTTATAGCACACATTAAGGAATTTAGGAAACAAACATAGAAACAAAAGGAATTAGGAAATACACACACAAGGGTGACTTTTGGGGTATTATTATTATTGCCGTGCTGCTTGCTGGAAGGAGCCAGGCTGGAGCGAGCGAGGCGAGCGCGTCAAGAAGCAAACTTTTGGTGAGTCCAAACGCCACCGTGACCGAACTGAAGGCGGTATTGGGCCAAATTTAGTTCAATCACTACACAAGTAAGAACTTTATCTCTATGGAGAAGACATTGAGGACATCGTTGGATCGTTTATGTTCACAATGAGGACAGCGAGGGACTTCAAGTGAGGACATCGAAGGATGGATATCGTTTTCATTTGAGGACTTCGTTTGATTGTTTACGTTTCTTTGGACAATTAGATATTGCGACGGCAATTATTAATCGGATGAACGTCATCTGCAACGCTAAAAGAAGACATTGATTGTGGTGGGTGTGTCCTTTCCTTTCTTTAACACTGCCTGAAGTTTTGGAACAGTATTAGGCTGTATTTAGGTGGCGAGTTGAAAGACAATGAGGAGTTTGACCGTCAAATTGATGTGTTCGTTTGTATGCGTTTGCATTTGATGTCATTATATGAACTATAAGCCCGTCGTCATATTAAAATGGACGAGGCCGAGGGTTTGGATAAAGACAATGCACCCCCCGCTGGGGATTCCGAACCCGTTCAAACCCAGGAGGATGGAACGGAAAAGAGGCCAATTACAATCACCGAAAGGGGGTTCCAAATGTACATTGAAAATATTCAAAAGGAGAGAAAAGCTAAATTTGCTAAAGCAAGTAAGCTGTTAAAAGAAATTGAGAATCATATGCAAACAAATTAAGTTAAAGAGGTTCAATTGGGTTTGAAGCAGTTTCAACTCAGTTGTGATGGTGCTGCTGAATCGCACCAGCAGTTGCTTAAATACCCACTCCCTGAAGGGGAGTATAAAAAGCAGGATTATTGGTTTAAAACAAAAACAGGTGTAAATAATCAGTTTGTAAGTCTTGTGACAAAGTGGCTGTCTGCTAATGTCGTACAGGATGATGACGATGATGATGACGATGATGATGATGATGATGATGAGGACATTGTTCACCCAGAAGACAGTATTTCAAACATTTCTAAGATACTCTCAAAAACAAATGTCTCAAAAATAAGTACTACTTCCTCAGCTTATCGAAAAGCTCAAGCAGAGAAGGCTGCATTGCTGGAGCGTGCTGCTGCACTGGGAGCTAAGCATGCTTTGGAGGTGGAGGAGGAAAATATAAAAAGGAAAAAAGAACAATTGGCCATGAACACTGATATAGCTGCTGCAAATGCAAAAATACAGGTGTTGGAAGGAAGTGGTGTGTCTATTGGAGCCAAAAGCAAAGGTGATGGCATGAATGCATACCTAGTCAACTCAAAACAACAGCGAACTCTAACTGAACCAAATATCACATCAAAAGAAAAGCAGCCTGCACCATTGCAGGCCACGGAAAGGCCTCGGATCAGATCAACAACTCAACCTACAAATGAACTGGCATATTCACAGGACGTTCGACCAAAGGAACCCAGACAAACATATCAGCCACATCTACAATACGAAACAACACAAGTTGAAAGGCCTCATCGAGGACAACAGGCTCTCTCACTTGGAGCAATGGATGCTGCTGAATCTCAGCCACTCAGTAGAACTCAAAGAACCACAAGGGACCACCAAACAAGGGACCACCAACATCAAAGACAATCTCAAACTAACAGGAGCAATGCTGCTGATTTAACTTCACGTGGTGTTAACAGTGAAAGTAACATCCACAGCTTGTTAAGGACGCAAAATGAAATCACTGCATTATTAGTCAAACAACAGATTGCTGCCATGTTGCCTGAAAGAGAAATCCCAGTGTTCAGTGGCGATCCTATGGAACATTCAAGTCTTTTGAACATTCAATTGAAAAGAAAACTGACAATAGCCAGGACTGTCTCTACTACTTAGAGCAGTACACGAAAGGGAAACCTAAAGAGCTTGTGAAAAGTTGTCAATACTTACCCCCAAATCAAGGTTATGAAAGAGCCAAATTACTGCTAAAAACTCATTTCGGCAATGAAAGTAAAATAGCTTCAGCTTACATGGAAAAGGCTTATGCTTGGCCTTTAATCAAGCCAGAGGATGTCAGTGGGTTTCAGTCTTTTGCTTTCTTTCTACGAGAATGTTGTACTGCTATGGAGGAAATAGAGAATATGGAAGAATTAAATATCACATCTAACATCAGATCAATAATCATGAAATTGCCATACAGACTTAGAGAGCGGTGGAGAGTTGTGGCCTGTGAGCTACAGGAGCGTAGAGGCTACAGAGCTCTGTTTCCAGATCTAGTTCATTTCATTGAAAAACAAGTCAAAATAATGTCTGATCCTTTATTTGGCGATATTCAAGGCAAAGGCAAAGTTGACACTGACAAAAAGAGCTTAAATGTCAAAAGTCAAAAGTACAAAGGAAGCAGTTTTGCTACAGTAGCAGCTGCTGTTGAGCCAGAGCAGCCACAAGTGGCATCTGGCAACTCAAAAGAGCTCTGTTTATGCTGTGAAGGAGCACACCTATTGGGGGAGTGCTACAAGCTGAAAAAGAAGATGCACAAGGATAAAATTGTCTTTCTAAAGGAGAAAGGCATTTGCTTTGGCTGTTTAAAAGTAGGACACATGAGCAAAGACTGTAAAGGGCGGCTCATTTGCAATGTGTGTAATGCCAAACACCCCAGCATCCTTCATATTCAGTTCAAAGAAAGAGAGAGCAAAACAGTTCAGCAACAGGAAGCACCAGTGAGCAGTGCTATCGTAACAGTGGAGTCATGTGGCCATACAGGGGCCGGACAGGAGGATAATTGTGTTCTCTCAATTGTGCCTGTACAGGTGAAGTCACAAAAGGGTGATAAAATGGTACAGACATATGCATTCTTAGACCCAGGAAGCACAGCTACCTTTTGTACTGAGAATTTATTGAAACGGTTAAACTTAACAGGAACACGTAAAGAAATACTGCTCCGCACAATGGGGCAACAAAAAGTTGTAACTTGTAGTGCATTTAAGGGATTGGAAGTGTGCAAGCTTGATGGTGATCAATTTCTTCACCTCCCAGAAGTAATCACACAACAAACGATGCCTGTGTCTAAAAACAATGCACCTAAACAAAAGGAAGTACAGAAATGGCCATACTTGAACAAAATCAAAATCAAAGAAATTGACAAGGACGTGGATCTACTCATAGGAACGAACGCTCCTCATCTAATGGAACCACTAGAGGTTATCAACAGTCGCAAAAATGGACCCTACGCTGTGCGAACCCAATTAGGATGGGTCGTTAATGGACCGCTGAGAAGTGGAAATGACAACAGTGACATTGTAACTGCAAATAGGATTTCTGTTGCCAAAATTGAGGAGCTGTTAATTTCACAATACAATCAGGATTTCAATGAAAAGTCAACAGAGGAAAAACTTGAAATGTCAAGGGAGGACTTGAAATTCATGGACATCATGGAGAAATCAGTCAAACTTAAGGAAGGCCATTACTGTTTGGATCTACCATTCAGAAACGATAACATCACTATGCCTAACAACCGCAACATTGCTGTGCAGCGTCTGCAGAATTTAAAGAGGAAGTTCAAAAGAGACTTGAAATATCAGCAAGATTATGCAGCTTTTTTAGGTGACGTTATCGACAAAGGATACGCTGAGATTGTTCCACCACATCAATTACAGCGTAATGACAGTAAGACATGGTACCTCCCTCATCATGGAGTGTACCACCCCCAAAAGAAATCATTGAGAGTAGTTTTTGACTGTGCAGCAGATTTTCAAGGTGTCTCGCTTAACAGCCAATTACTGCAAGGACCAGACCTTACTAACACTCTGCTTGGAGTTCTCTTAAGATTTAGAGAAGAACATGTGGCCTTAATGGCAGATATACAAGCAATGTTCCACCAGGTCAGAGTGTCAGAAAAAGACATTGATTTTCTCAGGTTTTTGTGGTGGCCTAAAGGAGACTGCTCTAAAGATCCAGTAGAATATCGAATGCTGGTGCATCTGTTTGGTGCTACCTCATCCCCCAGTTGTGCTAATTATGCCCTTAAGAAAACAGCAGAGGATAACAAAGATCGTTTCCCTCCAATAGTGTGTGACACTGTCTATCATAACTTCTACGTGGATGATTGCTTGAAATCACTACCATCAAAGGAAGAGGCAATGCAAATGGTACAAGACCTGGCTAATATGCTTCAGAAAGGAGGATTTCATCTTTCAAAATGGATCGCTAACAGTCGCACAGTGTTGACATCTATTGCAGAGGAGAAAAGATCTAAGACCACCAGAGATCTAGATTTGGATAAGGATGACTTGCCCATGGAACGAGCTCTTGGACTGTACTGGTGTGTGGAAACTGACACATTTCAGTTTAGAACATCTGTGGAACCACGCCCATGCACCAGACGTGGCATCTTATCTGTGATTAGTTCCATCTATGATCCCTTAGGCTTTTTAGCTCCGTTCATTCTCCCACCTAAACGGTTGCTGCAAGAAATGTGTAGGAAAAACATCAGCTGGGATGAAGAGGTACCACAGACAACTTCTCGACAATGGCAAGAATGGTTGGCAGAGCTGAAAAAGATGTCGGTGTTTAAGGTGCCGCGGTGCATCAAAGATAAATACTCTGGACTGCCAGAAAGTGCACAATTGCATCATTTTTCAGACGCAAGTGAATATGGTTATGGAACCGTGGCTTACATTAGACTAACATTTAAAACGGGAGCACAAGTTTCTTTTCTTTTAGGAAAGTCTAGAGTTGCTCCAATGAAACAAACTACGATTCCCAGACTCGAGCTCACGGCTGCTGTGTTAGCAGTGCGTGTTGACAAAATGCTGAAGAAGGAGCTTTCATTTCAGTTGAAACAATCCGTATTTTGGACGGACAGCATGACAGTACTCAAGTACATCGCAAGTGAAACTACAAGGTTTCTTACCTTTGTAGCAAATCGAGTGGCTACCATAAGAGAAGCGACAGACCTCTCACAGTGGAGATACATCAACTCAAAGACCAATCCCGCTGATGATGCTTCCAGAGGGTTGTCTGCAGATCGTTTTCTGACTTGTAAGAGATGGATCAAGGGCCCAGAGTTTCTTCTGAAAGCAGAAGAGGAATGGCCAAAACTCACCGTGGAGCCCCATCCAATTTCCAATGATGACCCAAACGTCAAAAAGAATGTTCATGTGAATGTCATAACTGTGAATGATTCAAAGAATGCCACACAACAGCTGTTGTGCTACTTTTCAGATTGGACTAGACTAAGAATTGCAGTAGCTTGGTTTCTCAAATTCAAAGACACTCTGCTTAAACTTGCAAGATGCAGAAGAGAAATGCAAGCCTCTGATCAAAACGATTAAAAAATGACTAAACTTAAAGCTGAACTTGGTGGACAGTCAGTAACTGTGGAAGATGTTTCAAAGGCTGAGATTGAAATTGTTCGTTTCAGCCAGAGAGAGAGATTCCCAATGGAAGTTAGCAACTTGGAAAAGGGGAAAGCTGTAAAAGGGAACAGTGACATTTCCAGATTGGACCCTGTGTTCGAGAATGAGCTGTTGAAAGTAGGAGGCAGACTCAGTAAGGCAGCCATGCCTGAAGAAGTTAAGCACCCTGTGATTCTGTCCAAAGATCAGTTCATTTCCAAACTCATTCTACAACACATTCATACCCTTTTAGGACATGCTGGGCGAAACCATATGCTATCTACCCTCAGAAAGAAATATTGGATCACAAATGCCAATGCAGCATGCAGGAAAACAATATCTCACTGTGTTGTATGCAGACGTTACCAAGGAAGGCTTGGAGAACAAAAAATGGCTGATTTGCCACCAGAAAGACTTATTCCCAACCTACCTCCTTTCACAAACACAGGAGTTGATTATTTTGGACCTATTGAGGTTAAGAGAGGTCGCAATATGGTCAAGCGCTATGGTGTTATATTTACTTGCATGGCTAGTAGAGCCATACACCTTGAAGTGGCATATTCATTAGATACAAGCTCATGTATAAATGCTGTGAGAAGATTCATATGTCGCAGAGGCCAAGTAGTACATTTGCGATCTGACAACGGCACAAATTTTGTTGGTGCAGAAAGAGAGCTCAGAGAAGCATTGTCATCCTTGGACCATAGCAAAATACAGAAAGCTTTCTTATCAGATGGACTAAAATGGAGCTTCAACACACCTGCAGGATCTCATCATGGAGGAGCATGGGAACGCCTTATACGTCTTGTTAAGAAAGTGCTCTACTCTGTTCTCAAACAACAACATATGGATGATGAGGGCTTGCATACCATCATGTGTGAAATTGAAGCCATTTTGAACGACCGACCTATCACAAAGGTTTCAGATGACCCCAATGACCTGGAGGCGCTCACGCCTAATCATCTGCTACTTTTGAAGAGGAAACCATTACTGCCACCTGGACTTTTCAAGGAGGAAGATCTGTACACCAGAAAAAGATGGCGACAAGTTCAGTATATGGCAGACCTATTTTGGAAAAGGTGGTTGAAGGAATACCTCCCACTATTACAGGAAAGACAAAAGTGGAACAAACAAAAGAGAAGCTTCGCTGTTGGTGACTTGGTCATCATTATGGATCCCACTGCGCCAAGAGGTTCATGGCTGATGGGAAAAATAATAGACACTTACCCCGATAAGAGAGGCCTAGTGCGATCAGTGAAGCTAAAGACAAAGACTGGACAGTTGGATAGACCAATCAACAAGATCTGTCTACTGCAAGAAGCTGCAGAGGTTGCAGACAACACCTCTGCTGCACAAACAGTCTAAAGTTCACTTTATTATTGGCTCCATAGGAATTTGTTTTGTTTTTGGTAATTGTTTATCACAATTAAGGGGCCGGTGTGTAGGAGCCAATATGGGTGTTTTTGGTTTATTTGATTTATATTCCTTATTTGGTGGTGTCATTGCACTGCCAAGCCACAAGGGAGCATTTGGCGCATTGGTGGTGGTTCACGTCACCTACTCATTGATATAATGAACACACGTGTGCGACTCCCGGTGTTTGGACTCGGAGAGAAGCAACAGTTCTTACCGCACGCACGTTATAGCACACATTAAGGAATTTAGGAAACAAACATAGAAACAAAAGGAATTAGGAAATACACACACAAGGGTGACTTTTGGGGTATTATTATTATTGCCGTGCTGCTTGCTGGAAGGAGCCAGGCTGGAGTGAGCGAGGCGAGCGCGTCAAGAAGCAAACTTTTGGTGAGTCCAAACGCCACCGTGACCGAACTGAAGGCGGTATTGGGCCAAATTTAGTTCAATCACTACAGATGGGTTGTACAATGTTCTCACATATCAAGTTTTGTGTAATTGTGAGGAGACGAGGACGAGGTGCAACAGCTGACCTAATAAGATGTAATGTTTGAAGTTTCATGATTACATAATCGTGAAACATTGATTTTGATTTGATGATAAAAAAAGGAAAGGGCACTTCAGCACGTGAAATGGGGCTGAGCGATATGACTTGAAATCAATTATTTCAAACGTAAAAAAAAAAAGAACTATAGTGAAACTAGCAGATCTACAAGTGTTTATACATACGAAATAAAACAAATATAAAATAAAACCTGCTTGTCGATTTTGTTATAATTTCGAATTGCCTAGGCCTAATGTGAAATCAAGCTGCAAGGACAAATCCCAGAGAAACGCTGTCCTATCGATGACTTGTTTTGACACAATTAGATGTTCTTCTTGTGGTTCAGGCTGCGTCCGAGGTGGAGGATCTGAAGTCTCAGATGATGGCACTGTTTAAAGAGCTGCAGCAGGCTCAGAGTAAACTGGGAGAAGCAGAGGGTATGAAGAAGAAACTCCAAGACAGGTAAGACCGCAGAAATGGACAAGTAAAGAACAAACCTTTTCATTCATACCAATGCTGTTCATCTGTGTCAGACACGCAAGAGGGGGGGGGGGGAAGTAATCGATCCACATGGGACTTACTGCTTGATTAAAGTATATTCATTATGCACATGCCCATTGCCTGCATTGTTCAGTCTTTTAAACCAGAAGAGAAGATTTGTGTTAAAAAACGTTTTTTTCTGCAATTGTTGTCTACAGTTGTTAATAACAGTTATTCGACATATCGGTATATTATTATTTCATAAACAATATTCAAGGCGGGGTTGTGCCTTGCACCCATTGAAGTTCTGCTTATGGTGAACTGTCACTTCTTTCATTGCTTTCTCGCTCTCTCTGTAGATGTCGAGAAGTGGAACAGGACGTGGTGACTCTACGTGCCCAGCTGGTGGACAAGCAGGCAGTGCAGACAGAGAATGACAGGCTAAAGCTGCAGCTGGACAGCATGCAGGCTCAGAGCCAGCTGGAGCAAAGGAAGACTGGCGAGGAGAGGTGGGAGAGAACACACACACACACACACACACACACACACACACACACACACACACACACAGGCAACCACTTTCTGACGTTTGTAGGTCGTTGGCTATTTAAAAAATATTGCTATTAACACACCCATATTCCTTTAGCGTGTCCGCTTCTCATGCTGTATCTGAACCATACACTTGAGTCTTAAGTCACCAATAATAATAACACAAAATACAAACAATATATCTATAAATTCACAAAGCATGTATGTCTCCACTGGCTTCTCTGATTGGCCAACCAGTTTTGGCAGAGCTTTGCTTCACGTTTGTGCTGTTGCACCCATATAAGTGGTAGTGTGTACAATCGAACTCCATTACAACTCCAATTATGGAGATCCTATTTAGTTAATCGGTCCTGTGTACTCCGACAACAGGTACTGACAACAACTGCAATGGGTATTGCATGCATTCCCAACTTGCATCGTTCCCGACTTGCATCGTTTCTGAGTAGGCCAGTGGTGTTTATATAAATAACTTGTTGATTTTAATATCCAACGTTCTTAGTACTGGGGTAATGGGTACCACACTGGGTACTCTTAACAATGAGTACAATGAGTACTCTTGACAACCGCAACAACAGGTATCGCATAACTGGGTGAGGCATGCATTCCCAGCTTTTCCGACTTACATTGTTCCCAACTTGCGTGGTGTCCGAGTAGGTCAGTGCCCGAATGCCACCGGTCTTGTTAAATAACGATAATTCATCCCACCAATAATCCCCATTCTCCATCTCAGGAACAACCTGGCGCAGCTGAAGGATGCCTACACCAAGCTCTTTGAAGACTACAACGAGCTCAAAGAGGAGAAGAAAAAGAGAGAGGTGACTCTGTCCACAGCCAACATCTACACTACATCTGTTATAATGTATTACATGTAAATATCCTCTACCAAGCAAATAGACAACTTCCAGTATTGTGCAACATTGCTTGTGTGGAATTGGTATGGCTGTCATTAAAATGCGTAGTCTAATTTGTGCATTAAAATGCACAAAACCTTATCAGTAAAACTCATTATTTACTTGAGACTTGATGTATGAAGAGAATTTGGGACTTGGATTCTAATAACTTGAGACTGGACTTGATTACTTTTAAAAAAATGGTCTTAAATAACGTATGTGAGCAAGTTTGACATGGTTAGAATAAGTTCTAAAAGTCTTTTTTTATATATTTTCCGTTAATTAACCAGCCCTATTGAGAACTGACTTAAAACTCAAACGAAGTTGTCTTGAACATACCTTCTAGACTCAGATGGCGCCCAAGGAGGCGTTGGATGACATGCAGGCCCGGCTGGCTGCAGCAGAACAGGCCCTGGCTACTAAACAAGAGAAGATGGATGCCATGAAGCAGGAGATCTTCCAGAAAGAGAAGGAGCTGGAGACCATCTCTGTCTTCCAGGCCTGTGTGTGTGTGTGTGTGTGTGTGTGTGTGTGTGTGTGTGTGTGTGTGTGTGTGTGTGTGTGTGTGTGTGTGTGTGTGTGTGTGTGTGTGTGTGTGTGTGTGTGTGTGTGTGTGTGTGTGTGTGTGTGTGTGTGTGTGTGTGTGTGTGTGTGTGTGTGTGTGTGTGTGTGTGTGCGTGCGTGCGTGCGTGCGTGCATTACTATCCTTGTGAGGGCCAGATGTTCCCACATGTATAGTAGAATTTGAGAAATGGACATTGTGACGACCATTGTCCTGGTCCTCACAAGAGAAATTGTTGTTTTAATGGTTAGTTTTACTATTTGGAAAATATTCAATTGGGGTTTAGGATTAGGGGTTGCCTGATTTATACTCTGTTGAGAAAGACAAACGTGTGTCTGTGCGTAGACATGCCTTTAGCGTTCCCCAAATGATTAAAATGTAAGGAAAAACCTGACTGTTGGTTAAAACAGAAAAGAATTGCACATACACAGGCCAAGAAGGAGCGCTCCTCTTAAGCCTAATTTTATGCTTCAGCTTACGATGGTTCCATGCTTCTAAAATGGCTGATCTACAAGCATCACAACGCGCTGTGAGCTTGTAGGTCGGCTATTTTAGAAGCGCCACACTGTCGTGTATAACTCGGGCTTTACCTTGCCCTAGGAAAAAAAGTAAATTGAAAACAGATTACACATCCATCCATGTAATGTTACGGTTGAATATTGTAAACAAGACGTTGCTGATACATGCTGTCCTAGGTGTGTGCTATGCTAATTGAGTATTTTACAACGGGACTCAGCCATTCAGAATCCAGGACTAGAACTATCTGTTTTAGAAGAATAAATAACTTGCTGTGGCACTTCTGTTTGCAGGCAGAGGTGTATTCATCAGACTTTTATGCTGAGCGTGCAGCCAGAGAGAAGATCCATGAAGAGAGGGAACGCCTGGCTGCTCAGTTGGAGTTCGTAAAGAAGCAGAACTCCCAACTTCAAGAGGAAATGGATTCACTGGGCAGGTGTGGCTGAATAATTTATGTTTTGGCAAAGAAATTGTCGTGCAACATGGGACTCAACATAAATCACATAATACATTTTCTTTTGTCTAGTGGCAAAATATTACGTAATATATCATGTGCTCAACACCTTGTCACCGAAACATCAATTACGCTTAAGTGAGCACTTCACCCATTTTCAACCTATCTTGATATAAATGGTATTTATAATGCTTAGGAGCAGTTCACTCAAATAATTACTTATTTTCTATCAATTACACACCCCATAAAGCCTTGCATTCATGGAGATGTTTTGTTACATTCCTAAGCCCAAAACTGCCGATCTACAAGCTCACACGAAGCGTTGTGAGCTTGTCGATCTTATATTCTTTGGCTAATGTTCCCCCCATAATATGGATGCTGGGGTTCAATCAAGTGGTTATCTGCCTTCTCAGCTTTCCTGCTGTCTGTCTTGATAAAATATCCATGTATTTTTATGGAACCAATGATATGAAGACAATACAGCCATTCTCTTATCTTCTGCATAGGCAATCCCTGAACGAGATGCAAAGGAGACACGTGCCACGGGGAGGCAATCCACATGGGGGCGCTGGTGCACAGGGTGGAAGAGGTAATGCTGTGTGTACATCAACATGTTTTTTGATAGGCCAGTAGCAGGTACAGCAAAGGTCCTAATGAGCCCCTCTGACTCTTCTCAGGTGACGGCAGAGAATGGCAGCAGCAGGTGAACATCCCGGAGCATGCCTGTCCCAAATGCAACGAGATTCTACCAGACCTGGACAGTCTGCAAATCCACATCATGGATTGCATCATCTGAACTACTGTCTCTGTCAAGCCCAGAGACAGTAGAACACTGTCTCTGCCCCGAGAACACCATTCAAAACCCAATAGAACACGGCGGCCGCGTCCATTGAGTTCTATAGTGCGTGCCAAAAATCCTGAAGGGGGCGTCAACAAGTGTCATTTTGTAGCGGCGGACTTTGTGGGGTATAAACAGGTTGACTTAACATTGCCCCCCACAAGTATGTCTGCAGCTACTATGCCACACCCCCCGTGGTGACGGCAAGTTGGCACGCACTATAGAGAAGTGGTGCCATGTTATATTCGGTTCCTCAAGCTGTAGAGTATCTGAACTACAACAACTTGTGCAATCCTAAGTAGCACCATAAAGTAATAGGAAATCCAGAAATGAAAATTCTGTCATCATCTCCTCACCCTCATGCCAGTTGAAACGGGTGAAGGTTCTTTTTGGGTCCTCCTTGAAGGGGTTCCACGGGTTGTTCAAATGTATTCCCAATTTTAAAAAAATTACACATTTTGTTGGGGCCGGAAGACCCCAGAGATTTGTGTTGTTAAATTTTAACAACACAAATCTCTGGGGTCTTCCTGGCCGGCCAAATGCATATCAATTTGGGTGTCCTCGACATGAACCACTGTTCGTGTCATGGAAATGTGCGTCTGTCAGAGGCTGTCAAAGATAAGCAAAACATTTACATTACACCAAATTACACCATTAAAATGCATGTATTTGACCCTTAAGCTAGCTGAGTAGATGATGATAATATATTCATTTTTTGGGGGGTTGACTATTCCTTTAATATATAAGTCTTCCTCTGCTTTGAACTGTACCTCTTTTCTGATCCACAATCCTTTGATATTGGAACCGGGCAATCACATGGTTCATCTCTAAATGCTTGGTAGACGGTAATATACATTAAAATGTGGTCTGGTATTGGATGAAGGATAGAAATAAGTATAAGTACTGACAAGTGTGTGATTTTCTTTTATGTGTAGCCTGTACCCACACTTACAGATTATTAATCAGCCAAAGTTGAACCTTTTACAGGTTAAATATTGAATAATTAGCTGGGATGCTCTGAGATCTTTGGAGGTGTGTTTATTTAAGAAAATTCATTCTGTTTTCTTTGGCAATATCGTGTTCAATATTTCCAATATTCAGGTCTATCTTAGTGGTGGCAAACAGCCCGTAGGCACTTTAATGTTGCGATTTGTCTTTCAACTCTTGTTTACCTAGTAGCAACATAAAAAAATATGAACATACTGTATTAAGCTGATTCTGTTAACCTACAGTATGTGTACTGTATATTACTGTACATCACCTTATGTTCTAGTGTGTTAACTGGCACATCTTTCTACCAAACATCTGCTTCGTAAGTTAAGTTGTCTATGACCTTAAATTCTGTGCTTTAGTTTTATGAATATAATAAAAACAGTTTTCAAATATTTGCTGTCTCTGTCTGACAAACAGCACAGGATGTCAACATGAATTGATTTTTGTGTAAATTAAATACATGGTAATGTTACATACTGTACCATATTGACAGAGTGTACAGCAATATGGACATCATCTATCAAATACAAAGTTATATTTATTCATTACAATACACTTGTGTGTTAGATTATTTAATATGGCAAATACTATAATATATATTATAAAGTACACAGGTATATTAGGTTTAATATATTATGTATCTCTGTTCATTCGTTTTTACTGTCTAGTAGGGCAGTGGTCTCAACCTTTTCAGGCCGTGACCCCCCCCCAAAATAATCATTTGAACTGAGGACCCCCAAAATAATCATATTTAATCTGGAGACCCCCCCAAAATAATCATTATATCTGAACTGGGGACCCCCAAAAAATAATCATATTTAATCTGGAGACCCCCCCAAAATAATCATTATATTTGAACTGGGGACCCCCCCCCCCCCCCCCCCCCCAAAAAAAATATAATATTTGAACTGGGGACCCCCCCACCCTGACAATAATCATTATATTTGAACTGGGGACCCCCCAAAAAAATCATATTGGAACTGGGACCCCCCCCCAAAATAATCATATTGGAACTGGGGACCCCCCCACCCTGACAAGCTCTTGGAATTGTAGGAGTTGAGGCATTACTTTTAGTTAGACTTGGTTCCACAGATACATATTTTGAAAATAGCAGATCTCTAGCAGATCGCTTGTAGATCTGCTATTTCCACGATTTTCGCCTCTTGAGGCTCTTTATTATATTATTTGAGAACTTGGCCAATGTTTGATCAGTATAGTTTGTTGATTACTTTTGGCATAGTAATGGTCATTTTTTCTTGTATTTTTTTAGGTACTAAAAAGGATTTAAAATGACTTAAATTGTAACTTCACTGTCATCTGGAGACCCCCCCCCCCCCTGAGAACCACTGTATAATTGACTGTACCCTTTTCGGGTTAACACTAGTGCATAGTTGTCTGTGTGTGCCTGACCGTTAAACCGATTACCGATCATAATCTGATCATAATCAAAATGTTTTGTTATTTTAAATGTCTTTTCCTGATAGTTAATTACATTTTAACTATCAATTTAATTAGAGAGAAATGAGAATGCAAAGGAAAGCGGACACACACAGTATGCAGTTTTAATCAGGCAAATCGAAAACAACCTACAATTCAACAACACAACGGGGTCCTTCCAGTGTTGCCATGTCCGCTTATTATAAGCGACTTATGACTTGACTTTCTGTAAAGTTGCTTGTAAATATTGGTTAGTTGCGCGTTGCGTTTTTTGGGCTTGTTAGTGTAGTAGTTACTTATTTGGGCTTTTTCCCCCCCACAATTTAATTGTATTATTTCAACCATATATGTTCCTGTCATGGACCGCCAAATTAATATGTATTTTGTCCCCCATCTGAAAATGTTTTATGCCAGGGAGCCGCATGCCAGACTTGTGTTAGAATGTTTCAAAAATATACCAACTATTCCACATTTTTTTAAATAGCCGATCTACAAGCTCACTATGCGTTGCGTATATAGGTTAAAGTGCTTATAATGGCTTAGTAGTGCCCTAGTTGTTTCTTCTGGGCTTGTAAGTAACCTCGCGTCACCAGTCTTTCCACCTCGGAGGAAACTGGGCTTGTAGTCCTTGACCTGGTTGCTTGTTTCTCTCACAACATCTGTCAACACTGGGTCCTTCGTTTAGCGCCAGTTTTAGACACGAATACGCTTCACACAGCAGCTGAGCTGAGCGGATGCATGTAGTCTGTAACCACTTCAGCACTTAATAATAATAACAAATAAACTGTAGACATAACGTGTTAGGTTGGCAAACAGAGAAAGTAATAACTATTCTGTGAACAGGCTGATGCGGCGGTCAACTGACAGATACTAGTCGAAGACGAGGGTGACACCATGTAAGTTAAATTGTTTTCCCCCCCTTTTAACAATAACATATGATCTATCTACCCCACTGCTTAAGTTAAAGTGTTCCCCCCTTTACAATAATATCTGATCTATATACCTATCTAACCACTGCTTAAGTTAAAGTGTTCCCCCCTTTACAATAATATCTGATCTATATATCCACTGCTAACCACTGCTTAAGTTTAAATTAACTAAGTTAAAGTGTCCCCCCCCTACAATAACATCTGATCTATCTAACCTACCTTAAGTTAAAGTATAATGTCTGTTATTGTCGGTTTCTCACAGAGCCATCTAAACTCAGCATAATCTTACCTCCGAGGGATTTTTGAAAATGGAAAGTAAGTAACATAACATTTTCTTCGTTTTGAAAGTTTATTTCCTGATTATTGTGATTCTCTGACTACTCTGTCTCCAGTGTCTGCCAACTGTTTAAACCATAATAACTAGATTGAGACCACACTCACTCACATTTGATCTGTCTCTCAATCAAGTTTCACATGACATTGATTTTTAGATTAAGAATTCTTGCCTTCCGGCCAAAGGTTAAAGACCCCTGCAGCTAAAAACAATAGGTACAAATTCTCATTTGTACCTACTTCCATTCGTGCCATCAATAATGGAAGCAGGAGGAGTTAGCTATTAGTAGCTATTATTATCTGGATCTTGCGATCATGTCTATGTCTATATGTCTTGTGTATGTATGTTTACTGTGTCTTGGAGTTTCCTATCATTATCTGCAGTAACATAAATTGCCCAGTTTGGGACATAATAAACTTGAACTTGATATTATTGATAAGGTACTTGGTACTTGGAAAAATCATACAAAGGGGGCAAAGTTTAAATGTCCAAGTTGGACGTTTAAACTTTGCCCCCTTTGTATGATTTTTTGCCTCCATACCAGCAGCCGTAGGTCAGGGAGTACAGTGAGTAGAACCAGAGAATACCAAAAACGCTCGCCCCAAAACACAGTCGCCCCGGGGCAAATCCAGTGGTATTCACCTGGTATTCCTAATCGTAACCTCAGTAAACTATGGTTAAACATAACCTTATTCCTAAACGTAACCTCAGTAAAACTATGCTTAAACCTAACCTTATTCCTAAACGTAACCTCAGTAAACTGTGCTTAAACCTAACCTTATTCCTAAACGTAACCTCAGTAAACTATGCTTAAACCTAACCTTATTCCTAAGCGTAACCTCAGTAAACTATGCTTAAACCTAACCTTATTCCTAAACGTAACCTCAGTAAACTATGCTTAAACCTAACCTTATTCCTAAACGTAACCTCAGTAAACTATGCTTAAACCTAACCTTATTCCTAAACGTAACCTCAGTAAACTATGCTTAAACTTAACCTTATTCCTAAACGTAACCTCAGTAAACTATGCTTAAACCTAACCTTATTCCTAAACGTAACCTCAGTAAACTATGCTTAAACCTAACCTTATTCCTAAACGTAACCTCAGTAAAACTATGCTTAAACCTAACCTTATTCCTAAACGTAACCTCAGTAAACTATGCTTAAACCTAACCTTATTCCTAAACGTAACCTCAGTAAAACTATGCTTAAACCTAACCTTATTCCTAAACGTAACCTCAGTAAACTATGCTTAAACCTAACCTTATTCCTAAACGTAACCTCAGTAAACTGTGCTTAAACCTAACCTTATTCCTAAACGTAACCTCAGTAACTAAAACCTATACCTAACCCTAAACTTATTTCTATCCTCAGTAAAACAAATGCAAGAATACAAGAAGGGGCGAGTGTGTTTTGGGGCGAGTCTTTCTGGTTACCGAACCAGAGACAGTAGGCTACTACAGAGCTCTGTCTATTAGCGTTTCACTGTCAAAGTAAACATCTAGTAGCCTTGCTGCTGTTAGAACTCTCTTCCACTTTGGAACAGCCTTCCTGATTCCTTCCCAATGGCAAACCTGTCCCGTCCATGAAGACTAAATTATGACAGACTTTATAATAATCACATACATACGTTAGACAATGTCCATTTGCAGTTACAGGTGATGTGCTGTATTATGAGGGGTAACAGGATAGGTGGGCACATCGATGTTAATTAGGCTTTTTTTTTTCAAAATGTCTCTCTCTCTCTCATTTTGTTTATATCAATTTATAAATGAAGTTTATGTTGTGTGTTTTCTTGTTTATATGATTTGTCATCTGTTCAATCCAACACTTTGTAACTCAATGTGTTTAAAGTTGTTATCTAATATTGACGATTAGCGATTACATCAGTGTAACATTGTACGGAGCAGTGATTCAGACCGTGTGTCTCTAGGTGAGGATGATCTGGACATCTTGACTGCGCTGCTAACAGAGGCAGAGGGCGCTGGAGAGGAGCGCGACCCCGCGCGTCAAGAGACCGCAGAAGAAGACTTGAATGACCTGTTTGACAACGACGAGGATGAGGGCGAATACAGGGACGGGATCGAGGAAGATGTGAAGAACGGGGACAAAGTGACCGATCCCTTTGGAGATGTTGATGACATTGACGATGAGAAGGTAGAAGCTGATGGAGAAGCCACTGGGAGCCTTGACAAGTCCAGGGAAGACTTGGAAGGTTTGTGCAAAATGGTTGGCAACTTGTTTTAACATATTACGTTAGTGTATAATTTGTTACTATGGTAGCAAAGAATATAGTAACAAGTTATACACACTAAACGCTATCGTATAAGTAGTGTTACAGTAAGTAGTATTTTGAAACAAACATTAGTATTAGTTACTGATCCAGGGGTCATCGCCATGCTGGCTTGTGGTGGACATTTTTTTACAAAATTCCATTTTTGCCACGGACATTAAAAATGAGTGCAATACTATTACCAAAAACACTAGCCCTGAATGACCATAACAGGTCTGTAACTCTGAGAGTGTTCAAATGGAACCAAATGGACCCTTACGGGTCCATTTGGTTCCATTTGTACACTCTCAGAGTTATGGGGGTCCTTGCAAATAAAACATTTGAGAACCACCAGTACTAGTTGGACTCCTAATATGCCATAGTGTCAGTAAATCAGTGTCATACATATTTTGAATAAAACCTGGAGACTTGACATTCAGTCATTGGGTCTTATGATCAAAATAAGAACATTATAATGGTGTGTAAAAAATAAAATAAAAAATTTGCCATGGACACATTTGTCCGTGTACGGACATATTGATGACCACTTTACTTGTAATGATAATTAATACTTTTATTTGTTGTGCATTTGGACATTGCCAACAAGTGCACATATTGCATGCCCATCTGCCCTAGAAGTAGGCCCTCTCTTTTATGATCCTTCCTAGGTTTCTTTTTTCTTGTCAAGGATTTTATCTTGGGGGACATTTCTTGTAGCCTGGTAAACCATCCTGGTCGCGCAATTCACATTTCCTTTGAATTCTGCTGAATTCAAATGAAATGTGAATTCCGCGACCAGGGTTGTTTACCGGGCTACATTTCTTGCCCATTTTGAGGGTCTAAAGTTAAACTAAAGGACATGGGGTGTCGTTTGTTTCTGTGGTTCCATGTGGACCTGTAAAAGCCCTTTGAGTTTGTAGCAGACAGTGATTAAGAACTAATAAGTGACTTGATTTGCATAGCAATAGCATAGCTGCCCATGTTATGTTGAGGTGAAATAAGGTAAACTGTATTAACCCTTTAAGACCTGGAATATGTGTCATTTTAGATTTATTTGGCTATTCAAAAAAAAAATCGCGAATCTTGGAATATATATATTTTTTAAAATTTTAACTCAAATCTTTGCTTCTGCGCCAGATTGGTCTTCTAAATCCTAACAAAAATCCTAAGAAAAAACGTATGTTGCTATAATATCAGCGGTTTTCAAACTTTTTCATATATTTGGACCCCCATCTCAAAATATGTTGTTCCAGGGACCCCCCAAAAGCAAAGATTTTAGTAAAAAAAATCACTCTAAAAAGTGATATTTATATTCAAAGATTTGCACACATTTTCAAGATAAAAAAAAAATAGCTGATCTACAAGCTCATATGAGCTTGTATATCTGCTATTTTTTAAAAGCAGAAGAAATCAAAAAATGACACAGATGCGTTCCAGGTCTCAATGAGTTAATTCTAGCAGAACGGTGGTCCTATAAGCGATTTTTGAAAATGTGCGAGCTAATCACGGTGCGTGTGTGTATCTTGACCGTTTCCGTCTGTTAGAGGAGATGAGGCGTATGCAGGAGAAGATGCAGAAGCTCCAGCAGCAGCTGAAAGCATCACAGAAGGCTTCCACTTCAGCCTCCACTCCAGGCAGGAGCACGGGGAGTCTGTCTAGCCCTAAACCCAGCCCTAAACCCAGGTCACCTTCACAGGGAGTATCCAGACAGATTTTCACCACCAAACCACCCCCTTCCACGCACAAGACCAAGACCCAGACCCAAACGGGTATGATTTTCACTATTTTCTTTTTTTAAAGTTTTGCAGACCATTTGATCCCATTCCTTTCAGTACGGTGTGAACATCTATTTGCAAAGACTTGCTTGAGACTGATAATTCGACACACTAAATGTCATTGAGTGGTAAATGTCTTTGTTATATTATCATTGCAATTTGAAAAGTACAGACAAACGTCCCTGGAGAAAAGATTGATTTTGTAATTATGAAAGACAAATGTCCATGACTTAGTACCCATCCAATGATGTTTAGCCAACATTAAATCAATTATTCAGGTAAGTATAATTCATTTTAATGAGTTTGGAGGAAATACGCAACATCGAAAACATTATTAACGGAAAACAATGTCACGATAGACTGTATGACTGAAGCTGTGAATAGACAATGACTGTATTGTAATGTATTGACTGCAGTATGGCCCTTTTAAATATACCTGCACTAGCAAAGCAGAACAGAATGGTGCAAATATATTTATGAATATATATATATATATATGTCTTTTTGACTGCAGTAAAGCCATTGACCACGCCAGAAAGACAAGAAGGCCAGAAGATGCACGATTCCTCAGACTTCTCTGCGCAGTTGAACAATGCCGACTCATTCAAACGCAAACCTAGAGTAGCCCACCAGACCTCACCAGGTAAGACTTGGACAAATTGGTTAATACTATGTGGACAATCTGGACATGTACTGTATGATTAACATACATTTTGTGGAAAAGGAGACTTGAATGTTTTTTTCTTCTTTTTTTTTCATCCTCCTCAGAAGATAGATGCCCTCTGGTGGAGATAAAGATTGGCAGCACGTTCCTTCCAAAAGATCCACTTCGTTCACCTCCAGCTCCAAAAAGCTCTGGTTTTGCTTCTTCTTCCACAACGAAACAGGCAAAACCCACCAATCATCCTCCTGCTCCAAAAGACGTGGCCGTTGAGAAGTACTCTGGATTACGGCTAAGGTTGGCCCACATCCCTAATATGTCCAACTCTAAAGCAATATGGAGCAAATATCCAAGACAAGAACATGCACTTATATTAAATGGTTTTCACTTTGGTCAACAGTTGTTGTTTTGAACCCATTAAGACCTGAAGCCGATTCTACGAATGTCTTCGAAATCCCAACAGTATTCTAAAAAACGTATGTTTCTATGTCAGTGGTGCTCAAACTTTGTCATGTCAAGGACCCCCAAAACTGTATGAATTTGGCCGCGGACCCCCATCTCAAAATATTTTGTTCCAGGGACCGCCAGAAGCAAAGATATGAGTCACTTTAAAAGAATATATGTATTCAAAGATTTGCACACATTTTCACGATTTAAAAAAAATAGCAGATCTACAAGCTCGTAGTGCGGTTCTTGGTGCCGCACTACGAGCTTGTATATCTGCTATTTTTGAATAGCCCAAAGTTTAAAATAATGCTTTTTAGCTCAAATCAAAAAATGTCACAGATGCGTTCCAGGTCTTAATGGGTTAAATGTGCTATTTCAATAACGTTAGATTTGATTTGATAAGAGACATTTTACCCTATATGTGTGTGTTTGTGTAATCTAAGCACTCCAGGCTCTCTCTCAGACGAGGCTGAGGTGTAATTTGTGACCGTTGTTGTGTTTTTAGGAGACCTCGTGTGTCGTCCACTGAGATGGACAATAAAATGGCTAACCGCAGGATGATCCGGCTCTCCCAGCTGCCGGAGCGTTTGGCCAAGGAGAAGCTAGAGGACAGCGACTGGGTAACCTTCGCCGTGCTGGTCAGCAAAGCCACCCCGCAGAGCAATAGCAGTGTATGTCTATATACTCTATTATTTACTTCCTTTCTGTCAGGTGACTTCTCCAATCCCTGTTAACGCATTAAGACCGGGCACGCATCTGTGTAATTTAAAAAAAAAGAAAATTGGGCTATTCAAAAATATCTACAAGCTCATAGCGTGGCACCGAGTGCCGCGCTATGAGCTTGTAGATCTGCATTCTTTTTTTTTTTTTTTCGTGAAAATCTGGTCAAATCTTTGAATGTGTATATTTTTTAAGCGAACATTTGTAACTCAACTCTTTGATTCTGGGGGATTCTACAAATGTCTTCTAAAATCAAATTTGAATTTTTTAAATTTGAAACACTTATGTTGCTACAATATCAGTGGTTCTCAAACATTTGCACACATTTTTCAAGATTTTTCAAAAATAGCAGATCTACAAGCTCATAGCGCGGCACTCGGTGCCGCGCTATGAGCTCGTATATCTGCTATTTTTGAATAGCCAAAGAAATCTTAAAATGACACAGATGCGTTCCCGGTCTTAAATGGGTTAACCAAAAACAGAAGATCATTTCAGCAACGACAGAGACAGAACGATTTTGTTTTTCCAGGGCAAGACCTTCAGCATTTGGAAGCTGAACGACCTCCATAACCTGGATGTGTATGTGTCCCTCTTGCTGTTTGGCGAGGTGCACAAAGAACACTGGAAAACCGAGCCTGGCACCGTGATTGGTGTCCTCAATCCCAACCCCATGAAACAGAAAGACGGCTATGACGGGGTGAGTGAAAGCCATGTGAGATCTACACGGTCGCAGCTTTTTTTCTGTTCTGGTCCCACAGTGGTGGAATGAACTCCCCACTGATGTCATGACAGCAGAGTCACTGCCCATCTTTCACCGCAGGCTGAAAACCCACCTCTTCAGGAAACACTACCCAGACCCTTCCTCCTTTGCCTTGCCTACTTGTTCTCAATTAGTTGTACGAGCTCTTGTTTTTATTGGATCTTGTTTATTCGATAGATTTATTTGTTTTAGCTCTTGCTCATTTGATTTTCCTATTTGTCTCATCTGTTTTAAGAATGTAGGTAGCTGATATATTACACTTTTACCTTTTGCTAGGTATACTCTTAAGTATTCTTAAGACTTCTGGTGATTAGTAGTTTTCTTGCCTACCTATGTTGAAACACTTGTTGTAAGTGGCTTTGGATGAAAAGCGGCTGCTAAATGACTGTAATGTAATGAGAAAATAAAATGCATTTGAATGAATACAGTCTGACTTTGTTTCCCTTTCCCCTTCTCCTCTTGTCAGGTCAGTCTGTCGGTAGACCACCCGCAGAAGGTGATGTTGATGGGTGAGGCCGTCGACTTCGGCACCTGTAAGGCGGCAAAGAAGAATGGAGAACCCTGCTCGCAGCTGGTTAACTTGGTGGGCCCCAGACCTTCCACATGTCTATTCATTAACCCATTAAAGGCCTGAGGTTCCGATTCTACAAAATGTCTTCTAAATCCTAACATTTTTTTGAAAAAAAACAATGTTTCTAAAGCAGTGGTTCTGAAACCTTTTTATGTCAAGGACCCCCAAAATTATGTATTTGGCCGCGGACCCCCATCTCAAAATATTCTGTTCCAGGAACCCCCAGAAGCAAATATTTGAGTAAACATTTCGCTTTAAAAAATCTATATTCAAAGATTTGCACAAATTTAAACGATAACAAAAAAAAATCTGATCTATGAGCTTGTAGATCTGCTATTTATGAATAGCCCAAAGAAATCTAAAAATGACACACAGATGCGTTCGCGGTCTTAACAGGTTAAGTATAAACTGCTGCCACTTTCTTTTCCGTGTCTTACTGTTGTTCTGTCTGCTCCATGTCCCAGTATGAATGCCAGTACTGCCAGTACCACGTCAAAGCCCAGTACAAGAAGATGAGCTCCAAGAGATCCGAACTCCAGTCCTCCTTCTCGGGAAAGGCTACTGGCAAGGTGAAGGCGAAGGGCGGGAGCCTGAAGGAGCGTCTGTGTAATGAGGGCTTCTACTACGGCGGCGTGTCCTCGTCTGCCTGTGCCACGGCTCTGTGAGTGTAGTAGTATACTTCGTTGCTTGAAGAAAATGGCATTTATCCACCGGTGTTGATTTTGACAGCACATTTTGATTTAGTTTTAGTCATACTAGTCTTTTGAATAAGATTCCATTTAGTTTCAGTCATATTTTAGTCATCTAAAATGTTTTACTGTTAGTCTAGTTTTAGTTGACTAAATATCATTAGACTTTAGTCAACTAAATCTTCAGTTGATTTAGTCGACTAAAATCTATTTTGGCGGTGCCTTGATGGTGTATTAAAGGCTGATTTTACACTTGGTTGCATGCTGAAAATAGCAGATCTACAAGCTCACAACGCGTCGCAGCGCGACGTAGTGAGCTTGTAGATCTGCTATTTTCAGAGCGCAACACCCAAGTGTCTTTTAGTTCTACTGGATCTCTTCTCCACTAGTCCCTCACTAACATTTTAGTCTAGTTTTTATTTGTTGACGAATTTCGTTTTATTTAGTTTTCGTCAGTGAAAAAAGGTAGTCGACGAACATTTTTCGTCATCGTTTTAGTCGACGAAATCAACACTCATTTCCACCAAGTAACGCTAGTTAAAAGTATTGTGCCGCAAAGTAGAAGTCAAATTGCTACATCTCTGTGAAGAAGTTATGTTTTTTAATGTTTGAGCAGTAAATTCACCGACCAATATCATTTTTTTAAAGATCCAAGCCAAACAAGTCCACCCAGGGCACTCTGGACAAGCTGTTTGTGAAGGGCTCAGCACAGCTAGTTAACCAAGCCAAGACACTGGGTAAGAATGTGGGGGAAATGGAAGAGAGAAAGGGAATATGGATGTAAAGGAAAACGCAATGCTCTTACTGTGTATTTCAATTGACGTGTTTTTGTGCTTGCTTTCTGAAAATAGCCGACCTGCAAACTTACAACACATCATAATGTGATGCATTGTGAACTTGTATTTTTTTTATGTTTTGAAAACATTTTCACCTATAATGTCATGCCCAAAATAGGGATGCCAGATTGAAAGTGTTTAAATTAACTTGTTTGTGTGAATTGACTTGTGTGTTCAGCCCTAAAGTCTGGCGAGGTCTCAGGCTGCACAGATGACTTCAAGACACTGATGGCGGTGCCGACCCCTGGCGCCCTCCAGCTAAAGAAGCACCTGACCAAACCTTCAGGTACTGACTCCAGAGACGGGATTAAACCAAATATGATAGCCACTGACCTAACAACTCTTGTTAACCGTTTGTATGTTCAGTGGCAGTGGGTTTGTATTCTCACTACCCCTCACGGAACACGCCATCTCTTCCAGGCTCCAAGGGCACAGATGGAGCAGGGGTCCAGTCCATCACGGCCTCCGAGTTGATCAAGCAGCAGAAACAGAAGCAGCTGGAGTTGCTGGAGAACCGCAAGCGCAGGGCTGAGGAGATCCAGAAGAGGGTTTCGCAGAATACCCCCGGGGCCGCAGGAGCGCCAGGGCCCTCCTCCTCCCCGCCAGGCCCAGCAGGGGGGGCCCTGCTGTCACCTAAAGCCGCCTCTAAGGTCCCCAAGGCCACCGCCCAGAGCCCCGCCGTGCGCCACGCCGCCCCCACCCTCGGACGAGGCTTCTCAGAGGGAGAGGACATCCTGTTCTTTGACCACAGCCCTCCACCGGCCCCGAGCTCGCCCAGTCTGTCGGCCGCTAAGCTGGCAGCCCTCAGGAAGCTGCGAGCTAAAGGGTCGCTGGCAAAGGAAGACCCCAATGCTGTGAAGACTAAGAGGAAAAGAAGTGATGGCAGTGACATCTCTGCCCGGGTAGAGAAGAACCTGGTATCACCCGATGGTAGGGCTGTGAATCTTCTGCTATCTCACGATTCGATTCCGATTCTTGGGGGTCACGATTCAGATTTTTTTCAAAACAAACGATTCTCGATTCAAAAACGATAATTTTTTCCCGATTCAAAACGATTCTCGATTCAAAAACTTTTTCTTTTTCGATTCAAATTTGTTTTTTCCCCGATTCAGCCCAGAACTTGCCACTTCTCAAAAATGTCATTATACAAAAAAAACATATATATATATTTTTTTATTTGTATTGATATTTTTTGTTGTTGAGAATCGTCCATGAGAATCGCGATTCATATTCGAATCGATTTTTTCCCCACACCCCTACCTGATGGTATGCAACACACAGACACTTGGCAAAGAGTTTGCCTGACAGTAGGGGTGTGCCGATTTCACGAAACGATACGGATACGAAACGATACGATACGATACGATACGATACGATACGATACGATATTGGGCTCACAACTTCGATACGATTTCGATACGATACGCACTTTTTTATTATGAAAATATATGGGGGAGAAAAAAAGCAAACAAAAATTCTGTTTTTGAATTATTCAGACATGCAAACTTGTAGCTTTTCAGCTACAATAGCCGTTTTGAATCCAAATAGGGCAATAGTGTGACACCTGACCCGAAAAAAAACTACGTGTTGTCACCCTTTTCACCTCGGGGCTGTTTGCATGCCTGATTATTATTATTGTAAAAAAAAAAAAAAAAAAAAAAAAACATATTTCAATATTTCCAAAACGATACATATCGTCACGAAAACGTATCGCGATATATCGCGGGACGATATGTCGGCACACCCCTACCTGACAGGCTTTTATCATCTATATGAGGACATTCAAGTCCCAGTTTATATACAGTATAGATATCGTGTCTATAGAAGCATAGATATTTAGTCTTCATTGAGGTATCTATCTCATAATAATGACCAAACTGACACAGAAATCACTATTCAAAAAGCTAGTTCACCTGGGGAAATAATTGTTGTATGATGTTCTAGATAGTTTTTAATGCATTTTAATTGGTCATATGTGTTCTTAAAATTATTTTGTATATGGACTATAAAATTTAATGTACTTTTTCTTTTTTCTTTATGTTTTGTCTTTTTAAATGTATGTTTTAAATGTATGTATTGTTTTATATGTGGACCCCAGGAAGACTAGCGGTGCTTTAGGGTACAGCTATTGGGGATCCTAACAAATAAACAAATATCTATATTGAGCTGAGGGTATGGGGGGGCGGGGGGGAAGATCATGTACAACACAGGTCTGCCGGAATCAAACCAGTGACGTTGTGATTATGTGGTCAGCGCACTCTCCACTCATCTACATGACATGCCCCATTTCAAAGCCCATCTTAAACTTCAACACACATCTGGAGTTTGGGTTTTGTTCAAGTCCTCACCAGTTCTTTTTCACTCACCCATGCAGGGGAGTCATCTGGGGCCGAGGGGGACATGCCGGCGCAGAAGAAGAGACGGGAACAGCTTGAATATGTTGAGTCAGAGGAGTTTCAGAAGATCCTTAATGCCAAATCTCGCCACAATCTCGTACTACAGGCGGTAAGATGTATTTCAATGCAATAGCTGTCATCGTGTCTTTGTCAACTGACATGGACGTGCGATCTAAGTATAAATAAAGCTTAAAAGTCCTTCTCTTCTCTCTCACAGGCTGAGTACCAGCTCCAGGAACGCTACTTTGACGTGCTGGTGAAGAAGGAGCAGATGGAAGACAAGATGAGGGACACCAAAGAGATGAAGTGTCGAGCTGTCTCCTGTAAGAAGGTACTAGAGGATTTCTTTCTATTGATTAAAGAGACTTTTATAACAACGAGATGGGACCAGAATAGACACTTCACACATTTTGATTTCACTGTGATAGAAGTGGAAAAGTCTTATGCACAACTGATCGGCTCAGAGACGGGTGCGTAGGCCGGGATCAACGTATGAGAATACAATAAAAATGACCCGCACGCCGTCTGCACTTGCACAATAGGAACACTTTTATTATTTAAGCAACGTTTCGGTCACATAGACCTTCTTCAGGCCTGTAGAATGTCTATTGTGCAAGTGCAGACGGTGTGCGGGTCATTTTATTTTATTCTCATACTGTAATCTCTGATTAACGTAATTTCTCCCCATTGAATTTTTGGTCATTTACTTTTCTGTTTTGCCCTTTTTTGTTGTTGTTGGTGGCGTCGGTGGTGTTCTTTTTCTTTGTTTATGTTCAGTCCTATCGGTTTTGGTTGTCACTGTCTCATATAATTAAAAAACCTGGTGATATGTTAACTATGACAATTAACTTTTGTTTCTCTGTACCACTCATGTCTCACCAATTATAAAATAAATAAATAGTCGTCACAATGGGAGAAAATATATTACTGTGAAATTTTCCAGTTCACGTCAAGTTATTATTATGCTGTATAATATGCATTTCAATCTGATGATGTCTTGTGTTCCTCCATTGCCAGTGTAACTACACGTACTTCAAGCCAGCAGACCGCTGTGTTGAGCAGAATCATGCCTTAAAGTGGCATGACGCAACCAAGCGCTTCTTCAAATGTCCCTGTGGACAGCGGGCCATCGCACTGGACAGACTCCCTCATCAACACTGCAGGTGAGACAGCCTTACATAGTGAATGACATTTCTAGGCCTGTCACAATTATTACATAATTGCCTAATCGCAGTTATTTTGCACAATACCAATAATACAAAAATAATAGTAAAACAAGTTATTAAATATGTCAGTCATTTCTTCTGTATAATCTGCCCTGTGAATTATTTGTTTACGAAGTCTAAAAGCCAAACAGATGTAATATTTAGTTGTATGTTCCAATGTTCAATGCCAAAAACACGATTACATTTGTTTATCACAATTGTGTGACAATTTCGTCAAGTAAAATGACATGATCGTGCCACATTTTGCTTCAGCTAGCAACTATCACATTTAGAAGTAGAACACATCCTTGGTAATACTGTGCTCTGTTAGAAAATGATGTTTGTTGTTGGGGTTCATTGCTTAGTTATGTTGTGTCTTGTGTTTCAGTAACTGTGGGCTGTTCAAATGGGAAAGAGATGGCATGCTGAAGGTAAATTACAATTTACATTTACATATAATACGTTACAAGTTATGTGCTTATATTTTGAATAAAGTACTGCATTTTTGTAGGTAATTATAATAGTTGTGGCATGAGGTCAGAAACGGAACAAAAAAACGTATTTTGTAAAGGGTGGTGTGGTTTTTTTAATTGAGTGGTGCTTTACTGAAGCTATGTGCTGGAAAATCTCTGATTATGCATCTTTTAAAAGAAAAAAGATTTAGTTGTGGGCTTTTATGCCTTTATTATAGATAGGACCGTAGACTGACAGGAAATGGGGAGAGAGATAGGGAGTGACACACAGCAATGGCCGTCACAGCAAGGACACACAGCAAAGGCCGCCGTTTCTGGAAACTTTTAAAACTAAGTAGATGTAATTTCCTGTATTCTGGTGCATTTTGGGAATGTTGACACTTTTGTCAGGCTTTTCTAGCATAGGACAATTGTGGGTAGGCTACATTATTGTGTAATTTCATCTATCAAAAAGCTAAAAGTTGGCCTACAGAAATGTGTTTGATTATATACCGACTATCAACACAACATGATCCTGTATCCTGAAGGGGGTTATTTTGCAATAATGACCACTTCTCTGTACAATGTCGCATTAATTACCTAGTTAGCTACGTACATACAAAATCTGTAATGAGATTGTATTAATAGCTTACAAACTTCTGCATCCATAGCAGAACAGTTATTCAAAAATAACAGACTGAAGAATAGTTGATTTAAATAAGTAACTTAACAACCTCGTCAGGATCATTACATCATTAATATCACAAAGCCAGGCCTGTGAGTACAGTTCTTCCATGTAAAACACTGGTTCTCAACTTTGGGTTTAGGGACCACCAGTGCCTTACAGGTCTGTAACTCTGAGAGTTGAATAAGTGATTTGACAGTGTACAGTAGATTGGGGTTTCACAATAGTATAGTTCAGTGATTCTCAGCCTTTTTTTCCCAAGGATCCACAGTTTGATATGCATTAGTCCCAGGATCCACATTTGAGAGTGTAGAAATGGGGGTCCATTTGGTTCCATATGTACAGTCTCAAAGTTACAGACCCATAAGGGTCCATTTGGACCGCTGGTGGTCCACTCCCCGGACACAACGTTGAGAATCAGTGGTGTAAAACATCATCAAATCAATGATCCTAAGTTCCTAACTTAACGTGTTTCTCAACCCCAGGAGAAGAAAGGACCTAAGCTAGGTGGTGAGCTGCTGCAGCCTCGGGGAGAGGAACAGGCCAAATTCCTGAACAGCATGCAGTGACAACCCCCCCCCACTTAATGGTTACCTTCATCTCGTCATCTTCCTTGCTACTCACAGGCCACCCACAACTGTGTGTGTCGAGGAAAATTGGGTATTTTTAACCACTTAAAATACCTGAATGTCCACCTATTTTCTGTGAATGTTCGCCTATTCTGTTATGCCCAGAATAGGGACACGAGGGTTCATGTGTTTTAAGTTTGTTAATGTTACATTTCCTTGAATAATGTACTACTTGTTATGGTTTTTTTAATGTTGATTATGGAGATCTTCCTGTGTGCTTTTTTAATTAAACAATTTGTTCTGACCTCCTGCTGTATTTGCTGGAAATGAACGTATTAAATCGTGCAGAGTAATTTGAAAAGAAATGGAAATTGGCTTTTGTTACGTTTTGTTTGCATTCTTTGCCATCCAGTGAAGAGTCCAGTGAAGAGTCTGTGTCACTAAGAGTATTTGGTTGTATTTGGCCACATGTCTTTGGCACGTAAAACAAATGATCCTAGTTGTGAGAATTCAGTTGATCAGCAAGGAGTGAACGTCAAGTCAAATGACTTGAGAAGGCTTTTTTTCAGCTCATTTTCTGTTTTTGCATTTTTCTCCATATCCTCTGTTTTCTCTTCTGCCCAGTTCTTGTGTAATATTTCCACTGGAATGTGGAGAGCCTCACGTGGATTCCAGACAGCATTCATCCCATTGCTGATGAGTTCTCCAGGGCACTACATCTTCTGCTCTTTTATTTCATCCACTGCAAATACCTGGTAATGCTCGTATGAAATTAGGACACACCAGAGCTACAGTATTTGGTATGGAAACCATGTCTTTATTTGTAGTTGTATTACAGTAGTGATCTTTGCTCAGTTTGCTGACAAAGACAACACTGCCACTGTCTCTGGAGAGCCAGCAATTGCCTGAGAAGTATATTCTTAATATCTCATTGTGTAGTTTTCAAATGCAAAACAATAGTATACCGGTATAAGTGTTAATGTACAGGACAGTATAAAATGCATGCATACTTTAGCAGACAGATTGCTGTTTTAAGACTCTTAAGCTTCAGAAGTTCTAGATTCCATTCTTTATGACAAAAAAAGCATTTTGTTTACAATTTGACATGACACATTGCATTTAGGTTTTCATAGACAAAGCTTTATGAGGTGAATAGTGGACTGTTGTGGGGGGAGGAGGGGGGGTTCTGTCATGAGAGGACAGCAGATTGACTACACCTACAACCTACAACTACCTTACGTCTGTTTCCAAGGACTAACGTCCAGGTTGCTGAGCATGCTCAGTGGCTCCAGTAGTAGCGTGGGTACTGTCCGTCGTAGTGATACTCACGCACCTGCTCGTGCTTCTCCCTCGTTCTCTCATTTTGCTCTGTGGAGGTGGAGATTTTGTCGTTACTGGCAGATTATTTATGACCGTCTCATAGACTATTGTACGTAAATGAAGAATAATCATAACATTCAATATTCAATAATTCATTGTCAAAACCAACTTGGAAGTTGATTTGGAATTTGTTTTGGTTTGCTCAGTGATGACAACAAAAAGAAGAATGTGTAAGTAAGTTGTGGAAGTTATGCTTGGAATGTACTTCCAAACTCTACTGTGAATAGTTCCAAACATTACTCTATACTTCCAAACACTGTTGTATAGTTCCAAACACTACTGTATAGTTCCAAACATTGAATCGTCATAGGGGGCGTTGATGAAGCACATGTGACACATGAACCACGTGAGAGCGCTACTGGTGGTTACTGGCATTTGACACTTTCTGGATATATATTTAGCACGCGATTGCATCTTTATTCTCAAGGCCCTCAGTTTAGAAGCTGTTGTTACCCCATTCCCATAAACCATAAGCCAGTCGACCACAGAGAACATTGTCATCTGTGCATGGACGCAAATGGACACTTAAGGTTTGGTTTGAGACCTCAGGCTGTCATCTGCGGCTCAGTGGCTCGTGGGGATTGTGTCTTACCGTCACGCTCCTCTTCCACGTAGTTCTCAAACTCGGTCCTTTGCTCCTCGTTGTACTCGCGCCTCCTCTCGTTCGTCGCCATCCTCACCCTCTGCTCGGCTATATGGAGGAAGAGGCGGGAGTGCATTATGGAGAGACATTAGTGGGAAAAGAGGATCGAGGCGTTTTATGTTGTTTTTTATGCGATGTAATGCTGCAGTTCTAAACTTTTCCATGCCAAGTCCCCGGAAATAGCCACAGCCTCTGGTTGCGGGCGCCTCCCACTGTGAAATGGCTTTACCCCAAAAATAGCAGATTGTAGATCTGCTATTTTTGACAACTTTTTTTATTTAGACAATGACATGCCCAAAATTTGTAAATAAGTAGTTAAACTCGCACAATAATCGTATGAATTGAAAAAAAAAATCTACTTTACTGTATATGATTTTTCCCCCCCCCCCCTCCTTTCCAAATGCCCCCCCCCCCGTTCCGTGCCTGGCAGCCCCCATTTTGAAAACCTGTGATGTAATGAGCATGCTACTATGCAGTGCTTTGTAAATGATGCTTGTATGAGCTCTTGCATGCAAACATAGACACATGCACATGGGGTTACAGAGCAGTTATTGTGTACAGTACACATTAGCACTTTACCCCCAAAATCCGAAGCGTTAAGATCATCTCCATCACAATATTTTCAATAAACAAACACACACACACACACACACACACACACACACACACACACACACACACACACACACACTTGTTTTCCTACCAAGTACTGTAATGTTTTGGGGCTTAGCTGCAGGTTAGGTGAAGGAAACTCTCCTCTCCCATTTAGCAGTGCTGGAAGAAGTACTTTTACTTAAGAAAAGGTAGCAATACCACAATATAAAAATACTATGTTATAAGTAAAAGGCCAGTATTAAAAATGTACAGTACTTGAGTAAAAGTACAAAAGTATTGGCATCAAATTATACTTGCAGTACAAAAGTAAAAGTACTCAAATTTTGTCTCAATGTTTTCAAGAATAGCCGATCTACAAGCTCACAATGCGTCGGTGTGTGACGTGCTGTATACAAAGTATAAAATAGGGTTAACTGGTTAATGTGTGTTTTGTAATAAGCTAAATCTACAAAGTAACTAGTACTGTAGTAAAGTAACTAAAGTTTTCAAATAATTGTAGTGGAGTAAAAAGTACAATATTTGCCTTTGAAACATAGTGGAATAGAAGTATAAAGCACTGAAAATGTTAAATACTCAAGTAAAGTAAAAGTACTGCAACATTTTACTTAAGTAAAGTACTTCAGTAACTGTACGTTACTTAGTTTCCACCACTGCTCACATGAATAACGGAGGCCTTTCTGTTTCTAATCTATTTCTCTGCACATTTTTCCCATTTACCTTCTCTCTCTCATTTCTTGTCCTCTCTCACACAAATGTTCTGTTTATTGGTGGCTGCATTGCAAAGCTCAGCCCCTGCTGCCATTTTCCCTGCTACCTGTGCATCACTTTGCCATCGGGGTCACAACTTCAAAGCACCTCACTCACCCACACATGTACAGGACAACAACATGCGCGTGGCTGCCCCCCCTCAGGTTCTCATGGGTTTGTGTTGGCAAGGGATATAAATAGCGCTTGTAGATCTGCTATTTTTGAAAAATCGTGAAAATGTGTGCAAATCTATGAATATATACATTTTTAAAGGGACATTTTTTTACTTAAATCTTTGCTTCTGGGGGTCCCTGGAACCAAATATTTTGCAATGAGGGTCCGCGGCCAAATACATATCATTTTGTAGATCCTTGACATGAAAAAGTTTGAGAACCACTGATATAGAATTTTTTTTTTTTTTTTTAACTGTTGGGATTTAGTAGACATTTGTAGAATCGGCATCAGGTATTAATGGGTTAACTCTAACTGAGGGGGACAACATCACAGAGAAACTACTCCATTGTACCCTGTGACTCCCTCTGAAACTTCCAGCTGTGTGTGTGCATGTGTGATAGATTTAAGTGTCACCGCTCGACAGTAGGGCACATGCGTACATTTCAGGCAACTTCTTTTCTCTGCTGAGGTTTCGCAGCTGACCGTCACAACAACCTCAAACCATCTCGGCCAAAAACCTACACATTCAACACACCCACACCATACTCTTCCAAGACCACCTGCCCTCTGACACATTTCAACTGCCTACACTGAGACCACTTCAACCACACTGGCTAAGTTGGTGCGCGTCAACCACATGCAAGTTGATAAATGCCCCCCCCCCCACACACACACACACAAACCCCAAACCATCCACCACCAAACCCCCCCCTCACCCACCATCCTCTGCCACAGTTAAACGAGAAGCAGCCCCTACCTTGGTACTCGTCCTGCCACCTGACAGAGCGGCGGCTGCGACGCTTGAAGAAGGTGGAGGCGTCCGACTCGGGCATGAAGACCTGCCGCGCCGGCCCTAGGGTTCAAAGACGGGGGGGGGGGGGGTGCAGAGGTTGAAGGCCACGGCACAGCAGGTCACATATAAGCAGTGGCAGGTGCAGTCATGGGAGAAAATGTTATTATATATATTTATATATATACGCAGCCGGGTTGGGTTAAAGATCGGTAAAAATTCACCTTTGGGTTCCTCTGCCTTGGGGTCGTCTGGTACAGCAGCACTTTCCACCCCGCTGGAGACTGGGAGAGAGAGGAGAAACACTTTTATCACATCGCAAGCAGATAAAAATGGATGGATTTGGTTGTCCGTCCTCTAATCGAATTCGTTTGAAGAATTTGTGTCTCGTTTGTTACCACGCCCTCTCTACCCCCACCTACCTGTCCCCCCCCCCCCCCCCCCCCCAATGACGTTCATCCCAGGCCCTTTCACTCACCGGTGAGGAGGAGGAGGACGGTGGCGAGCAGAGAAAGCATGATGACTTGCATCCAGGACATCTTGGAGGGGACAGTGTGGTGCTCTACTGGATCTGCAGCACAACTGAATGAGCGGGAGAGAGAGAGAGAGATTGAGGCAAGGGAGGGAGAGTGGGAGGAGAGAGAGAGAGAGAGAAAGAAAGAGTCTAATGGGAGAAGGGGGACAGCTGGAATTTCACTAGGGAGGAGGAGTGGTATGGGGTGAAGCGAGGGGAAGAAGTAGGGGCTGTGGAATATAACCTGAGGAAACGCAGAGAGAGACAGAGCTCCGGTCGGTGTGTTGCTTTGATTACTGTAAGACATTAAAAAACACACAAACACTTCCTGGAAATGCACTTACGTGACCATTTAACTTTCTGTCAACAAATATCGATTAACCTCTTAAGCCCTATGTTGTACTTTATGATATGATGCAAAGTAACACATAGTGAGCTTGTAGATTGGCCATTAATATGCCAGGTTGAAGGTGGTTAAGGAGTGAATGGGAGATTGCTAGAAAAGAGCAGGCATAAAGGGCAGTAAGTAGTAGTACTACATAACTAAACTCTACTGTAACCTCTGACAGTGAATAATATGTTCATACTGTATGGATCATGTATGATGATCTGTGGCACTGGGCTGGCAAGTGAAGCAAAATCAGGACACATCTCTCGCCAATCAGTTATCAGAACCTTTCCCAACATGTCAATGGTTTCTTTGTCTGCCTCTGTTTGTCTGTGTGGCAGGGTGGAGGAGGCATGTGTTTCTGTTTGAGGTCGTCTTGCCATGCTGTTTGTAAGTAGATACAAATGGAGATACAGATGTGTTTGCTGGTTCTTGTGTGTGTAATGTGTATCTCTCACAGGAGCATGGTGTGTGTCTGTGTGTATGTTGATGCATGCCATCACATACAGTACATGCAATACATGCTGCAGCCATCATGCGTTGCTTATATGAGCATAGCTTACACGCATGTTATTAAACAGTACTAGTGTACCTAATACATGGTAGATCAATTTGACAATTACGTTTTGCACTTCTAACAGTGAAGATGTGCATTTCAGACACTTAAATTAGTTAGCTTTAAAACACTTCAGGGGTCATTTTCGTGTCTAATCTGGCATTTGTGTGCACACCAGACAGTTTGTAAGCATGCTTGATTCAATATTTACATAATTTGATATTCATTTGTTTAGAAACCCTCCCCCCCCCACACACACACATATAAGCCCATTCAACTTCAAACTCTGTGTTGCACTCACTGAAAACACACACATACTTACTTCTGGTGACTGATATTTTCCTAATGAATGGGGAGATCTTCATTTTTCCATTAGTTATTTTATTATGTTAACATTTTCTGTAATGTAATGCTGCCTCAAGGAGTCCATGCGTGAAATCCATGAAGTCTATGCATGAAATACTACCCACTGAAGGTCTCTCCATTCATTAGAAGGACAATATTTGTCGACCAGAACAAGGGACGTGTTTGCAATGAGTATAATATGGAGTTTGAAGTTGAATGGGCTTACCGTCTGATCAAATGAATATCAAATATCTAAATATTGAATCAAGAAACTTAAAATCAGTTTGGGGTGCGTACAAAAGTCCAAGAAGATGTCAGAATTACCTCAGAGGTGTTTTAAAGTGAAATTTCCCTTTAGCTAATAAAATATTCATATTTAAAAAAAGGATTTAAAAACCGTGTTGCAATAGACAGCCCAGTGCAATGGAAATAAAATAGGCAAATAGGAGAAATACCGTGTATTACAGGAAGGGTAGCATTATGCATATGTAGCATATGATGGAAAAATGAACAGCCTACATGATTGATGTTGGTCCAGAGAGCCAAAGGTTTATGAAAGTTATGAGGCTGGATTGTCATCCTGCTGGACAAGGAGGGAATAACTTCCCCCAGAATACCTCCAGGAGGACGCTCTCACATTCAGGTTATTTATTATATATTTTCATTTGTTGTGTAGATACAGTACATTAGATTTTTTTTGTGGTACTGTTACTAATGCTGCTACAATGTCTGAAGTTTTACTCTTATGTACCTGTACACAAGATATAACAATAAAGACCACCTTGACCCATTAAGACCTGAAGCCGAATATTCTACAAATATCTTCTAAATCCCAACAGTATTCTTTTGAATTGGAATCCTGAGAAGTAACAGTTTTGGACACGTGAGGTTTCCACCCAAAACAACCTTGACAGTCTTTTCTTGATGTCTGCATTCATGAGCACTGAGGCTCCATGACTTAAGCCTAATATATACTTGTAATCCACATCTCTTGCCAAAAAGAACTACTTTTCAGTTAAATGTTTCTTAGCGAGTGACATGGCCATATGATGAAGTATGAGTTAGTCTTGGTGTGCAAAGTTTTGTCTTGGCAGGAACCCATACTTTTTGGCAGCATCTCACACAACCAGAACAATTGTAAATCTACTATTGTACTCTATAGAATCTAAGCTAAGAGCATTAGTTACTGTAGGAAAAGGACATGTCTGATTTAGTATGTGTCTGTGTTATATGTGGAGGGATTTCTGAATTCTTACAGTCTGTGCTACTGTAGTTGAGAATCCTTCTCTCTCTCAGAAGGAAAATGGGCAAGAGGATGGCTGTTTGGCCAGCCTGCTCTCAGTAAAGTGACTACAGATTTTGGCAATAGGTGTGTCTGCAATTAAACCTGTGTGTGTGTGTGTGTGTGTGTGTGTGTGTGTGTGTGTGTGTGTGTGTGTGTGTGTGTGTGTGTGTGTGTGTGTGTGTGTGTGTGTGTGTGTGTGTGTGTGTGTGTGTGTGTGTGTGTGTGTGTGTGTGTGTGTGCGCGCGTGCGCGTGTGCGTGTGTGCGTGCGTGCACATGCTGGTTGCTGGAAGGGATGCACTCAGAGAGGCAGCAGGGTACACCAGTTCCTGCTTAAAGCATGATGAACATTGGAGATCAAACATCACTGTGTTTTCCTAACACGTCGAGTTTTCCTGCATTAGTGTCAGACTGAGAGGTTCCCCTTTTGAACAAAGTCGGCGTTCTCTCCGTTTCTCATGGCTCAATACATTTGAACTCGCCTCGTACACGCGTGCCGAGTTCTGCAGTCAGGTATTTCTTATTTCTTTCCTGGCTGAGACGTGGGCCTCAGCCAGGAAACAGTCCAACTTCTTATTTCAAAAACAGCCAAATAGAAACTGCTCCCAATAACAGTCCCTAACTCTCTTTGTCCTCTCACTCTCTCAAAGCCTGTCCTTTCATTTGTAAAGAAGGGGTTTTGCACAGCATAGTATTTTTTTTAGGGTGATCGACATGCATTTCTAGTGTACTGCACCATTGCTGCCTGTTGTATCACATCCACCCCATTTCTATTGTAATAATAAATGCCAACCACTCCCACCACCAGTATCCGCATCTGTCTGTCTGGGACAAGCCGAGATCAGAGAGGTTTCTAGTCATTTTTTGGTTTTCATTAAACTTTAGTCCATATTCATGCAGCTTAGAGAGGATGGGGCTTCCTGCAAATCATGTCTGTAAAAAAAAAGAGTTTCAGATGAATACAACACCATGTGTGTCACACGCGCGCACACACATTAAATAAAAGATTGAAGAAACCAGTAGAAATCTGCTCATTATCATATTACAGTTCTGTTTATTACTACAAATATTACAACAGGAACTGAAAGGATTAAAATGATATACGACAAAAGTCGAGTAAGGCAATTAGGTGCAAAATATATTAGCATTTGTGTGTCATTAATGAAGTACTACAATTTAAAACGCTGGGACAGTTCCTCTGCTTTAACACATTTCTAAGTCGACAAAAATACCACACACCACCATGACACCTCTGAATCATCCCATGGCTTCTCTGCCTGTACCCGTTCCCTGTATTTTCATCTCTCCAATTCCAATCCTTACTCACTTTCACTCTTTCCCTGATGCTTCCATTGACTGTTAGTCTGAAACACACAATCCTGTCTAACATATTGAGAGCAATTCTTCTGAGCATTTTTTCTCTCCATTTTGATTTGCATACCAATCGAATACAACACAGAACAATAAAGGCTTATTTATACCTTATAGCAGTGGTTCTCAAACTTTTTCATGTCAAGGACCCCCAAATTGAGACTTATTAGCCCGCGGATCCCCATTTGAAAAGATATGCCAGAGACCCCCATAAGAGAAGATTGCTTACGGCTCTAGCAGTGATTCTCAACCATTTACATTTCAAGGACCCCCAGTTTGACATGCATTAGGGCTATGGACCCCCATTTAATGTCATTTCTCTCTCTTGGACCCCAATTTATATTGTAAAATCTATGTTAATTTAACTCTGAGAGTGTACAAATGGAACCAAATGGACCCGTCAGGGTCCATTTGGTTCCATCAGTTACAGACCCATAAGGGTCCATTTGGTGCCTAATCTATCATTTAGCTGGGGACCCCCTGGAACTCCCTCAAGGACCCCTAGGGGTCCCCGGACCCCACTTTGAGAACCAATGCCTTATAGCCTGACCCACCTGCTCAACAAAAACGACTTGTATTAATAAAGGTATTATCAGCTGAATATTTCTCTCAACCTTTATGTCACTTGTCAGGTTGGTCATTCAATGAAGTATAAAGCCTAACCCCCCAAATTGGCATCAACACACTGACGATTGCCTGTTAAGCAGCCACTAGTAATAGTAGTAGTTGTCGTCGTCGTCGTGTTTCAGCGTATTGACTGGTCCACAGGTCAGTCTCTAGTGATTATTATAGTTTACAATAACTATCTCCCAAAGAGCTTTCATTGATTTCCTCCGTCACAGGCTGGTCCTCTCCCCTTGCACCAGACGGCCCCTTAAGGCCCATGTGTCCTGCAGCAGAAATATAAGCAAAGCGTAAGTTTACTGAACCTCACCTTTTTTTCATTTTATTATACTGTACAATTGCATTCATGTATTAAAATCACACATATCACACCTTGAAAGTGAGGCTGTCATCCAAATCATATTTCTTGGCTGCAATCTCTTTCACTTCCTTCTCAATGTTCTCCTGGGTTGTTCCCTTCACGTCAATGTAATAACAGTTGGCACTAGCATAGTGGCAGGAGATGGCCTGTAAACACACACACACACGCGCACGCGCACGCACACGCACACGCACACGCACACACACACACACACACACACACACACACACACACACACACACACACACACACGCACACACACACGCAGAAAGTAGAGAGGGAGAGGGGGGGTTAAGCATTGTATTCTGATTATTTATTTATTTACTTTTAACCCATTAAGACCAAGAACGCATGCATCTGTGTCATTTTTAGATTTATTTGGCTATTAAAAAATAGCTCATAGCTCATAGCGCGGCACCAAGTGCCGCGCTATGAGCTTGTAGATCTGCTATTTTTTTTTAATCTTGTTTTTTTTTTAAACTCAAATCTTTGCTTCTGGGGTTCTGCAAATGTCTTCTAAATCATAACAGTTTTTAGAAAAAAACTTATGTTGCTATAATATCAGTGGTTCTCAAACTGTTTCATGTCAAGGACCCCCCAAATGATATGTATTTGGCCGCGGACCCCCATCTCAAAATATTTTGTTCCAGGAACCCCCCCAGAAGCAAAGATTTGAGCAAAAAAAGTTCGCTTAAAAACGCATATATATTCAAAGATTTGCACACATTTTCAAGATTTTTCCAAAATAGTAGATCTACAAGTTCATAGCGCGGCACTCGGTGCTGCGCTATGAACTTGTAGATCTGCTATTTTTGAATAGCCAAAGAAATCTTAAAATGACACGCATGCGTTCCCGGTCTTAATGGGTTAATTGACCATATTCACACGGCATCCAGTTCAGTCTCATGTCATACTCGTGGGTGTGGGTGGGAAATGCCACTCTGACCATTATTACATCAGGTAGCGAAAAAGCTGCCGTGTGAATATGGAGAATTCGTTACCTTGCGGAAGCCCTGCGTCTGGTTCATCCCCGAGCCGTGGATCAGCAAGGGGTGGAAGAACACTGTGTCGCCTTTCTCCATCTCCAGGTGCACCCTGGGATGCTGAGGGTCATAGTCCCGTATTCCATGGTACATCTTATTCACACCACCCTGGAGGGAGAAGAGAGTAGCATTGTATGCTCTGTACAGTGTGCGTGCGTGCATGCAAGTTTATGCATTTGATTTTGTGCATGTACTGTACATATCGCTCTGTGTGCGGAAAAGATGGAGTGATATAGTGTGGGGCATCAGTGTTGATTTTGACAGCAAATTTTGATTTAGTTTTAGTCATAGTCTTTTGAATAATATTCCATTTAGTTTTAGTCATATTTTAGTCATCTGAAATGTTTTAGATTTTGTCTAGTTTTAGTCGACTAAATATCATAAGATTATAATCGACTAAATCTACAGTTGATTTAGTCGACTATAATGTATTTTGGCGGTGCCTTGATGGCGTCGTAATGGATGATTTTACACTTGTTTGCATGCTGAAAATAGCCGATCTACAAGCTCACAACGCGTCGCGCTGCGACGTGTTGTGAGCTTGTAGATCTGCTATTTTCAGAGCACCACACCCGAGCGCAACTAAACATAAAATGACTTTAGTTCTACTGGATCTCTTCTCCACTAGTCCCTCACTAACATTTTAGTCTAGTTTTTATTTGTTGACGAAATTGTCAATATATTTAGTCTTAGTTTTAGTCGTCATAGCTTAGTTTTTATTTAGTTTTCGTCAGTGAAAAAAAGGTAGTCGACCAACATTTTTCGTCATAGTTCTATAGTCGACGAAATCAACACTGGTGTGGGGCATGTTGTGCATGTTATAATGTGGTTTCAGACAGTGAGCGTGTGTGTGTACGTGTGTGTATACATATGTTGTATGGATGAGAGGGCATACCTCCCAGTCTGGGTAGTCATGCTCTTTCAGGGTGCCGGTGTGTGTTCCAGGCAGAACGACCAGGCAGCCATTTTGCCTGTTGACTTTCTCCATGGCCGTCCACGAACATACAATCTGATCGGCCGGGCGGAAGGGAAAGTAATGCAAGTCCTGGTGCATCGGGTGACGGGACGACTTATTTCCTGATTTAGAAATAGTAACAAGCCATTACACAATACAAATGTGACTAAGTAATACATGTGTAAGTAATGCATGTGGTCGGTAAACTACAGATCATAATATCCCATCCCCTGTATAGGTGGAAGGTATTACAGAATTGTATTTAATTAAAATGACTCCTATAACATGACTCCTACAATAGTTACCTATTTTATTACATAGTTATAAAGCTTATATAATCAATATTTCAGCAGGTGCTACAGTATATGTTTGTAGAGTTGCTCCATACATGTGCTGTACCTGCATCTGGAGGTTTGTTGATCAGCATGGTGTGCATGGCCATGATGTTGGGACCAGTAAAACATTCCACATACTTAAGAATCTGAGCAAAGAAAGAATACGTTTTAAGTGTTCAAGTTTCATCAGTGTAGCTCCTTACTGTAAAAGGTATCCCCCCTGGGGGAGGGGGAATCACATGGGAGTCCGCAGCAAAATACATATCAATTTGGGGGTCCTTGACATGAAAAAGTATGAGAACCACTGTATTAACATATAAGTTATAAGTGCCTACAGTACCTCCGGTAATGTGCAATATCGGAACAATTCAGGGTCTTCCTGGAAGTCCTGGAGCTTGGAGACCGCCTTCTGATCCGCGACAAACTCGGACTTCGCGATGGACACGTCTCTCATCACCATCAGCCCGGGAACATTCACCTCTCGTCTGCAAATACGCTCAAACTCACCCCTGAAGACCACACACACACACACACATGCATGCACGCACGCACAGAGGGATAGAGACAGATTGTGTTCAATCCTCAGGGAAGATGGGATTTGTTCTCCTCTGCTCTATTCAGCACCAGTGAATAAACACATCTGGTTTCTCTGTGTGTCTCCCTCTGTCAGCAACAGAGGAGCACTGTCTTACTGCCCCACATGGCACAATGCATGAGAACTGGCATTCATTCACTTCAGAAATGATCTGCATACCTGTAACACTAACACTGATCAAATACCATTTATACATACCATTATTTCCCAACAATATTATTATTATTTACAACATCATACAATTTATATTATAGCCCGCAATCTTATCGGGCTCTGTTTTTCTGCAGGAGAACTAATTCCATCTAGTGATCTGACAGTTTGTGGTGATGTTACTGTGTTGTCACCTGAACCTGTCGATGTCCTCCTCGGACACCAAGTTCTTGATGAGGACGAAGCCATTACTGTCATAGGACAGTCGCTGCTCAGTAGTCAGCAGGTCATTGTCATGTGTGTACCTGTGAAAAGTAAACAGACTGTGTCTGTTATGACATCATGCTTTGCTGGTCAACATTGATCTATGGACTCTACATCCCAGATGCACGGGGGTAATGTGTGTCAAAGGTGAAGAAGCAGCTGCTTGTATAACAGGTGATAGGGCCTACTGTAGCCTGTCGATACAAATTATGAATAGAAATATTACGGCGATGTTACAGAAGTGATTGGGCAATAAAATACAAGATAAACTTACCTAAGCACTTGTGGGTGATAGTATGCAACTTGGCCAGAAGTGGGTGAGGCTTGCTAATGATTAAATCAGTCAAGGGCAGTAAAAGCTTGTTAGATATTACAAAGAATATGTGTATATATAGAATATATTCAGCTTGCAGATGTGTCACGATAGGTTCGTTACTTTCAGCCCATACAAGAAGAGTGGGCACCTCGATGTAAAATTAGCTATTTTGTCCAAAACGTCAAAAGTGTTTGTTGAAAAATGTCTTAAGTTATGTAAAGTAGGCTATAGCCTACATGATGTGAACATGCATGGTACATCATTATCAGACTTAAATGTAACTTTCAACTTCTTGTTTACGCCCCCCAAAAAAATGGATATACAGGTTTTGTAGCCATGTGTAGCAATTGTAGAAATATTATACCTTAATTGTCAAATGTTCTATCATGTCCTAATAATGTATACTATTTACATTACTTAAGACCGTTATCCAAATATTTTATTTTTTGACATTTCAGACCAAATAGCCGATTTTACATCGAGGTGCCCACTCTTCCTGCTGTTACCCTTTCATCAACCACGACAACAATAAAAACTAAAAAGATCGTTGTGTTACTACAGTGTACCAACCAGGCATACATATCCAAAAAGCTGTGGCAAAATCCTCGGAAGTGCTCTGGTGGTCGGTCAGCATAATTAAATACATTTAAAAAATAAGATCATTTATTTCCCTGCGGGAAACAAATAGTTTTGCAGCGGCCTTCTTCGTATTATTCCCAGACCCCGGGCTCGATTTCCTGGCTCCGCCGACACAGTGTGTCAACAACCCAGGCAGTAGCTACTGTACAGTCTGTACTTGGAGCATGAACATCATGAACAAGCTGTCTATCAGACACAATCTGAAAAAGGATACAATCAAATCTCCAGACCGTCGGTCCAGATGACTGAAGACCACTTTGAGCCTCTCCGCAGCCCGCGACATTTTACCAAAATAACTAACTTATATTATTGATTTAAAAATGTCTTACACACGACGATCAAATGGAACAGTCTGTCCTGTGACTGTCATCTAATGGTCCACTAGTATCTCTCCTACGTCCTACACTTATGCTAGGAGTAGGTGGGCACATCTCCCACTAGGTCAAAGTGATAATAACACAGTAACTGTTACGCAACTTTGGCAACAACCATTGGAAACAGGACCAGTGGGCACCAAAAACATCTGGGCACTGGGCACCAAAACCCATCTGGGCACTAGGGACAATTGGGCACTATAGGGACATCTGGGCACCTGGACGAGTGGGCACTTAGGGGTGGAGAAAACTGGGCACCTGGATGAGTGGGCACTAGGGACATGTGGGCACCTGGACGAGTGGGCACTTAGGGGTGGAGATAACTGGGCACCTGGATGAGTGGGCACCTGAATTAGGATTCTTGTCCACAAGTTTTTACTTTTTCATAGCATGCTGCTTTGTTGTTGGTATAAGTGGTATTTAAGCCACTGTTCTTTGAACCCCCAAACACGACACAACAACGAGGTCAACAGAACATTATAAGAGTTTATTCGCCAAAATAGTACTGAGGTCAAAAGTACATTATAAGAGTGTATTTGCCAAAATAGAAGTACTGTTAAAAAAATAGAAAAAAAAATAATTAAGGATACCAAAAAAATGTCAAATGATCAATGTTAGGATAGAGAAACCATAGCTAAACAGTAGACCAACACAATAAAATGATAGAAAAAAATGAGCTAAATAGTTGCCTACCATTATTTTTTTATTATAAAGATGAGTAGCATACTGTAAAAAAAAATAGAGGGGGAAAAATGACTTAACAGTTGGTTAAATATCACTTACCATTATCGTTATCCGTTTTCTTAAAGTTTAGTAATTCTGCAACATGTTAACTTTAATCCAGTAGGAGGCGCCACACAACAACTAACATAACTCAATGATGGTTATTGGAGATTTTTTTGTGTGCACAATTTAAAGCAACAATATGTAGCCTACATCGATTCGCAGAGATGTCATGTAATTATTACTTTTTCAGCTGTGTTCAACCATCTTCTTTCTTCTGTGGTATGAAAATAAACAGGAAAGTGTCAGCTGTCCTAGAGAGTGGCCTATTAAAAAAACCTAGAGCCTATAAAAGTAGGCTGTGGCTCTGTGGGTTAGAATCCAGAGGTGGAAAAAGTACTCAAATGTTTTACTTAAGTAAAAGTATCAATACTGCAATGTAAAAAATACTCTGTTAAGTAAAAGCCCTGAATTCAAAATTGAGACACACGCACACACACACACACACACACACACACACACACACACACACACACACACACACACACACACACACACACACACACACACACACACACACACACACACACACACACACACACACACACACACACATCAAGAATACCAGACAACAGCTGGCAGCTGGCTAACGAAATTATATCAACAATCTTACACTGATTGTCCAAAACAACTACACATTTTTCAACATTAATTTGATTGTTGTTATTTAGAACATGCTCCAGTTAAGTTAAACTGTACTTTCCTAGTTTCCTTAATCCTTATAGACTAAAAACAAAAACAATACAAAAAAGTTATTAGTATATTATTAGTCAACGTTACTCTTATTTTGAAATCACTTCTTATTGTTCTTATTCCGGTGACCGGAAGTTAAATGCTTATCTACACAGGTCGGACTTGACGAGCGTGTTTAGAACAATGTTGCCAGGTCTCCTTATTATAAGCAACTTTGGTCTTGTTTTCCTCCAAAGTTGCCTGTAAATAGTTGCGGGTTGCGTTTTTTTGTTTCTAAAATGTAGTTGCTTATTTGGGCTTGTTTCCTGATGTTGTTTAAACCAGTGGTTCTCTAACATTTTTATGTCATGGACCCCCAAATTAATATGTATTTTGTCCACAGACCCAGCTGACCCCCATCTGAAAATATTTTGTGCCAGGGGACCCCTGTACAAGATTTGTGTTGTTAAAAAAACAAATTTTCTTCAATATTTATTTATTCGGCAATCTGCAATTTTCAGCCGATGCATATAGGTTTAAAATGCTCATGTGGCCCAGAGGCCTAAGTCGCTTCTTTTAGGCTTGTTTTCCCAGAGCTAGTTTCTCTCTTGTTTCTCTCAATTTACATTACGTTACATTTAATGTATAGGTTTAAAGCAGGTGTAGGCATTCTTAGGCATGGGTGCCAATATTGGCACAGGGGAGGGTGATCACTGGGCACACTGGCATAAGTGTACTTCCCTGTGCTTGTCTTTGCAAACTGTTATAAAGTCAATCAAGTGTGTGAGAGAGGATCTTTGGTTTTAAATCAAATATACATATATCTCTTTTTAAAATGTAATCAATTAAATTCATCACATCTGTATGCAAATTACACCCAGCACATAATTCTATATTCATTCAAACTCTGAACTCTGACTGGGGAGGGAGTCTGGGAGATATATGGGTTATTGCTCTAGTCTAGGTCTAAAGGCCAAACCGCACCAATGCGGTCGCAACGCCGTCCTTGCAACAAAAGTTTTAAGGTCAACTGCACCAATGCAACTCCTTGCAACTGCCATATTGGTGATAATGGTTGCAAGTAGTTGCAAGTAGTTGCATGTTGCAAGTAGTTGCATGTTGCAAGGAGTTGCAAGTAGTTGCATGTTGCAAGGAGTTGCAAGTAGTTGCATGTTGCAAGGATTTGCAAGTAGTTGCATGTTGCAAGTAGTTGCATGTTGCAAGTAGTTGCATGTTGCAAGGAATTGCATGGCGAATCATTGGTGAGCTTAATGATCATTACAATATCCTGATGTGACAGGACAATATAATAAAACATTTTTTTTTTTTTTATTTATGAACAATCAAAATCTTGTGGAAATATTACGTTTTTATGTGGTGTCATAATTAAACGTAATGTTGAATGATATTGCACGCTGACGATCAAAAACCTAAAAACATGGCACTTCATGTCAAAAAGGTTGCAGACCCCTGGGTCATATACCTTGTTGCTTGTTTCTCTCGCAAAACCTGGCAACCCTGACGGAGCAGTGCTGGTAGCAACCAGAGCCTTCTGGTAGCAACACTGACTTGAGAGAGAGGCGGAGGCGTCAGAATGCGGCCAGCCACAGCCCGCTGCACCCCTCCCTCATATGTCGACACTATCCTCTTCTCCTCCTGGACACTCTAAACTTGCGTCCTGCCAAAGAAGAAGAAGAAGTGAGTGAGGTTTAAGGTGGGGGGATATCTTATTCCAAGCTGTGTGTGCGAGCGTTGCTGATATATTTGTACCGTGAAAACAGCGTTGTTCTAATCTGGGAGATATTGTTAACGGATCATCAACAAGGAGCCCGAGCTTGTGTGTCTCTGCTCGGGGTGGGTGGAGAGCAGAGAGACGGACGGACGGGCATCCGGCCTCCGAGTATAGAAGCACCGAGAGAGATCTGGAAGTCGGCTTGAATTGAAACAACGTTCATCTTTTGTCAGGTATGTATTTAGCTGAACGTTTTGGTCTACGTTGCCGTTATTATTAAACCGTTAACCGTTCCCGTCTGCGTCGCTGCTGCTGCTGTACATAAAGCGCCAGTGTGTGAGAAATGACAGCACAGGTAAAGTGAAACTGTGCTGTCTTCTGTCTATCAGTGTTTTACAGTAGCGCCTCTCTTCTCCTCAGCGTGCCTGCATGGTGGGATTATGTTGCGTTGTCTGTTGTTACGAAATACCATTTGATTAATAACAGAATCTTAAAGATATGTTTGTTGACAAAACATCTGCGTAGCGTACGCCTGACTCTGCCCTAAGCCTACGCACCTTCTTTATTTTGACTATACCACCTTGTGATACCATACCCAGTTGTCAACACCTTACTTGGCCTACACAGTACTGTAAAAGCCTTTATATTGGTATAACTGCGAGTGTACAAATGGCACCAAAGGGACCATGAACACACAGGACCCCAATGCAAGCAAGCCATAGTGCTTTCTTGGGTTTAATCCCTTTAGCATCCTTTTGTGTAGAACTGTACTTTTCTGTGCTTTTTTTTGGCAAACTGTAATACAGTATTAAATCAATCAATCAATCAAACCCCTTTGGTTCAATGTCTACACTCTCTGAGTTACAAATGGATAGGATCTTACTGTAGTGTACTTATACTCCTGTTGTAGCCAAGGATTCATTATCCTGTTAGTCTATTATTGTTCTAGACATTTTTTTCAGGCATATTGGTCATTGGAAGGCTTACTTTCATTCATTTGGCTGCATATGTCTGACATTTTGTCTGACAAGTGTGCACCAGCCCTCTAGCTTTAAGCATAATCTGCTCTGATTGCCATTAAATCTGGGAAACAGCTGTGATATTTCATGGATATTATAATAATGAATGAGGCTGACTGTCTGGACTCTGATTACTTGTTGAATTCCAAAGAACAACAGTGAATACCAGTTAATTAAATTACATTACATTAAATTGACCTGGCTCTAGATTCTTAGCATAGATCAGCAGCTAAACAACCCCTAGCCATCACCAGGGTCGAATATGAATCAATATGAAGCTCACCCTGTTGTGTTTTCAAGCATGAGTTTTCTTTTTACTACTTAAAATATCACTATTATTTTACCAAATACCTCAATATCAATATTGTGACTATTGTGGGGATGGCTGGTGCTTTCACAAAATATTACAGTTATTTTTGATAAATAATCATCAGTAATGCTGCCTATATAATGACTAAGAACAGCTAGAACAGTCAGTATGTTCAGAAAAGTACTTAACTGTAAAGCAACCTAATGCCAGGAAAAGCCAACACTTATGCTATATCCCGATATTACGATATCCAAAATTACGATATCCCAAATCCCAGATGATTTTTTATCATATCTAGCACTAGGTTCATTGAGTTGACAAGATGACACATGCTGGAGCTGATTGCATGTGTTAATAAGAAGACATAACATTTACATAAAGCCTGCTGGACTTGAATCTGTTCCCCGGTGTTCTACACTGTCCTTGATTTGGAAAGATAGGCTGTGTTGTGTTGAGAGTGTGTGACTGTGTGTGTGTGTGTGTGTGTGTGTGCGCGCGTGCGTGTGTGCGTGTGTGCGTGGCTATTGTTCAGGTTACTTCTCTCCCAATGGCCTGCGGCACTATTGACCCACATTGAGATCCAGGCTGTTGGTCGTGCAAGTGTTCCTCCTGGGACAAGCTAATTATACTGACCCAAACCATCTTCTTTCTGTCTCTCTCTCTCCTCTGTTGACGCTCTCCCTATCTTATGTCTCTCCTCGTTACATCAGCCTCCGCGCTGTGACATGCCCATATCAAGGCCATATCATACCTTTCATATTGATCATTCCGTGCATTAGGCCTCTTGAGATAATGGCATGTATATGCTTTGTGTATCCATCCTCTCTCTCTCTCTCACACACACACACACACACACACACACACACACACACACACACACACACACACACACACACACACACACACACACACACACACACACACACACACACACACACACACACACACACACACACTAGAAATAGAGCTAGAAATAGAGCTATCATGTACTGTAGGTACTCATGGGAGAAGAGGGCTCTTGTTCCTAGTTATAAATCCCAGTCTTGGGTGATGGTGTTGATTATGCATGGCACAGACAGACAAAAAAAAAAGCACTCATCATCCTGTCACCTGCCACCCACTGTGCCTCTGCCATTTCTCCACTCTCTCCATCCTCTCTGACACAACTAGACTCCCTCTATTTGTTCTCTGTCTGTCTGTCTGTCTGACTGTCTATCTGCCTCTCTCTTCTCCTTTTGCCTCTAGTCCTGACAATGATTTGTTCACTGGCCCTTTATTCAGTGTCTTTCAGACTCTGTGTCCATCTATTTGTGTCTGGCAGTGTCCTTGTCTCTCTCTGTCATTCTCTCTTGCCTCTGTCTTGTCTTCTTTTGTCTGTTTGACTGTTTATTCCCCTGTTGGTCTTCCTCCTACCCTACACCTGCGTTGTTGTTGTTGTTGTTGTTGTTGTGGTTGTGTTCACCGACAGAGGATAGATGTCTGGTACTGAGATGCTGTCGACGCAAACGTGTACTCTCGGATAGTCTTTTTTGTTGTGATGTGACCTGCTTTGCTCGAGGAGACGACAACCCCTAGATCTTCTTACCCCTTAACTTGATTTTGTTGTTGAGTGACTGTGTGTTAATGCAAAGAGCGAATTGAAAACTAGAGACCAAAAGTGACCATGTTTCACCAGTGACCGGAAGTCTCCTAGGATGTCACAGCTTGCCGCTGTTAATTTCGATAATGATGATGATAATAAAGGTGATAATAAAGAGCAGATCATTGCTTTGGTACAATTGAAGAGTTCACCCTTCAATATCTTTAAGACTGCGAAGATTGACTGTGTGTGTGTGTGTTTATTTTATATCATTTAATCAATTATATCAAATAATAGATTCGAAAATTGCAAATATAGCAGATCTACAAGCTCACAACGCATCGAGATGTGACGTGTTGTGAGCTTGTACATCTGCTATTTTAGCTATTTTTGTGCAGCAACGTTGTTCAACAAAGTATAAAATAGGGCATAAGTGATTAATCAAACTAATCTATTTATTAGATTAAAAATATCGATTTGAAATGTTTGCATAGATTCCTTGATATAAAAAAAAGAGATGCTTGATTGGTAGGGCTGGGATTCCTCACAACACCAGCATGTCTTGTTTAGGAGGTGCCTGATGCTTAAATTGTCTCTAGAAAAAGACCTCCTAACCCATTTAGACCTGGAACACCAAAAACATTCCACCAAAAACGTAGGCGTTTTTAGAATCGGCCTCAGGTCTAAATGTGTTCTAAACAAGACATTCTGGTGTTGTGTGAGGGATCCCAGCCCTACCAATCAAGCATCTCTTTGAAAATATTTTCTCGCTCTCGCTCTCGCTCTCTCTCTCTCTCTCTCTCTCTCTCTCTCTCTCTCTCTTATTGTCACATGAAAAATCTCTTGGCTTATTGCAGTTCACAAATAGCTTTGCTCAGCAAGGTTATGCTTTTTTCCTTTTTTTTTATCAATATCATGCAGCCTTATAGTGTGTGCGGCAGAAATCGAGCCCACTAATGAAATAACAGCACAGGCTGTTATGAGGTATGTCAGGCTTGTATCTCCATATTTCATATTTGTATGGTTTTTTTTCTCGCTATGAATGCGCTATTTCATTCTCTTATAAGCTCATAATGCGTTGCCATGCTTCAATCAATCGTCCACCGATTTAAATAAGCCAATTTTCACTCCAAATGACTCGATCGGTGATCAGCAATTTACCCTATCCAGAAAAGAAACCCATCTTTTATGACTGAACTGCACTGTTTTTTGCATAAAAGTAAATCAGATGTGTAGTATAATTTGCAGCTTTATGACATGCCCCCCCCCCAAACACATAGGTGCAGTTTTGACATAAGGTTTGTTTTTTCCCTTTTTTCCCTCTTAAAATAAGATAAATAATCTAGGAAATATTGGTAATGGTGCTGCTTCCTCTATAATGACATGCCCAAAATAAGGATGCCAGGTTGAAAGTGTTTAAGTCTGTCTGTGTGTTTTTTTTAATTTATTTTTAATTATTTAACCAATGAAAAGTATTAACAAGAGCATGTGACTGTGACTAAATAATAATTCAATTGGATCTGTTGGGACACAGGTTATTTTTTTCCATTTCCTGATAAGTAGTGGTTTTGGATACAAGATTTCTGCCCCGGCAGTGACAATATGATTTGTTCTGTTCAGTATGCAAGGCTGCTGTAGAAAGAAAGATCTCTGCATTACATCTTAGCGAAGATCACCATCCCAAAACACCGTTGCCATTGACGATGAGTCTGCCAGATTGCCAGAAGCTCTGTCTCTTTCCCTTGTTATCTCTCATCTCACCCCGCTCTCCTCTCTCCTTTTATCAGTGTCAGTGTGTTCTTCTTCTCCTCGTGTCAGCTCCAGAAGTTCTTGTTCTGTGGTTGTAGCGCTGTGTCCACAGGCCATACTGTTTTATGTAACTCCCACACTTATGAAACGCTACATTGATTGGGGCCGGCATACATGTATTCAGAGAGAGAGAGAGAGCGAGAGAGAGAGAGAGAGGGGGAGAGAGAGGGGGAACATCCTTAATTTGTTATGAAAGCAATTGGAGTACTATGTTATTTTTGTGCTTTCTCTCTCTCTCTGTCTCTCTCGTCAACCTCGCTGTCTTTCTCTTGTACACGGCAAAATCCTGAGTGTAAAAAGTGTTAAAGTAATTGTTGTGGAAATGTGGAATTTGACAGATGGCCATGGGAATGCTCTCTACGGCTGTCATTCTTTTTTTTGACGGGTGGGAGAATGGAGAGGGGTGAAAAGGAGGCCTTAGCTATGACGTAAGAACAAGTGAACAAAAATAAAAGGATATTCTACTGTGAGGAAGTGTCTCTGGGCCATTGGGGGTATAATTTTAGGTTAAGTAGTAATTATGTCTTCTTATTTCTTTCAGGACCTAGCTAATTCTAGGGCTTCATAATGAGTATAATTATTGTAGCTGGAGCACACACACACACACACACACACACACACACACACACACACACACACACACACACACACTATTATGCCCTTCCAGTGAAACTCTTCCAGTGAAACTCTTCACTGTCGGATGAAAAGAAGCGCTAGCGACTCTGTGTATATTGGAGGAGACCTGGTTGTCTACAACCTCCCTAAAGGCTGATTTATACTCCGTTGTGAGCCATTGTCGCGCACCAAAAATGGCCGATCTACAAGCTCACGACGCGTCGTGCTGCAGCTATTTTTGGTGCACGACACAGCGGACCCACCGGCGTGCAATGCAACCGAGTATAACTCAGGCTTAACCAACTGTAGGGGTTCGCAGCAGTGACGGGGACTAAAAAAAACATGGGGGGGAATTGGCAATAACTAAATTGGGAAGAAAATGAAACAACAACTAAACACTTGATTAATAAACCTTTCCAGCAGTTTGAATGGACTGCTGGAAGTAGATGTGGAGGAACGTGTGACGTAGCGCAACGTCCCTTCCCTAGCTAAAAGAAAAAACAGGACATCATGTCTAATTGCATACATGAAGGAGTTAGCATTTAGCTTGAAATGACAGTGCAGTGGAGAAGGTTTAATGAATGACCACCCAAAGATGTTTGCTGCGAGTCGTGCACAGTTCGACTCCTGCCATGCACCCAACGGCTGTGCTCTCAATCCCTCCGTAGGCACGTGTCATTGTGAGCGTGCTGCATGCTGCGCACATGCATGCAATCTACGTCAGCTCCTAGTTTGGGAGATACATTTACAGATGCGATTGTCATTTTGTTCTTCTAACCCGCTTCTACACAACCATGCCCTCTCCACCCTAAAACCCCCATTTGCACAACACACACACAGGCAAGAACATTCAACAGTCTCGGCTGTTGATGGCCGACTGAGTTGAATCCACACTATTGGTGAGAATGTGTGTATGTGTATATATATATATACGCACATACAATCAGTCATACGAACACAGGCATGCTGATGATGGGGACTATGTCAGCCATGAGAGGAATGTAGAGGCGGGGGGGGGGGGGGGGTTTGGTTGGTGTATGTGAGTGTATAGTCAGTCTGTGTCTGTCTCTCTCTCTCTCTCTCTCTCGTGCTCTCTCACACTTTCTGTTTCTAGTGTCTGCCTCTCTCATGTGCAGACAGTCTGGCCACTAGTTGTAATAGATGCTACAGGCAGAATGATTAATCTGACTATTAAGCATCGTGTTGGAGTGCGGAGTCTGTGTTTGTCTGGTTTAGTAGTGTCTGTGGTTTAAATAGACCCCCCCCCCCCCCCCCCCCCCCCCACACACACACACACACACCTATTGTCAGAGCCTCAGCTTCCTTCCTGCTGGTATACAAGGAGTGAATTGAGGTCATACAGCAATAAAGCAATTCTTAACGAGCCGAGTGCTGATCATGAGGATGTACTGTAATGTGTGTGTGTTTGTCTTTTGTACAGTAAGACAAAGCCAGTCTTTATTGTATGACTGTGATGTCAGCTGGTATGAATGCCTTGGGTGTCAAAAGGGATATTTGGTCTCGTAGGAGGCCGCGGGGGGATAAACTTTCGCTTCCTTGGAAAAGCGTGAGGCGCGCCGAGTGATGAACGGGGGGATGGGGGGGGGGGGGGGGGGGGGTGTCCTGTGGGAGCTTGATGGAGTCGATCCCGGTGCCCCCCCTACAGTGGTCTGAAGAGGGGCATTGTGAGAACTGGAGCAGTCCCGTTGGACCGGGCCCAGATTGTGAGTCACACCACCAACCAACTGGGTACCATGCACAGACCAGCCCTGTTGGTGTGTGTGAGACTGGGTGGGTGAATGCATTAGCCTAGTCTTTGTTCAATCTCTCTCTCTCTCTCTCTCTCTCTCTCTCTCTCCTGGCACAGTCTCTCTCTCTCTTTCTCTCTCTCTTTTTCTCTCCTGGCACAGTCTGGCTCTCTCTTTTCTTTCAATTCAATTGAATTCAATTCAAAGGGGCTTTATTGGCACTGAAATCATTCGTTTACATTGCCAAAGCAAGTGTGAAATAAAAACAAATGTATGTTATTGCTGTCAGGCAGAAACCATCTCCATATTTCAACCTTTTTATGTTTTTTTTCCCGTAAATTAATGTCCTATACTCCATCATACAAGAGTGAGAGAGGGGTTGTTGTGAGCTTGTAGGTCAGTTTGTAAAACAATAGTTTAAAAGGAAAAGGCTTTGGACTTTCAAGGTTTCCACCCGACAGCAACGATTAAAGGTCCTAATAGAATAGAGAAAGGTGTAACATTGCAATCAAGTCAAATTAACTTAAAAATAAATTCTCTCTCTCTCTCCTGGCACAGTGTCTCACCCAGAAGCCCCCCCTTTGGTAAGCTGTCCCATCATACGTTGCCTGGTGGGGGTTGGCTAGATTGGCTCCTAATCTGGAGATTAACCGGTGGCATTGTCGGAACAGCAGCAGCCCAGGGGGATTATTCACACTCTCACTCACAGTATACTGTAGCTATGCTCACATACACACAAACCCTCACATATCAAAATAAATCTGCGTGCACACCAGTGGTGGAAAAAGCACTCCAATGCTTTACTTGAGTAAAAGTATGAATACTGCAATGTAGAAGTACTCTGTTACAAGTCTGGGGGAAAAAAATGACTTGAATAAAAGTACAAAAGTATTGGTATGTACAAAAGTATTGGTATCCAAATATACTTAAAGTACCAAAAGTAAAAGTACTAAAATGTTTGAAAATAGACGATCTACAAGCTCACTGCTATTTTCAAATAGCCTAGGTATGAAATAGGGCTAAAGTGGTTAATGTATGTTTTATAATGTAATAATTTATATCTGCAAAGTAACTAGTAACTAAAGTTTTCAAATAATTGTAGTGGAGTAAAAGTACAATATTTGCCTCTTGAGATGTAGTGGAGTAGAAGTAAAAATACAGACAGTTGGAAATATTCCAGTAAAGTAAAAGTACCTCAAAATTGTACTTAAGTACAGTACTTGAGTAAATGTACTTAGTTACTTTACACCACTGGTGCACACACAGAACGTTCCAGCTCACATACCAACCCTCACATGCTAAAACCTGGTACTCTCCCCCCCCCGCCCACATAACATTCGTACACTGTAAGTGTTAGTGGTGTCTCCTTACACTCTTTCCTGACGGAGATAATGAAATATTCATGTGATTGTGCCTTCTCTCTCTCTCTCTCTCTCTCTCTCTCTCTCTCTCTCTCTCTGTCTCTCTCTCTGTCTCTCTCTCATGCTACCCCAGCAGGGCTGGCACATTACTCTGACAGACTCATTGTTGACATTGTCTGTGTCATCGGGGAATGACGGGGCAGAGGCGTGAGGCATGCAGCACATCCTATCCTATCTTTGCACAAGTCTTGTCCATGTGCCTTCACTGCCTTGGCCCGCTCGGCTCACTCTGTGCTTTATAGTCATGATTATTTTGATGGGTGATTTTAATCACTTTAAGCCATTAAGGCCGGGAACGCATCTGTGTAACCACTTTTTCCATATTTTATACTTTGGCTATTCAAAAATAGCAGATCTGCTATTTTTGAAAAATCATGATTTTTTTGTATTTCTTTGAATATATATAAATATATATATATATATATATATATATATATATATATATATATATATATATATATATATATATTTATATATTTATATTTAAGCGAATATTTGTAACTCAAATCTTTGCTTCTGGGGGTCCCTGGAACAAAATATTTTGAGATGGGGGTCCGTGGCCAAATACATATCATTTTGGGGGTCCTTGACAAGAAAAGGTTTGAGCACCACTGATATAGAAACATAAGTTTCTCAGAAAAACTGTTAGGATTTAGAAGACATTTGCAGAATCCCCAGAAGGAAAGATTTGAGTAACAAATGTTTGCACAAATTCTAACGATTTTTCAAAAATAGCAGATCTACAAGCTCGCACTCGGTGCCGCGCTATGAGCTTGTAGATCTGCTATTTTTGAATAGCCCAAAAAATGTCACAGATGTGTTCCCGGTCTAGATGGGTTAAGCCTGGCGTCCCTAGATCACAACGCTTTGCATGCCGACGTGTTCTTCTTTTCGCCCGTGCGACACCATCATACAACCAAGTTTAAAATAGGCCTTAAAGTGGTTAACAGTAAGTGCGACAGTGGAATGAGATTATGATCCTAGAGTACAGGATCTGGTATTGAAAAAGATCTGCATGTAATCACATAGTGTTACAGGCGATTGATAGTAAACAGTGTGTGCAGTAAAGTGTCAGGACCTGTCCCTGGAATTATCATGTGCTAATCCATCCATAATTACCCAGGGATGTGTGCAGTCAAAGTAACAGACTATGGGTTAGGGCGACGATAGCTCCCATAGCCCGAATTCCAAATCTCCGTTGTTTACATAAAAACGTTAATAAACAGCTTACATTTTGGGAAAGTGAAAAAGGTGCGTAGTTATTTTGTGCATATGCTAATGGTCAATGCCTGTGTGAAAATTCAGATCAATTGCTCCAGCCACTGAGGAGAACCGGGCAGAACAGAGAGATTTTACGGACAGGTTGAGGACAGATTTTCAGGACAGGTTTTGGGGAGAGGTTTTGGGAATTAAAGGAGGATGGAAAACTAAAGAAGTACAGAAAAAACATAAGGAAGGAAAAAATGTAGACCAGGTTAACCTCACAAGGCTCCTCCTACCCACAAATGTTGTCAAATTATTCAATTTTCTAATGCTTAATGCTATTCCTTGAATATCCCTTGTTTCCCTTGTTGTATGTTTATTATGATGACTATTATTAATGCTGCTACAATGTCTGAGAAACCAGAACATAATTTTATTACAATAAAAAAACAGGGAAAGGCTTGATAAATGCAGCTTCTTGGATGTCATGGGAACTTGTTAGGCTTTTAGCCAATAGTCCAGGTAGAATCCAATAGAAACGACTCAATTCACTTTACAGGCTATTCTCCAGGGATGTATGTGAACGTGCATAGTTCTTGTGTGATTACTGATGGTCACAATCATTTGACACACTTTGTTAGGCACCGATTGAAGATAATGCACGCCCAACGAGCAATGATTACCCTTGTTGCTGTGCACAGCCGGCCGGGTCAGAGCAATACATTGAATTAGGAATGCACAATATTGAAACTTTGGTCGATATCCTATTACCGATTAATTGCATGGACAAATCGATCAATACTGATATTGCAATGCACGTTTCCAGTAGGGTTTACCTTACACCTGTTATACAGTAACTGTTATTGTGGGAGCAGATGCAGACAAAAACCCGGTGCATTCGTATATTACCTGATTTGAAACATATGCATTAGATTGGTCTAGGTCACGATTACAGATTTACTCAAATAATTGCAATTAACGATTTAATTGTGTGTTTGGCGTTGAACATTGGGATATATATGAATACAAATTACATTTCTGTTTGCCTTTTAGGTTTGTAATCAAAAATTGCACAGGGCAGATATGACAAATAACTTAAATATGAAATTTAAATAATGAAAGAGAGAAATAATTGACATTTAATAATTTTGTAAAATGGTATGTAAAAGTAATGTAAAATAGCGGTAATAGCTGATCTACAGGCTTACAACGCGTCACAAAGTGACGCGTTGTAAGCTTGTAGATCTGCTATTTTTGCTTTCTTTAATATTTCAAAATGTGTGAACATTTTTCAACATGGAGACGATTATGATGAAAATAATTGTGATTATCTCAAATAATTGCGATGAGACGATTATGTAATAATTGTGACAGACCTAGATTGATCTACTATGTGTGTTATGGTAACTGTCTGCAATGTACAAGTAACAGGATTAATCCCAGGCTTCCGCCCGGCCATGGTCAATGTATCCCCATCGTCACAATTGTTTCTCAAAGTGTCAAGAAAGACGCTAAAGCCTGATATATATGCTACTACCGAAAATAGCCGATCTAGAAGCTCACTGCTTGTAGCGTGTAGATCGGCTATTTTCAGCGTGCGACACGACACCGTCATACTGTACAATGGAGTGCCACACCCCCATCTGTGTGAGTCTGGATGGGATATTACCCAGTCACTCGCTCAGTGTCCCAGGCCTGCTCCCACCCAGGTCACACCTGGCGTTTTCACAAAAGACGAGAAGAGTCATTGTGGGAGGATCAGTGTGCTGTGACGGGGCGGGGGGGGGGGAAGGTCCTTAGGACACCACAGGGACACACACACCTGTCCTCCAGGGCTTCTGGGTGAATGAGACATGGGTTACAGCCTGGTTTGTACTCTGGGGGGGTGTGGTGGGGAGTGAGAAGAACGACGCTGCCTTTTAATGGGAAGCCATAAAGAAGGCAGAGGAAAGGAGAGAGGAGGAGAAGAACAGAGGCCATAGTGGAGGAAGATAATGCAACATGATGTCCTACTCCTATTGTTCAATTGTGCTGATGGCCTGTGATCCTGAGAGGCTTTTATTTTGTTGTCTGGCTGTGTTTTTTTGTTTTTCCCTTCCGTGTGTGTGTGTGTGTGTGTGTGTGTGCGCGCACATCCTTCCTCTCTGCATGTGTGTGTGCACACACACATGCTGCGCTGTCTCTCTCCTCTGGAATGTGGCGTTATCCCAGCTGTGTGTTTGGATCGACCAAGCCAGACGGGGAGACAAACAGACACATTCCTCACTGTGGTCATCTGTCCGCGTGTGTGTGTGTGTGTGTGCGCGCCCGCCGGAAAAGCCTCGTTAGGCCACGTTACTTGCCATACGGCCTTAATGAAGTCAGAGAGCGAAAGTAAATACACTGGTGTTATGTAAGAGATGGGCTGCAAAAAGAGCTGTTTGAAGATCAGATGGAGAGGGGAGACGATCGTGCTCACAGCATATTGATTTCACTCCTAGACCACAAAGACTAAAAGCAATACTTTTATTGCTTTAAAAAAACCAATAGTTTCAAGTGTATACATGACTGGCGGACGGTGTACGCTTACACACACAAAGGTGAGAGGTTTGGGTCTTGCCTACAAGTTGAAGGCTCATCGCTAGGTATGGGCTTCAAAACCTGGTTCTCAAACTTTTTCATGTCAAGGACCCCCAAAATAATATGTATTTAGCCGCGGACCCCCATCTCAAATATTTTGTTCCAGGGACCCCCAGAAGCAAAGATTTCAGTTACAAATGTTCCCTTTAAAAATATATATATTCAAAGATTTGCACACATTTTCACGATTTTTCTAAAATAGCAGATCTACAAGCTCATGTAGATCAGATATACAAGCTCATGTAGATCATAGCTCATAGCGCGGCACTCTGTGCCGCGCTATGAGCTTGTATATCTGCTATTTTTGAATAGCCAAAGTGTAAAAGGTTAAAATTATTGTGATGCTACATTAACACATTTTGCTGGGGACCCCCTGGAACCCCCCCAAGGACCCCTGGGGGTCCCGGACCCCAGTTTGAGAACCAATGCTCTAAGGATCCGGGTTGCGAATTTCTGAAGGTCTTATTATATTATAGACACTGCCATCGAGTCTCGCACGTCCGTGAAGTGACGTCATTGTCTCGAGAGAGACGAGACACAGGTGTCGAGTTAGGCTAAAGGTCTCACCAGAGGCGGTCCCAGCTCATCTATCAGGTACAGAGATTGTCTGGGGACTCATCCTGTTATCTGCCTCGCTGGCATCATGAAACGCACACACACATTCACACAGAGTGCATGCTGTTCTTCGTTTCCTTCCTACCCCACTCTGCCATTAACCCATTCCATTTTAGTTATAGCCATTATTGTATACTTTGGCTATTTTTGAAGAATCATTAAAAAAAATCAAATATTTGAATATATATATTTTTTAAGCGAACATTTGTAATTCAAATCATTGCTTCTCTGGGGGTCCCTGGAACAAAATATTATCTCCCACATTATTATATTATTATACCCACATATCTCAAAAATATTTTGAGATATGTGGGGGGGGGGGGGGGTCCATGACCAAATGCATATCATTTTGGGGGTCCTTGACATGGAAAAAAGTTTGAGAACCACTGATATTATAACAACATACGGTTTCAAGAAAACTGTTTTACTGATTCAGAAGACATTTGTAGGTGCGTTCCCGGATTGAATGGGTTATCAGATGACACTTGTGTGTCTGAGCGCACATTAAAATCTTTTGTACTACTGTACATGTGGTATTACACAGTGTGTGCGCCTGTCTGTGCGTGCGTGCACTGTTCAGTGTAACTTGGGTTACCCAAGTTACCCAGTACTAGACCATACCCGCGGGGGGGATATGCGCACATGATTTGGCAACCCGAACACAAAAACGCTAATAAACAGCTGACATTTGGGGAAAGCGGAAAAACGGGCTTCGCTGTTCCGTGCACATGGATAATGGTCAATGGCTTTGTGCAAATTCAGATCAAATTGCTCCAGCCACTGAGGAGAACCGGGAGAACCGTGCAGAAGGGATCTTGGCCTCACCACCCACACAGAGCTATGTCGAAATTATAGGAGGATGATTCTTTGGGCTTTGTGTTTGTCCTGTTTCAAGAGAGCGAGGGGTGAGGGCTGTGTTTACGTGTATGTGTGTGCCTGCCTGCCTGTGTATTTGCATGTGTGTGGTGTATGTACAACAGTATATGCATGTGTGCGTCCTCTGCGGCCATTCCCCACTGCAGCGCGCGTATTACTGTGTATTCAGCTGGGAGACAGCGCAGTGCTCATACCTAAAAATAACCTCCCTTCACTCTCTTCCTCCCACTACTCATTACTGTCTCTCTCTCTCTCTCTCTCCCACTTCTTCTCCAAGCTCCCACAAGACCTCTAGATCTCTCCATCTACCCCTCCAACTCTTTCTCTTTCTCCCTGAAGTGAGATGTGAGGTGTCGCATGGCAGGCATTGTCTTTTGCCGTCTTCTCTGCTCCTCACCAGTGTTGGTTTTGACAGCAAATTTTTATTTAGTTTTAGTCATCTGAAATGTTTTACTGTTAGTCTAGTTTTAGTTGACTAAATACCTTAAGATTTTAGTCGACTAAATCTACAGTTGATTTAGTTGACTAAAATGTATTTTGTCGGTGCCTTGATGGTGTCGTGATGGCTGATTTTACACTTGCATGCTGAAAATAGCCGATCTACAAGCTCAGTAGCTTGTAGATCTGCTAAAATGACTAGTCTTTTAGTTCTACTGGATCTCTTCTCCACTAGTCTCTCTCTAACATTTTAGTCTAGTTTTTATTTGTTGACGAAATTGACAATATATTTAGTCATAGTTTTAGTCATCATAGCTTAGTTTTTATTTAGTTTTTATTACGTTTTCGTCAGTGAAAAAAGGTAGTCGACTTAACATTTTTCGTCATGATTTAGTCGTCGATATTCACAGTCCTTCTGTAGTGCGACGTAGTCGCTTGCCGAAAAGAACTGATATCAATAAATACGTTATTTTTGGCAAGCAACATCGTTGTTAGGACCTTTTTTTTGTTTTGCCTATCGCTATTAGTATTCTGTGAGTGTGTGTTCACATAATAGCCTCTTGTGTACACACACGCTCACACACAAACACACAAGGTTATTTCAGATCATCCCTCAGGGTCGGTCGCATCGAAGTTAACTATTTTAGTTCATGTTGTTGTTCTTTTGGAATAATAATGATGCCCCTGGCCCCCTACTGCACGGGGCCCTTAATACCACTCGTGTGTGTGTGTGTGTGTGTGTGTGTGTGTGTGTGTGTGTGTGAATGTTGGTGAGTGCGGAGTGAGCGAGAGAAAGATTTATATATTGGTGAATGTGTTGGAATGTGTTTCTTCTTTAGGCCTGGTCAGGAGGACCCCAAACTCCATTGGACTCTCAAGTGATATATGGTTGGCTTTGCTGTAGCGTTGATTTGTGCTAACACATGCCATCACATAAACCTCCCCAACCCCCCCCCCCCCCACCCTCACCCAGCAGCACTGCTGCTACTTTATGGTTATTGGCCACTGAAGGCATTATTTACCTCTGAGTACTTTGCCTTCTGTGAATATTTTTGGGTGATGGTCAGCTAGGAGGAGGGGGATTACCATATGTCTATTTGTGTGTGTGGTTGCCATAGCAATGTGCTGACCTCTTGTCCTCCCCTATTTGGCCGTGGGCCAAAAAGTTACATCCATATATCTATCAGAGAGTGTGTGTGTGTGTGTGTGTGTGTGTGTGTGTGTGTGTGTGTGTGTGTGTGTGTGTGTGTGTGTGTGTGTGTGTGTGTGTGTGTGTGTGTGTGTGTGTGTGTGGGGGTGTGTGTGTGTGTGTGTGTGTGTGTGTGTGTGTGTGTGTGTGTGTGTGTGTGTGTGTGTGTGTGCTCGCTCAGTGTTTAAGTGAGCTTTGATGCATGCATGTACATCTGAGGTTCAGGTTTCTTGGTGACTGTGATAAACCTGCTGGTCTTTGATGTGATTCACATCATGTTGGACAGCTAAGCTAAGGGTACTTTAGTTATGAGGCACACCTGCGATACTTCGGAGACCCTCTGGCGTTTTGTACGTGTGTGCGGTGATCTCCAGGTGGCTGCGGGTTGGTGTGTGTGTGTGTGTGTGCGCACGCGCTGTGATCTCTATATCACAGGGATGATGCCAACTGGCCTAAGGCAAGGCCCCTCCCATTGTCTTCTCACATGCGCACACTCAAAGGAAAGTGATAGCGCACTGTATCTTCAAGTCATTGTGATGCTCATATGAGCCAAGCCTATTTTGAGCTTTTATTTTAACAGCATTAGGAGCCACGACATGTTTTCCTGTCAGGACAGAGCGGCTAATCTTGACTTAACCTTCTCTGAATTCTCTCTCTCTCGATTCATAATTGCCTCCTCAATGCCCCCTCTCTGTTTTTGCCCCTCTCTTTGACTTTGTGAATGCCCCCCACACACCGCCTAACCTAACCTTACCAGTCTTGGTCTCTCTTTCGCTCTATCTATCCCTTTTCTCTCTTTTCCGCCGCTCTGCCTGTGTTCATAGTTGCTAGCACTGTACATGCCTGGAGTTACCCGGGTGATTTCATGGCTCTTAGACAAACACAAAGAATCCTTTCTGCTCCGCTCGTTGAAATATGCTCACCCCACCCAGGCACCCACCCCCGCCACCCCCACCCCACCTTAACTCACACACTCGCACATTCAGACAGATCTCAGCGATCGTTGCACCCATCCCCATTTTACATTTCTTCGTTTCCTATTCTCTTGCACGCCGGACTTATAAAAGCCTGAGTGGAATGGGTGGGGGTTTGCGGAGGCAGCCTTGGAGGATTCTGGGATAGATTAGACCTCCTAATCTATGCCGAGTTGAGGACGGGTCTCCGGGAACTTTGTTGCCATGGAGATGAGAGCGGAGATGAACGTGCAGTAGAAAGTAAGCGGGGAAAGTTTGAAAGGTGAGTTGTCAAACCTGGCAGTGCTGTGGGGGTCCGGGGGATGCCCAAGGGGTCCTACAGGGGGTTCCAGGGGGGTAAAATGAGGAACAGTTTAAAACACTTAAAATAGCCGATATACAAGCTTACAATGCATCACACGGCAACACACTGTGAGCTTGTAGATTGTTGACTTTGTTATTTTCTGAAAATCTTGACAAATCTTCTGTTATGGGGGTCCAAATCTTTTCAAACAGGGGTCCACGGCCAAATCCATATAAATTTGGGGTCCCTTGACCTTTGTGGTTTGAGAACCACAGTCGTAGAGTACCAGGGTTTGAGGGAGACACATCGCACACGCACAGGAGGTGCTTTAGCTAAGGGCTACTACACACTGCAAGATTTTTTATTCGATTTGGCTGTCGGCGACCTTTTTTTGACGCTCGCCGGCAAAACCCCCGATCTGACGCAAGATCGGGCTTTGCTCGCAGAGGTGTTGCTCGCTGTGTGTGAAAGGCACTCCGAGAAGATGATCCACCCGCGATAAAAGCGATCGGCGAGACCTTCCAGAGCATTTTTAGATTTCTAGCAGGTTTGATATTTGTCTCTCTGGCTGACTGGAGATCTCACAGTATGAACGGGTTTGCGATCACCCGAGCTGATCCGTACTACAGCCAATGAGAGCAGTTATTACAGTATGCTTGAATCAGCAGCATGGACCAGGAAAGTCCCGACGCTACGCAACTGGTGTTATTAAAACATTTAGAACACGTGCGCTCCTTCTCTGTTGCAGCCAGGTTTTTATTTTATTTATAGGTTGCAGGTATGAGGGGATATAATTCCTTTGTCACCTACTGTAGGCCTATAGAGTAGCTCTATATGTACATAAAGGTTCGTCGTCATCAAGACTGGAATATGTTTCATCACCGTGGCGTGAACGTCCGAGGAAATGCTTCTGAACAGTGTTGCCAGATTTTGCGAGAGATATAAGCAACCAGGTTTATGAATACAAGCCCAAAATAAGCCACTATAGGCCACATGAACACTTTAAACCTATATACAAATACATTGGAAATTTGAAGGTATTTGTGAGGTTGTAGATCGGCTATTTTCAAAGAAAATTGTGGAATATTTTCCAAATCCACACAAATCTTGTATGGGGGTCTATGGCACAACATATTTTCAGAAGAAGGGCGGGGGGGGGTGTCTGTGGACAAACATTAGTTTGGGGGTCAAAATAAGAAAAAGAGGTTGCGCATCAACAATGGGTTTTCTCAGTGGAGTGCTAGAGACCCAAAGTCCAGTATACATATAAAAAAAAGAATGAACGCTTACGCGTTTTGGCTATGAGCCTTCCTCAGAGCATTAGTTTTTGATTGATTGATTGAAATTTTTATTAGGCAAAAGAATGTAAAACAACACAGTTACATTTATAATGCTTTTGACTAAAAGGTCCGGCCAAAAAAGTCCTTGCGGACTTGTTTCCGTTGGGGTCCTTGAATTAATTTCATAGACATATATAGTAGCAACCAAACAGTTCAAAAATCAACATGAAAATACAGGTAATACAGAAAAAATACAACTATGTACCAAAAAAAAGAGCATGAAAAAAAATATAAAATAAATGTACAAAAAATGGGGGGGGGGGGGTGAAGCATGGAAAAATAACGATTATATACAAAAAAATGCATGAGGAAATACAAAATATGTACAAAAAAGAGGAGGGGGGGCGGTCGTCTGTCTACAGGGAAACTGGTACTATCTCCTCTTTCGGCCTCCAGAAAGATGAGTTTTTAGGGCTGTTTTGAATGAGCCCAGCGAACTGCATTTTTTGAGGGATGGGGTTAGACTATTCCATTCCTTGGTGGCTGTGCTATAGAAGGAGAATTTGCCCATGTTTGTTTTATGGGTGGGTGGTACCAGATTGTTGTTTACGCTCCCTCTAGTTTCGTGGCTGTGGGTGTCACTAACTTTTTCGAGGTATTTATACAGATATGCGGGTATAGGGGGCATTTCGGGCAAATCTGCATTTACAATTTTGAAGACCAGACCCATTTTTTGTTGTTTAACCCTGTCTTCCACCCTGAGCCAGCCTAGGCTGGCAAAGTGAGTGGGAGAGAGGTGGGTCATGGGCCCCAGTCCGAGAAGTAGTCGGATCAGTTTGTTTTGGGAGGTTTGAAGCTTAGTCTGCAGTGACACTGAGGTGTTAGAGTACCAAGAGGAGCTAGCATAGTCAAAAAGGGGCTGAATCAGGGCCCCCGAGAGGGTCCTGAGGGCCTGAGGGTTGACAAAAGAGGAAACTCTGCCCATAAATCTGGTTCGGAGGTCCTTGCCATGAGAATGTTTCAGAACCACTGGTTTAAACAACATTAGGAAACAAGGCCAAATAAGCAACTATACTTTAGAAATAAGCCCCAAAAAACGCAAACCACAACTACCAATTTTTACAAGCAACTTCACAGAATAACAAGCCCAACGTCGCTTATAATAAGCGGACATGGCAACACTGCTACTGAATTGCATTGCGCACTGGTTGACATGTTTGTTTCATAGAGAGAGGGAGAGGGAGAGAGAGAGACAGAAAGAGAGAGAATTATTTAATGTCAATCAATAGCGTCCTGTCTCGGTCTCGCGCATATGTCACGGGACCCTTGCACATTTTCGTGAGATGTCGGTTAAAATTAATTGGAATAAAAACAAATGTATGTATCGGGTCAGGATCGCATCCTAGTGAACTCTTGCAGTGTGTCATCCCTTGTCTGCGATCAATCTTATAGTGTGAAAACCACAACGATATATGGCAGCCGATTTGAAGAAAGAGACTCGTGTAGTGTGAAATGCTTAACGATCTGATGATTCCCCCCCCCCCCCCCCGACCACTTTAAAAGTCGTACAGTGTGTAGCAGCCTTAACAGTGTGCTCGTGACTGCGTCTCTGAATGTGTAGTAGACTTGTCTTAATTAGGCCTCGTTGCCTGATGCCCCTCCCCCTGCCGCCTCCTTTGAAGTCTCCTCCTCAGCACTACCCACGATGCACTTGGAGACACCCAGTAGCAGGCAGAGGAAGTGATGAGAGGAGGCGGGGGCAAGATGCTCAGCGGCTGTTTGGGGGTGGGGGTTTGAGCGGGGTTTGAATTTGGAATTGTGGGTCAGGACTTAACGCAGCCGAGTGCACATCTGCACCTATCCAGGAGGTATATGTGGAAAAAGAGAATATTTTTTTTGTCGAGTTCTTCAGGTTCAGGCAGGGCTGATGAAAAGCTAGACTTGCAGACAAGAGAGAGAGCGAGAGAGAGAGAGATATGGGTGAGAGCCTATCAGTGGCAGCAGTATGCTGGATTGCTTTTGATGATGAATTCCCCACACACTCTTCTCCTCATCATTCACATGTACCAGATGCTGTAACCACACTCCCCTCCACATGTCTCTAAATCCAACACACACACACACACACACACACACACACACACACACACACACACACACCAACCCCCTAGATCTGTCACATGAACGATTCTTTGTTTTGGTGTGCTAGAGAGATAATACCCGTCTCTGTTACAGCACTCTGTGTATAACACAAAGAGAGCTTATCTCTGTGTGCGTGTGTGCGTGCGCGACTGTGCGCGCGTATGTCTCGTGTGCTTGTATGCGCGTGTTCTGTTTTTATGTTCGGAAGCACAAGCTCCACAAAGTGGACGGTCGCGTCAAAAGGAAGATCCTTAATTTGCCGTTTCATTTTGGCGAATGCTGAATTTGCAGGCTTGTTTACTTGTAACGGAGGAGAGAGCAAGTTTGCTCTACAGAGTGAAAGACAAAGTCTGTTTTCTCCATTTTCCAATGGAGCAATTAACCCGTTCAATCCCGGGAACGCATATGTGTCATTTTAGATTTCTTTGGCTATTCAAAAATAGCAGATATACGATTTTTCACAAAAATAGCCCAAGTATAAAATAATGGTTATAGCTCAAATCTAAAATGACACAGATGCGTTGTTTAGACTGATGTTAGGTTCTTGGTTTACCTATGATCCTAGATTACTGAGGCACTTATGCATTTGATGTATTACCTTGTGTTTACTTTGCATACGGTAAGTCTCTCTGGATAAAGAGCGTCTGCTAAATGCCTAAATTGTAATTTAGGCGTATTTGGTATATTTGGGTCCATCTTTTTGCACTGGGAGTGAAAAGAAAACCCCACACTGTGCCCTTTCAATGTGTGTGACAGAAAACGTGAGCGTGCACGTTGCCCGTACACGTGTGTGCTCTTGATGTGGAACACAAGCACTGCTGATAAAATGTTCAACCGCTAAATCCTGTTAGTAAACCACACTGACACACTTGTTTATCTTTGTCTCCTCATCTTCTCTCTGGGTTATTTAATTATTTTTATGCCGTGACTCTGCAAGAGGCTGTGTGTGTGTGTGTGTGTGTGTGTGTGTGTGTGTGTGTGTGTGTGTGTGTGTGTGTGTGTGTGTGTGTGTGTGTGTGTGTGCGTGTGCGTGCGTGTGTTGGTCTGGGTGTTCGGAACTAATCTCATAAACCCCTGGACCGATAAGTGTCATACTTTGTATGCATGCTGCCTGTAGGCTACAGAAGTACCTCCACACATTTTCTTTTACATGTGTTTTAGACTTGTTGAAATATTTAACTTTAGTTTTTTAATGGAAGTCAATGGGGCCCATGCTGAATCCTTGCCAAAGGTTTGGAGTCTCTTATGTCATAGAGGTGTCATAGATGACTACTGTCACAGGCCGGTCAAACAAAGTCCCAGATCAACATTGGAACCACGCCGTTCCCATTTGGAGTGTGTGTGTGTGTGTGTGTGTGTGTGTGTGTGTGTGTGTGTATGTATGTGTGTACACACATACACATATATGTATGTGTGTGTAAGTGTATACACACACACACACACACACACACACACACACACACACACACACACACACACACACACACACACACACACACACACACACACACATATACACACACACATATACTTCATTTAAATACTTCTTTACATTATATAGACATACACACACATATCTCAGAGTTATATTAACACTGAGGATATTACTGTGCATCTGTATGATCTGCATGGTGTGTCTGTGCCCACATCCCTGCTTCATTAGCCCTCTGTGCTTTAATGAGATCAACTCCTGCCGAGATGAGAAGAGAAACGGGTCATGTTCTACACGCACACACACACACACACACACACACATGCACACACACACACACACACACACACACACACCCCCATACACATACACACATACACATACACATACACACACACACACACACTAGTAAAGACATCAAAGCACCCCCGCCCTCTTCCCTGCCTGGTTTTGTGGGGGAGTTTGGACGCGCGCACACACACACACACACACACACACACACACACACACACACACACACACACACACACACACACACACACACACACACACACACACACACACACACACACACACACACACCCACACCCACACACCCACACACAAAATGACATCAATGTCTAAGGATAGACACAGACTTGTGCTTTATTGGCAGTGCAGCCTAATGGCTTACTAGGCTAAAACACACACACACACACACAGTCACACAAGATGCAGTAGAAAAGATGCACACACACACTCACACACACACACGATGCAGTAGACCACATTGACATCAGTCGGTAGCGGTTTACTAGCAAACGGGTGTATTCCACTGTACAGAATTGGCCTGCTAACTTACGTGCCTGTGGCTATAATGAGCTGTGTGAGTGCGTGCGTGTATGTGTGTGTGTGGTTAGTTAACCACGGCAGTGGGGGTAGGGGAGCTACTAGATTGCGGTCACACACTCAGACACTGATTGATTGAATGATTCCAGCCGAATCCAGCAATGCACACACTCATCTTGATAGGGAATGGCCGTGGAATTTCAGGAACGGCTGATGTGTGTGTGTGTGTGTGTGTGTGTGTAGATGAGGTTAACCCCTGTCTGTCCAGACAGCCACATCATGGCATCATCCCATGACTATGCAGGAATCTAACGACCTTGGAGGGAGAGAAGGAGGGAGAGAGATACTAGACAGGGTTGCATAGCGGAGGTTGTTTATCTGAAGGTGTTGGCCAGGTGTGGAATGCCAGGGCTGCGGCGGTGGGGGTGTTTGTGTGCCATATCATCGCCCGACTGCATTTCCTGTCTGTGTCACATATCACCCAACACCCCTTCCTCCCCCTCAGCCGGCAGTGTGTGTGTGTGTGTGTGTTATCACAGGGTCAGCAGAGGTACCCATTCCACCCCCCTGCCCTAAGGGGCGTTACCGAGGCAACACAATGAACAGGGAAGCTGGCCTGAGGCAGTGACAGCAAGGTGTTTCCTGTGACCTGGTTGACTGCTGTGTCAGCGTGTGCGTGCGTCCGTGCGTGCGCACACACGCACACACACACACACACACACTCAGAGTTAATGTATCCTCTCTAATACAGTACGTACAGTATACAGGCTTACACAACGTACTGTATAGGCCTGATTGAAAATTTGCCGTATCACGGTGTCGTGACGAAGATATTGCAGATCTGCAAGCTCACAATGTGTCGCATTGCAACACATCTTGAGCTTGTAGATCAGCTATTTTCTGTATGTCAGGGGTTTTCAACAGGGGGTCCGTGACCCCTAGGGGGTCCTCAGAGTTACTACAGGGGGTCCGCCAAATCTTTGTGTGATATGATTTTTATGTTTTAAATTAACCACTTGAACCATGGCATCCCTATTCTGAGCTGTGAGCTTGTAGATCGGCTATTTTTGGCAAAGAGGTTTTGTGTAGAGGGAAAAAAGTGCAGACCAAGTAAACACAAGTAACAATTTTATACAATATAGAGGGGGTCCCTGCTTCATCTCTCTCTCAGCTAGGGGGTCCTTAGCCTGAAAACGTTGAAGACCCCTGCTGTATGTGACGCCATCGTATGACAATGAAGTATATAAATCAGGCTTTGCTGCTGCCATGGACTTCCAGTCTGTCTGCTGGTCTTTCACCTCCCGTCACTCTGCAGTCTCGTCTCGGCCAATCACCGCAACTATTGGCCCACTTATGTCAACGCGGTCGGCCACCAAACCTGCCAATCACAACACGGCAAATGGTCCTCAAGGGTGTGTGCAGTCTGAGGACAAACTTGTGTGTGTGTGTACAGCGGTCTTCATGTGTACTGTGTGTGTGTGTGTGTGTGTGTGTGTGTGTGTGTGTGTGTGTGTGTGTGTGTGTGTGTGTGTGTGTGTGTGTGTGTGTGTGTGTGTGTGTGTGTGTGTGTGTGTGTGTGTGTGTGTGTGTGTGTGTGTGTGTGTGTGTGTGTGTGTGTGTGTGCATCGTCCAGTGTCGCCCACCATGACACCATGGATGTCATGGTGTGGGGTGGGTGTCCTAATTCTTTGCCATTCTTGAACGACTTTAAAGCTACGTAACTTCAATGTCCTGCTGGGGAATCGAACCCGGGTCTCCCGCACCAGTGTTGTCATTTTCTACTTCGTTGTGACAGGGAGAACAAATACAACCACCGCAGCTGTGTTATATTGTATTAACATACTCTACCGTACAGATTGGTCAAAATATCGTAACTAAGCAAGTTACATAGTGTAGCTTTAAGCCCTATATACGTTGTTGTATGACAGATAGCCGACCTTGTACATCTGATATTTTTGCCTTTTTAATTCTGTCCAAAATAGCGATGACAGCAGGTTGAAAGTGGTTAACAGAGCTACCTGTCTGTTTACCAACACTGACCCGTCCTGGGCTGTAGCGTTGACGGTCCAGGCGTCGCAACAGGCTGCAATGCCAGCCTGTCGCGAGTTCGACTCCCGTTCCCGACGACCTTTGCTGCGTGTCACCCTCCCCCATCCCTCTCCCATTTCCTGTCAGCCTACTTTCCCTATCCCTCTCTAAATAAAGGCATGAAAAGGCATATCTTAACCCATTGAGACCTGAAGCCGATTCTACATGTCTCCTAAATCTCAACAGTTTTCTGAAAAACGTATGTTTCTTTATCAGTGGTGCTCCATCTTTTTCATGTCAAGGACCCCCAAAATTAAATGTATTTGGCCGCGGACACCCCATCAAAATATCTTGTTCCAGGGACCCCCCCCCAGAAGCAAAGATTTGAGTTAAAAAATGTTCGCTTTAGAAATATATATATTCAAAGATTTGCAAACATTTTCAAGATTTTTTCAAAAATAGCAGATATACAAGCTCATAGTGCCGCGCTATGAGCTTGTAGATCTGCTATTTTTGAATAGCCCAAAGTGTAAAATAATGCTTTTTAGCTCAAATAAAAAAATTACACAGATGCAGGTCTCAATGGGTAAAAAAAAGAAAAAAAAGAACAATGACTTAACCAATCAGAAGTCATGCAGTCTGAAGTGCCTCAGTGACGTATCCCTCGTGTCCGTATGGTTCTCTGTGTGTTTGTGTGTAATTGGAGAACGTTGTATTAGGTTTGATTCATTATTTTATTTGATTTGTTATTATTCATGCTTTATTCATGTGTTTGCTGTCCTGTGTGGGCTGGGGGACTGGCAGCAGTCCTCCTCATCTGCTTATGAATATTGGATTAAAAGGAATGCTAGGTTATTCATGAATGTGTCTATTTTTTGCTCGTTTCAGGAGCACTTGAGCCGTTGAGGGGATTCTGAAATCCCCCGCCGTGCTCAAGAGATTTCTTCTCGCGCGCGCGCACACGCACGCACGCACGCACGCACACACACACACACACACACACACACACACACACACATGCACTTTTCGTACACACACGAACACACAACACTGCATTCATTCATTCATACAAACAACCCTCTGGCTGTTGTTTGTGTGTTATTAGTACAGTGCAGTGTTGATTTTGTCGACTAAAACTATGACGAAAAATGTTCGTCGACTACCTTTTTTCACTGACTAAAACTAAATAAAAACGAAATAAAAACTAAGCTACGATGACTAAACTAAGTCATCGTACTAAACTAAATATATTGACAACCAAGTGTAAAATCACCCATTACGACGTAATCAAGGCACCGCCGAAATACATTATAGTCGACTAAATCATCTGTAGATTTAGTCGACTATAATCTTATGATATTTAGTCGACTAAAACTAGACTAACAGTAAAACATTTCAGATGACTAAAATATGACTAAAACTAAATGGAATTTGATTCAAAAGACTGACTGAAACTGAATAAAAAATTGGCTGTCAAAATCAACACTGCACAACACTGCATTCATTCATACAAACAACCCTCTGGCTGTTGTTTGTGTCTTATTAGTACAGTCAGTGATGTTGACTTTTGTCCTTCTGTGTGTGTGTCCTCGCAGGCCGTGCACTCACTGCCCTGCCATGGAGAAGATGAAGAGGCTCAAGCGGCGTCTGTCTCTGACGCTGCGTTCCAGCCACAGCGTCGATGAATCCCTGTCAGAGCTGGCCGAGCAGATGACCATCGAGGACAACGGCTCCAAGGACAACGGTTAGTGTGTGTGTTGTGTTATGCTTCTGCTGGAGGGTTTTGCATCAGCTCCTACCGGCCTTGTGGTTAGAGTGTCCGCCCTGAGACTGGGAGGTCGGGGTTCGATCCCCCGGCCGGGGTCATACCAGAGACTCTAATAATGGGACCCAGTGTCTCCCTGCTTGGCACTCAGCATCAAGGGTTGGATTGGGGTAAGTCCCTGCGAGCGTCATGTCCAGGGGGTGTACTTGTACATCAAGCTGCCTCACACTAAGGAAACAGGAGATAGGCTCCTGCCCTATGGGCCTCAGGGCTCGGCAAGGCTTACTTATTTGCATCAGTGTTGCCAGATTATTAGAGAGAAATAAGCAACCAACCAGGTCTAGGAAAACAAGCCCAAAAGAAGCGACTAGGCCACATGAGCACTTTAAACCTATGTACTGTTCACAACAGATCTACAAGCTCACAACGCGTCGCGAGCTTGTAGATCTGCTATTTTCAAAAAATCTTGAAATAAAATGTGGAATATTTGGAAGATTTTTGAAATATTCTGGTACAGGGCTCCCTGGCACAATGCATTTTCAGATGGGGGTTAAGGACAAATACATATTAATTTGGGGGTCCATAACATGATAATACTTAATTACAAAATGTGTAAGCAAGCCCAAATAAACTACACTTGCTTACACTAGAAACAAACCCCCCCCCCCCCAAAAAAAAAAACACAAACCGCAACTACCAATATTTACTAGCAACTTTATAAAAAGAAGCCCAAAGTCACTTATAATAAGCAGACATTGCATGTGTGTTTGAATCAGTCACAGTACTACTACTTCATCTGGGTAGGGCAGCAGGGGTTAAAGTTCACCCCGTGTTGGAAGGAATAGAAGTTGTATGACAGCAACAATAATATGCCCATCAGCAAGCGTGTGCCTTGTTCACCGCTTTAACCCTGGCATCCCTATTGTGTGCACACTTTTGTCAAACTTTCTGTTAACGTCTTCAAAAATACCGTAGCTAATATGGCAGAAGATCTACAAGCTCATCTACAAGCGTTGCATCGGGATGTGTTGTTAGCTTGTAGATTATATATAGGGTACATTATATAGGACAAAAATAGCAAATTGAATGTCATCAGAACTCGCAAATAAGTATGTAACTTATTTAATGTTTTTGTATGTGACACTTTTCAGAGAAATGCTGAGTAAGGCCTAGGGCTGAAACACGTCTGTCACCTTCGGCTGCTCTGTGTTATTAACCCTTTAAGACCTGAGTCCGATTCTTAAAATGTTTTCTAAATTCTAACTATAAAATATATAAAAAATATTTTTTCACGATTTTTCAAAAATAGATCTACAAAGTATATCTGCTATTTTTGAATAGCCAAAGAAATCTAAAGTGACACAGATGCGTTCCAGGTCTTGTTGCCAGTGTTGCATACTTACTTAGTTGCCAGACTGCTTTTTTGTGCCGTTGGGGTCAGCACCCGTCATACTCTTATAGAGTTTTGAGTTGAGTACGCCAGTTCCCTTGTTTACCCTGTCAAGGTATCCATTAGTGGGACACCAAGCAGATGGTGGATCTGCTGGTTTGTTGTAAATTGCTCAGGATGAAAACATCGGTTAACGTCCAGAGAAATGGAATTGACGGCTTTTTCAGCTGTACTGAAATGCTGTATATTAGCTGCCTGGCAGCGGTCAGTGTGCTCTTACTGGTATTTAAATGATGGAATACTGACTTCTGCTAATAGGCCAAAGCACTAAGTTCATTTCCTTTGTTGAAGTGAGAAGTCTTTTCGGCGGTGAACTTAAAACAAGTCCAAGGCACTCCGTTCAGTTGAAGGGTAGTTTTCAGGCGTCATTAGCAAGAATGCTTGTTCTAATGAAAAGACAGCGGACAGTAAAGACGAGACTGCACTTGTATAGTACTATGTACTCACACACCCATACACTTGAAACCCACCGGTCGCGCAAGCATAAGCTCATGGATAGCGCCTTTTTCCACTCTCACGTTAGTTACCGTCCGCGCACATCCACGTACGAAAACATTTATAAAATTCCACACACATTCTCATTGAAACGCATTGACCAGACGTCCCGCTGTGGCCAGGTTTGGCGAGAACCGTCGTGCCCAAACTTCAGATCCTGTGTCTGGGTGAGACATGGCCTTTTGACATGATCTAAATGGCTCAATAGAAGAGCAGAGAGACAAACAATACAACCACCGATTGTATAAGTCAGGGATTCCAAAGTGGGGTGCGTGCACCCCTTGGGCTGCCTGAGCTGCCTCTATGGGGGTGCACGTAGAAACATGTAATGGTAGTTTAATGGATGTAACAATAATTACACCATTAAACCACCAAATGGGATTTTTAATGAAGTAAAAGCATGCAATTAAAACATTTCCTTTTGTAAACTTTGGTCAAAGTTTAATTAAAAAACTTGCATTTTAACAAATTAATAGTGTACCCAAAATGCACTTCAGCTGCTATTTCAGTCATTTTTATAATTTAATTTAATGAGGCTTAATTATGACAGCATTCCCCCCCCCATCTTCTCTCATGATGGCCCTCTGCCAATGAGCCTGTGCGTGTGTCCCTGCCCTCACCCTTCCTCTTTGCTATTTAAAAGTGACGTTTGTAAAGCACAATAAAGCACATTGCATTGCCTTGTTGTTGAAATGTGCTATACAAAAACACTTTCCTTTCCTTGCCTTGTGTGTAACTTTGTTGCAATTAATTGAAACTTTGTTACGATGTAGTTTCAATTTAATTCAACTGTGCACATTTCTGTGCGCTCTTGAATTTTTATCGTGTGTTTTTATGTGTTATATTTTATGTGGTGTGATTATTTGTGCATGTGTGATGCCTTCAATGTGGCTATAAATAGGCAATTTTTCTGAGGATAGGGGTGCATCACCCTAGTTGGTATGTAAGGGGGTGCAATGCCTAAAAAGTCTGGGAACCGCTGGTATAAGTTATGTTGTTTTAACATACTCTACCATACAGATTGGACAAAATTACATTATATTGATAAAAAAAAAAGAGCAGCTTAAAACCCTGTCCTCAAGGAGGAAATTAAAAGTACGGTATCTGCGTCCTGTTGGACTGGAAGAACCCTTGTTTAAAAATAAATGCAAATTGTGAAAGATTTACAGCAATCTTTTACTTAGATTTCTTGCAGTGGAGTTATGGCTAGTTGCCCTGACCCTGCCAATATGGCGGTGATGTTGACATATGATTCGGTGGCCAATGCGGTGTCTGCGTATATTATGTCTATGCACACACACTTGCAATATAAACGTTTGACCTTTTGTGCTTTTGCCACAAAGCACAGCAACTATTGACAGGATTTGGGATATAAATGTAATTGAATGAAAAAAGCAGCAACCACACAATCGAACACTGTACTAATATCCAAAATGTATTGCAAGTATTGCACTGTGCTTTCGCGAAAAAAGAAAAAATGGCATCGCGACCTCCCGTTCATTTTTATACGCCGAAAATAACATGTCTGGGCCAAAAATACATAGTAAAAAAAGAAAGTACACAGGAGCCGAGATATAGGATTTTTAAGTAATAAGTTAACCAAGAAGTGAATGGAGCAGCAAATCTTCGGATCACGATATCTTGGGTTCTGTGTGAGTTTTTGTCAACGAATGAGTGGAGGTTTATTACATTATTTGGATATTAATTTAATACAAAATCAAAGCAAAGTCATGTGTTTCAGTAGTACCAGGTATTCATTCCGTTTTTACAAGAAATGAAGGGCCCATCCATCCATCCATCCATCCATTCACCCATCCATCCATCTACCTACCCATTACATTAGTTAAATCGATGCATCTCCACTTGTCAGATTCATATTGATATTTGTATTGATTTTGCTATAGATTGACCCATAAACCCACTGAGTGACATTATGTATGGTTTGGCTGTGTGTTTGCAGAGCCCATCGTGCGGAACGGCCGGCCCCCTACCTCCCACAGTATGCACTCCTTCCTGCACCAGTACACAGGGTCCTTCAAGAAGCCCCCGCTCCGCAGACCCCACAGTGTCATCGGAGGCAGCCTCGGGTCCTTCATGGCAATGCCTCGCAATGGAAGCCGTCTGGGTGAGACTGCGCACACACACTACACACACACACACACACACACACACACACACAGCACACACCAGTGTTGATTTCGTCGACTAAAACTATGACGAAAAATGTCCGTCGTCTACCTTTTTTCACTGACGAAAACTAAATAAAAACAAAAAAGAACTTAAGCTATGATGACTAAAACTAAGACTAAATACATTTTAGTCGACTAAATCAATTGTAGATTACGGTAAGTCGACTATAAACTTATGATATTTAGTCGACTAAAACTAGACTAACAGTAAAACCTTTCAGATGACTAAAATAGGACTGAAACTAAATGGAATTTTATTCAAAAGACCAAATGACCAAAACTAAATAAAAATTTGCTGTCAAAATCAACACTGACACACACACACACACACACACACACACCTGTCACATGCACATAGAGAGATATTCACATGCATGCGCACACGTGCACGAGTGTGGCTATACCAGCACCATCGGGCTCTATCATAGCATCGCACCTTGACACCTTGTGACAGCTTGCAGACGAAGTCATGGAGAAGATGGCCGTAACCCAGCCTGCAGACACACACACACACACACACACACACACACACACACACACACACACACACACACACACACACACACACACACACACACAAGTTAGCAGTGGGAAAGCAGATGGCGACTAGGAACAAACAGGAAGTGTGACACAGCACACAGCCATGAGAGTTCCGTCCTCCTGACTTGGTGTGACGCCACCATGGCACACACACCATCACACTGCTCTCACCACGAATGTGCGTGTGTGCACACACACACACACACACACACACACACACACACACACACACACACAGTGTGTGACCAATAACACTCCTGTCAGGTGTTATTAGTATGACTCAGCCATCCCTTATCATCCCTACCATGTTTGTTTTCACCTACAGTATGTGAGATAGCCTGCGCATGCGTACACATAGTTTACCCATGTGCATTTCCTGGGACACAGACTTCTATATCAACATTTTCTCTTAGACCTCTCATTATGACCAATTATGTGTATGAGTGTTATCCCTGCTGGGGACCAGTATCTCTTTAAAGTGGACCCTGGCCTAGTTAATAGGACTTGGATCCACAACCAGGCCAGCTATATGGGACACAGTATTGTAGAACACACTGCTACACTCTGCTGCTCCTTAAGACATGAGAGGAGGACGAAGTGACAGATGGGAAGAGACAGAAAGAAAGTTGTGTACTTTTTCAGGACTGCAGAAAGAGAGGGGAATATAAAAAATGGCTATGTGTCCCTAACCCTAACCCATGTAGAATTGATGGGCAACAGAAGAGTGGAAAACAATTGGTATTCTTTCCCCAAAACACAAACTTTTCTCAGGCCAGAGATGGAGTAGGCTAAATAGGGGAAATGTAAAGCTAGAAGTCATGGGGAAAAAGCGTGACAAAACATAATGACGAAAGAGAAAAACAAATCTGAAGTTTTACAAAAAAGGCTGCCAGAGAAGAACACAAGACAAGAGGAGGTAACCAAAAGAGAAAAGGGGAGAGAAAACGTCTTCCCTTTCACACATAGAAAGGGAAGACCGTGAGACATAATGAGGAAGAAGAAATGGCTGGTGAACACAAACAAAAGTAATGTTTCAGGGATTTCCAGGAAAAGAGGGTAGAGGAGCACTGATGAGAGAGAGATGGATGGCTGGAAGCATCGGCAACATAAAGTGAAAGAACAATCAGTCAGAGTTGATAAGCCAGAGTTGAACCATGTACATTTAATGTCGCAAAGTGGGTCAGAAATGTTCCTGTAAATTCCCGGAAATCTTCTGAAAATTCTCCATGGGAAATGAAGTGTGGGAATTATGACCAATTTCCATACAAGATCTTACGTATGTTTGCAGAAACAAACATTACTAGGTAGCATGTTTCTGTAACAATGTGAAAACATTTTATGGACATTCTGTTGAATTGAAACCATGCACACGGCATTCAATGTGTAGTGCTGTCCTCATCACATGTAGAGATAATTTGCCAGCATCCCATACAAAAGAAATTCAGTAGATTTACAACCTCTGCATGTGCAGTATATTCTCCCATCACATGTGCAGAGCACACTTACACCACATGTAACGATAAATCTGAGCATCTTGCACACACTGTCTGAGCCACTATGTTGGGCTGCCTTCCCAGCGTTCTAAATCTGATAACCCCATATATTCCCATTTTATTTCTGTTCCTTCCAATTTAAGATTTCCACCTTTGAACAGTCTGAAACTTTTGCAACCCCTAGGTACAGTACACTGTAAAATCCTGAGGGATAATTTAACTCTGGAGTGTAAAAATTGAGCCGTAAGAATGAATTTTAGAAATGTACTGTTCCCTATGATGTCTGATGACAGGCTCCCATACTAGAGGTGTTGAAACGCTGATAACAGGGGTGTGAACACTCATCCGTGGTTACTTGTTAACAGTCTGCGCGTTGAATGCATGCGCTTGGTTCATCGGTGTGTTCTGCCTATTAAGCTCTGCCTCAACCCCCCGCTGCTTCTTGAAGGCACACAGGTAGTAGTGGTAAGTATGTAGTTTTAGTTTTATGGTCTTGGAGGAAGAGGCAGGGCAGGTTCAAGTGTTTAATCTTTGGCCTTGGGGGTGGTTAGCAGGGCCTGAGAGGGGAACTACTGCCTGGGATGAAAGAGACGGAGAAGAGTGGGGGGTCGGACCGGCTGGTTGTAAAGTCTGTCAGAGTGGAAAAAAAGGCTCTAATTATTACCTCTTTTCCTTGCACCGAACCTTGCATCGATCTGTAAAACTTCCTTCCACTGACAAACTTTTGACTTAGATACTGTACGTGTCTTAGAAATACGTTAACCCGTACGGTTAGACACCCCTTGTCTCGTTATCCGAAGGTTAACGAGACTGGCAACAGCAGCCACACGCCCTGTCAAAGTGACCCTCAGCAAAACACAGAACGCATGCTTGGAAGTCTCTCAGGGACGTCGAGCATGCCAGCTAAATGCCTATAAATGTCAAACGTGTTCAGTGGTGTCCTGTTGTGCTAACGTTTATCGTCTCTTCACCTCCGCAGACATCGTCCATGAAAACCTGAAGATGGGTTCAGACGGGGAGAGCGACCAGGCGTCGGGCACGTCCTCTGACGAGGTGCAGTCTCCCACGGGCGTGTGTCTGAGGAACAGGGTCCACCGACGCATTTCAATGGAGGTGAGAGACGCGCTGGAGGATTGATCACAGAGCCAGTCCTCCAGTCCTCCTCGCAAGTGGCTGGTTTTTCACATTCTCTCAAGTGTTAGCGTGCGTTAGCTTGCACGCTGCCGCACATGCGGAGCTGCTTGCATGCATGCATGCATGTTTGGGCGCTTGTACAATTGTATCAGGGAGGAAACATAGATACCATACGCACTCACACAAATACACACATGACAAATTGTAAAATCCTTGATTAATTTAAAATTCATTTATTAAAAATGTTCCACTCTCAGACTCAGACACACTTTTTTTGTGTGTGAATATAATACAACCCCCCCCCCAAAAAAAACATATATATATATATATTAAATGTTTACCAGTGTGTATGGTAGTGTATGTTAATACAATATAACGAACACATCTGCAGTGGTTGGAGGTAGTCTCGCTGCTCTTCCATTAAGAAATGTAGACCCTGTTTTTTGTAGGAACGCTAGTGGTTGAAGTGGTATTGCCTGAAGTTCCAAGCTTTCGTTTCTCCCCTGTCCAAGTGGGCGTTCCGTCTCAGCTCACTGCTAGGAATTTGATCTCCTGCACAGTAGACCTGGGTTCAAATCCCGGCAAGGATAATAAACCTTGTGGATTGCAGCTTTAAATGAAAACTAAGGATTTTACTGTGTGTCGAAAATATTGGCCGTACAGGGAATGTGCATTGTATAGCCCCCCCCCCTCTCTCCACCATGCTATCTCTCTTCCCCTCTCTTCCATTCTTCTCCTCATCCTCCTTTCTCTTCCGACACTTCCCAAGTGCTGTGGGTCAGACGTTGGGGGAGGAGCAGGGTGAACGCTGCAATGGGCTTTCACCGTCTGGGTGTCACGATCCCGATAGGAGCCCTTGCTCCCCGAGGAGAACGACGATTATCCAGAGGAGAGAAGGAGGTTAGATAAAGGGAGAAAAGAAGGAGAGTGAAAGTGAGCTAGGTTCTGTGTTTTATGCAGTGAGGAGAAAGACGGCATCAGCTGAGAGGCTAATCTCTCGACATGCTTAACGCGTGCGCGTGGAGATTCAAAAAAACAATCCTCCCCTTTGGCAGAGCGTCAGGGAATTTCAACATTCCAACCTGATGTATACAGACTGAGGTTTTATCAGTCAAGCCTCTGTGAACCACACACACACAATTGCAGGGTTCATGCAAGCGTGCCCAGCAGCTTGTGGGCAGCTACTGAGAGACTGTGTGCGTCTGTGTTTGTCCTCCGTGAAGAGGAACACCCAAAGAGAATGGAGAATCTAGCAGGCAATATTTAGCTTTATACTGACAATTATAAGATGCCATTACTTGTTAATGGTCTGTGACTCTCAACTCTTTCTTTGGCCCAGATCGGCGAGATCGCATTAATCTTGGCATGATTGCTTTCTCTCCGAAGATACAGGCTACCACAGCGCAAATGACCAGCTTGGACAGTTTTAATAAATCACATTAATATGTATGGATATGCACGGTGTGTGTGTGAAGTGAATTCTTGCAGACTGACCGGGATCCTCACCCTGGTGGGAGTCTGCCCCCTGGTGGTCTTTGAGTGTACTGTACCCTTTGAACACTCCATACATTACATAGCCACATATAGCCTTGTTACATATCCATTTTGAAGGTTATAATTACATCACTAAGTTAGGCTCTGTTGTGGGAGCTTAACGGCCCAATGCATCGTTGTGCTTGATGCCAAATCTGTGCCAAATGTCTTGTGTACGCTGCCAGTAGGCCAAGGAAGTAAATCACCCAATGTTTTAGACATATTGTCAATTGTGAATATTTTTCACATTTTTGTGAATACCGTGAATTTGTGAATGCCGGTCAGATAGGCCTACAGTATACTGTTGCCATCCAAAACATTGGATGGCGTTACACAGTATATTGTCAGGATGCGGGACACCAAGATTTGAATTACTGTATGGTGTGTGAACTGATTTGAATATAACCAAAACCCATATGGTCAGCTTAATCTTTAAATAATTCCCCCTTCGTTTCTCCTTCATTGTCAAATGTCAACCTTCTGATTATTTTAGCCTCAAGTTAAAGGAGTAGTTCACCCAAAAAAATACGTATTTTGACACACCCCCATGAAGCCTTGAATTATTGGAGATTTTGTTGTTTTTGTCGCACTCCTAAGCCAATAATTTGATCACCGGCAGAGACAAAGAGTCTCCTACTGACCGATGACCCTGTCATCTTTTTTTTCTTCTATCAGCCTCAGGTCTTAACTCTTTAACTGCCAGTATATACATTAGTAAACTCACCCACTGCCAGCGACTTTTGTGTTTTTTAACCTTTTCAAGTAGTCACAGAATATTTATCTCCAGTATGATCGATCCCCTGATTTGGTTGGTTGCTAACCACTGAGGGTTTCACTGTGTGGTTTCACAAATGTCAACGAGGTCAGAGGAGCCGAGATACAGTATTTTTAAGTAATAAGTTAACCAGGGAGTGAATGGAGCAGTAAATCTTCGGATCACGTTATCTCTGGTTCTGTGTGGGGAAAAAAAAAAAGAAACGTGTCTAATGCATCAATGGCCATGTGGACCAAGTACCAATTGACTCGAAAACGTGTCCACTGTCCATGGCAGTAAAAGAGTTAATGGGATAAGCTACCACCACAGCATGTGTCAGCCCTCCGCTGATTGTCTGTCTGTTCCTTGTATGAATGTGTGCTGTAGGACCTGAACAAGCGCCTGTCTCTCCCTGCTGATATTCGCATTCCTGATGGCTACCTGGAGAAGCTGCAGCTCAGCAGCCCCCCCTTCGACCAGCCGCTCAGTCGACGCTCCCGCAGAGCCTCGTTGGTGAGTGTCAGTGGAAGAAGTACTGACTTTTAATAAGTGAGATTTGGAAAAATGTACAAATATCTTGCGCTGTGATCTGGGCCCAGGAAATTTGTACAATTATCCTGCGCTGTGATTGGCCAATCACAGTCTATTCAGGACTGTGATTGGCCAGTGTCACATGACACATGTGCATAGCCCTATATAAGAAACCATAACTTGAAAAAAAACATAAACTTGTTTTTTTCAAGTTATGGTTCCGTCCATCATAAAGAGTGTTTCAATAAATGTATTTATTTTTTGTACATGATTGGTTGACTCCATTCAGTATTGTGATTAGCTAGCAAGACACCGCCCACTTCACACAGGGTGTGATTTTTTTACTTAAGTATAAGTATCAGTACCACAATGTAGAAATACTCTGTTACACAAGTGTTACAACCTGACTCAGGGTTGCAACAAAAGGGAGACACAGGCACAGTTAAAAGTATATAAATGTCTTTATTTAAAGATAAACTACATAAACAACAGCAAACTTAACATATGTTTCTATATCAGTGGTTTTGGCGCCATTTAAAACAGATGTTTATACACGCCAACAGTCGTTCAGCATCAAGAGCTCAGTCGCAGATGGGGAAAAAAGGTCTTCCCTGTCCTGTGAAATAAAAAGAGTCCCGCTGTTAGGGCAGTAGTAAAGGTCCAGATGGCCGGATCCCACAGAGGGACTTCAACCTTTATTTTCTACTTATTTCTACTTATACACCTTTTCTCCCTATATTTTCCTCAGTCAGAAATCGGCTTCGGAAAGCTGGAGACTTACATCAAGCTGGACAAATTGGGAGAGGTAATGGATCTGAAATGTCATTTTGAAGTACAACAAACGACAATCTAAAACATTTGCTTTGCTTGACCGAAGCTGACAATGACCTATATTGACTGCCATATCGTTGCTGTCCGGCAGAAACCAGCTAACTCAATTTTTCCGCTTTTGCATTTTTTCCCCCATAAATCAGTGCTATTGAACACCCTTTACGTCTGTGTGTTGATTAAAACAATATTGAACCAATGAAAGGTATTAAAAAGCGCTTCTGACAAAACCAGCTAACTCCAGCAAAGGGGGGTGGAGTTAGCTGGTTTTGCTGACTCCAGGCTCCACCCCCTTTTGACCTCCCAACTCATTGTGAGCTTGGAGGTCCATTCAGCTGTTCTTATCAATGATGAACAAAACCTCCTAACTCCACTTTTTGTTTTGTTTTTGCCATGTCCTGAAAAATTAACATTTTGGAGTTAGCTGGTTTCTGCCGGACAGCAGAGATATGGTCCTTGAACTGGTTTCTGTTTGAGGCTTTGACTTGTAACACAAAAGTAACCCGATATTTGGGATTTTCACATTATTATAGTGTGTGTAACTTTTGGGGACAAATATTGGACAAACCAGTTGATTGGGGTAGCATGTCAAATTGGGGACAAATATGTCATTGGAATGAATGTAAGTCAATGCTGTGTGTGTTCGGTGCACAGGGGACCTATGCCACGGTGTTTAAAGGTCGCAGCAAGTTAACGGATAACCTTGTGGCACTAAAAGAGATCAGGCTGGAGCACGAGGAGGGAGCACCCTGCACCGCCATCAGAGAAGGTGAGGGTCCACGCCTCCTTCTCCAACACTCCCTTTACTAAGCTTTCCATCCCCTCTTCCTGTTTCCCAAATCCCTCTGTTAAAACAAAAAGAATACATCTGCGCACTTGCATCAAAACAGGACTAGGGAAACAGAAACAAACCATGAAGAATACGGTCAGAGAAAGGGATCCTGCACAAATGGTCTCAAGATTTATTACTGACAATATTTTGATCTGTCAAGGAACTTCCTCAGGCCTTTGAACCGTGGTCTCTGACGTTATGATCTCTGGTCCTGGTTTTAGGCTTTAGGCTTTAGGCAGAATTCTCTTCTCTGCTCCTAAATCCTTTTTTTTAACATCAGTGCAGATAGAATCTCTCTTTATCATCAGTACAAACACAATCTCTCTTTGTCATCAGTACAAAATAGAAACTAGATTCTCTTTATCATCAGATTCAGTACAAATACATTCTCTCTTTGTCATCAGTACAGAATGGATAGTATATTCTCTTTATCATCAGATTCACTACAAATACATTCCCTCTTTGTCATCAGCACAGATACTAGATTCTCTCTTTATCATTAATCCAGATAGATTCGTTACCATCATTACAGATACAGTTGTATCTGTAATGTAAGAGTGGTTCAAACCTGCTTTTTTCAATTGAGAAACATTTAAAACACCAGGCCAGGCTCTCCTAAAGGCCCCTAGATCGCGCCTTGTAACTAAGGGTGATCAGGCCTTCGCTGTCCGAGCTCCTAGTCTCTGGAATGCTCTACCCGAAACAATTCGACTCATTGATTCCAATATATCTTTTAAATCACTCTAAAAAAACGATATGCTCTACAAAGCATTCCTGTTAAAAACAAGAAACAACTTTTCTTTGTTTCATTACCTTTTGCTCATGGTTATTTCTTGTTTCATTTTTTTTTCATTACCTTTTTGAGATTCTTTGTTTTATTGTGTATTCTGTCTGTATGTTTGTGCAGCACTTTGTGACTTTGTGATATCTAGAAAAGTGCTATATAAATAAAGTTATTATTATTATTACAGATACAGTAGATTCTCTCTTTATCGTCAGTACAGATAGATTCTTTCTTTATCATAAGTACAGATAGATTCTCTCTTTATCGTCAGTACAGTTAGATTCTCTCTTTATCTGACTGTCTTATCTGTTTTTTCTCTCAGTGTCGTTACTGAAGGACTTGAAGCACGCCAACATAGTGACATTACATGACATAGTGCACACAGAAAAGAGCCTAACGCTTGTCTTTGAGTACCTGGTAAGTTCTTGTTGTTTTTGTTATCGTTGCATGACGGTCTTTGTAGTTCCCTCACCTTTTCGTAGTTCTTCTAATCTACAGGGATCGGGTCTGGTTTTATGCATTTGTTCCTTCCTGTGCAGGACAAGGACCTGAAGCAGTACATGGATGACTGCGGAAACATCATGAGCATGCACAACGTCAAGGTGAGGAAGACAGGTTTTACATGTAGTCTGTTAAACCTGAGTTATACTTATTTGCATGTGGGTGTCACAATGTGTCGCAGTGCGACACTTTGTAAGCTTGTAGAGCAGCTATTTTCCGTGTGTGACACAGACACAACTAAGAATAAATCAGGCATTACTTTATTCTGTGTTCATTATGTAATTTATCATTTCTGACTATGACTGGGCAATATTGTCAAATGCATTGCAATATGCAAGAGAGATGTCAAAAGTGTCCTTCGTTTCATTGCATCTCAAAAGTGTAAAGCCTTATTCTTAAGGAATTAGGCTTAAAACAAAATAAAACTGTCCTGTTGCTTCGCCTTGAATCTGTGTTATTCAGAAATCTGATTAACCCATTCAACCAGGGAACGCATCTGTGTCATTTTAAGATTTCTTTGGCTATTCAAAAATAGCAGATCTACAAGCTCATAGCTACAAGCTTTTTTGGGGGGAAAAAAGTTTACCCAACATTTTGGGAGAATCATTTTCCCCCCCCAAAATGATTCAGATTCAGGATTTGGGAGATACATGTTGGAAGCAATGAAGCAATTCATATCTTTTAGTTCTCATCCTTATTTATTAGACTCTAGAGCAGTAAATTAATGGTATGCCATTTGGTAAATGTTCCATTACTTTTTAAATGTACACAGTGAATACTTTAACTGAGGCTTGACTTAAAAATAATTATATCGCGAATCAAATCGCAATATCGGTCAGAAAAATCGCAATTACGGTAGATTTTCTCTCAAAATCGTTCACCCCTAGCCCACGGTATATTGATATTTGGTCCATCAATACTGTGATAAAACTTGTCAGACATATCACCCAGCTGTAGCTGACCGTAATTGCTTGTGTGTGTGTTTTAGATCTTCCTGTTCCAGATTCTGCGGGGGCTGGCGTACTGCCACAGAAGGAAGGTTCTCCACAGGGACCTGAAGCCCCAGAATCTGCTCATCAATGAGAAAGGAGAGCTCAAACTGGCTGACTTTGGTAAGCATGGCCCTCATAGAGGATTTGCCTGGCAGCATTGCAAGACAGCCTACCACATGCACTTATTTAACCCATTCAATGTGGGGAACGCATCTGTGTCATTTTAGATTTGAGCTATAACCTGGCTGTTCAAAAATAGCAGATATATATATATTTTTTTTTAAGTATGTTGCTATAGTATCAGTGGTTCTCAAACTTTTTCATGTCAAGGACCACCCAAAATGATATGTATTTGGCCGCGGCACCCCCATCTCAAAATATTTTGTACCCCCTCCAGAAGCAAAGATTTTAGTTAAAAATGTATATAGTCAAAGATTTGCACACATTTAAAATAGCAGATCTACAAGCTCATAGCACGACACTCTGTGCTGAATATATACAGTGAATAATGGCGCCAACATGTTTTTGTAACCTCTACTCTTAATCCCATAATTTGTAAAAAAAAAAAAAAACTTTTACACATCACATTTCTAATTTCTCTGTGTGCAACTTGTTTCTGCCAGGTCTGGCGCGGGCTAAGTCTGTCCCAACTAAAACTTACTCCAACGAGGTGGTGACGCTTTGGTACCGACCCCCTGACGTCCTCTTGGGCTCCTCCGAGTACTCGACACAGATAGACATGTGGTATGATTCTTGCAGTACTCTACACATAGACATGTGGTATCATTCTTACAGTACTCTACACGCATAGACATGTGGTATGATTCTTAGGGGCCGTGTCCACTGAGGTGTTTTTTTAGGCGCTCGCCTAAAATCGCCTCCAAATGCCCGAGTTGAAAATGTTTCAGCTCTCAGCAAGCAGATAAGAACGCCACGCTGGAGCGTGTGAGCGCAAAATAAATGCCCGGCGCCTCATCATGCTGCTGGGGTTTCCAGAAACGCTGCGCTCCCATTGTAATCAATTCAAAACCTATGCTGTGCTCAGGAAAAAAAATCTTGGACACGGCTCCTTACACTCAAAAGCATGGATTCTCAACTCCAGTCCTGTGGGCAGACACTACTGCTAGTTTCCTATTCTATCACGTAGCTAAATGCCTTGCACAAGGTCTAAGTTACACTTTACAAAACTTTTAGTAACAGAGCATGTCAAATTTAACCCCTTGAGGCCAAAAAAATCATTGTGCAACAAATAGCGTAAAATAGCCGACCTACGAACTTGTAGATCTGCTATTTTTGCTATTTTGTCAACAACAAAAAAAAAATTGAAAATGTAAAATGTTCGTCTATAATGACTTGCCCAAAATAGAGACGCCAGGTTGAAAGTGGTGTAGTTTCTGAATCTCGCTGGTAACTACCGTAAATTTCGGACTATAAGCCGCGACTTTTTTCCCATTTTTCGACCCTGCGGCTTATCTATGGAGTTGTACAGCTAACGGCCACTAGGGGACCTCCTAAATTGATGGATTTTACACCCGCGGCTTATAGTCCAGTGCGGCTTATATATGTACAAATCATTCCATTTAGCTGCTGCGGCTTATATTCAGGTGCGGCTTATATTACGGTACTTTACTTTTTGCAGTGTGTGACCTCGAAATGGGCATAATATGGGTTAACGAACATGAGAGCCCACATGAGAACCCGCCCGAGGACTGGCAAGAAAATCAAGCAGGTTTGATGTAGTCCGAAACACTTTCAACCTTGACCTATTTTGAGCATGTCTTTATCGCCAAAACATCTAAACAATAAAATAAAACTATTCTGGATTTTGAGCTTGTAGATTTTCACTGTTCGAAGTATATAGGGCTTACGGTTCAACAGTTTTAGTGGCTGTAAACAGCACTCTGACTGCATTCACTGAGGGAGTCGCATTAATCAGCTCACGGGAACATTTCCTAGGGAAAGTATTCTGTGTACCTGCCACTTCTCTCTGCTTATACATCTAGAATGAAAACCAGCAGTACTCCTGCTCCCAAGGACTGAAGTTGAGAATTTCTTCGTTAAACCTGATTTCATTTCATGGAGAGGGCCACTATTTCCACACTCACTCCAGAGGGCCACATTGCATATACTGTCGGGCCATTCTATGTCACACAAAAGTAGCAAAAATAGCCGTTCTACAAGCTCAAAACGCGCCGCAGTGCGACGCGTTTTCAGCTTGTAGATCTGCTATTTGTACAATTTTTTTATTGGAATCCAGTTTTTTTTGTGCTATTTTTTTAATTGGAATCCTGAAAAGTAACATTTTTATTTAATTTCAAATGCATTTAGTTATACTTATGTTAACTTTATGAACTTAAATGCAAATACATTGGACATAAAAAAAGACAATAGAATTTTAATACTAGTCATTAAGCTACTAATATAGACTGAATGTTTGCAATTGTAACTGAAAGCTGAAATCAATAATATATCAGTATTCCGATATTAACCTGCGGGCCACATTAAATGAAGTTGGGGGCCACATGTGGCCCATGTATGATCTACACAAAAATATTCCACATCCTGACCTGGTTATCTTGTGGGTGTGTCTGAACAGGGGAGTCGGATGCATATTCTACGAGATGGCTGCAGGTCGGCCACTGTTCCCCGGCTCCACTGTGGAGGATGAGCTCCATCTCATATTCAGATTACTGGGTGAGTGCCTCCTACCTGCCAATCTTCCAAGCACTGTTTCTCAACCAGTGGTTCAAGTACCACTAGTGGTCCATGGCATAAATACAGGTGGTCCATGGTAAAATAGTTAAAGATCTATGTGTGGGGGAAAAAGCTTGCATTATGGCACTGATAATCTACAAGCACACAACGCATCTCACTGTGACGCGTTGTGAGGTTGTAGATCAGCTATTTTTGGTGCTAATTATAAATCCGGCTTTAAGATTCATTAATGTCGAATATTAATCAAAATGGCTGTGTTACGCCACCTTTATAAACTAAATATATACTGTATTGTTGTGGGAAGGAGGGTTGGTGTGGTCCTTGAGGATTGTGTTAATATGCTAGTGGTTCAGAGCTCAAAAAGATATCGAAGACTACCCTTTCATATTTTGTGGCAGTGCCAAAGCACTCAGGAAGTTCTAGCAGCAGAGTATCATATTTAATACCCGATTTAACACATGTTTTAACTCTAATCCAACTTCTGATTGTATCTAACTTTCTGACTCTCACGCTGATCCAGGCACGCCAACGGAGGACAACTGGCCAGGAATCGCCACCATCGAAGAGTTCAAATCCTACAATTTCCCCAAGTACAAACCACAGCCCTTGGTCAACCATGCTCCCAGGTGCAGTGCTGTTTGTTTGTCTTCTTTGTTGAATGTGTGTGCCAGTGTATGTTTTCTGTGCGTGTGTGCGCACGTGCGTGTGTTTGTGTGTGTGTGTGTGTGTGAGAACTGTGGGCAGGAAATCCTGTGGAACATTTCAGAGACAGCTCTCCACTTCCTTCCTCCCCTGAGCCACTAATTTCTCATCAGTCACCAGTACAGGCCGAATGTAATTCCTGTCCTCTCTGACTTTATCTGGCTTCCATTTTCCCCTGTTTCTCCTACAGGCTGGATACTGAAGGCACTGAGCTGCTGTTGTCATTTCTAAGAGTAAGTTTTTTTTTAGACTGTCCTAAATTAATAACTGCACTCCTTCACAAATTCCTCTTGCCTGTTAAAGGGAAAGACCACTTTGATAGAATTTGAAAAAAAGAAATTGCTCCATTGATTAGAAATTGCTAATTCAAAATATGCTCCTCATTGACTTACATTGTACAGTGAAACAGCTCTCAAAGTCACTCTTTTAGCCCGTAAACGAACACAAACCAAGCTGATTCAGACAATATAGAACATCACCAAACCCAGTACTGTTTTCTTTTTATATAAAAATGTCAACTTCCTGTTAATTTTACTATTGGAATATCCGGATCCGCGGATCCAGTCAGGGTTTTCTTCCTATTAAAAATAGCGAAATCAACAGGAAGTTAATTTTTTTTATAAAAAACAAAAAAACAGTGCTGGGTTTTGTGATGTTCTATATTGTCTGAATCAACTTTGTATACGTTTGTTTATGGGCTAAAATAGTGACTTTTAGAGCAGTCAATGAGGAGCATGTTTAGAATGATCAATTCTAAATATTCTAATCACTGGAGCAATTATTTTTGATTACTTGTCCACCTTTGGAGTTGCATCATGGCAAGGTAACTACACAACCCAAACCTCTGCCAAAGTGGTCTTGCCACTTCTCAACATACAGATGCTATTCCCATAATAGCCAGCAGGGGTCATCGTGCTGTCATTCTATTTCCAGCTTCAGTAAAACTGCAAATGTGTTAACTTGTTATCACTGGTAGGATTTTGAGATGATGCCAATATATAATACACTATTGATGGTGAACTGCTCCTATGTGCAAACTTCTAGTTTGAATCCAAGAAGAGGATTTCAGCAGAAGAGGCCATGAAGCACATGTACTTCAAGAACCTTGGCATGCGGGTGCACACACTGCCTGAGAGTGAGTAGCATCTATGTCCATTTTTACAGTTGAAATACAGCCAATATTATTTGTTTTGTTAAATTGATACATGTTTATTTTTTCATATAGTTATAGAGGGCAATTATAATGTATTAAGGCATATTTGGCTATATATATATATATATATATATATATATATATATATATATATATATATAAACCTCTTATCAATGATTATCGATAGAATAATCGCTAAGAAAATAATCAATAGTTGTAGCCCTAGATTTAAAGTTATTTGGGGAGCACACAGCTCCCAGATATTTCATGCATTATAGTTTCTGACCACATCCCTGAAACTCCTACACTGTTTTGCAGTCGTATCAATATTCACATTAAAAGAACTACAGTTGCAAAGAGACCCTGGCTACCGGAATTCTTCCTACCCAGAGTCAGGTGGGACACACACACACACACACACACACACAAAATAATAATCACTTTGTATTATTGGGAATTGTGCTTGCAACAGGTTGCATTTTGCAGTGTGTGAGTGTGCATTTAATACTATTTGTCTCCTGTCTGAAATCTGAATCTTCCCTCTCATCCAGGTAACGGCAAGATCAACAGGAGGCAGAGCATGCTCTTTTAGACATGTGTTGCTCACTCATGAACCAGAGGAAGAGGATAGTTTACTGACCCAACTTGGCCCTCAACTCCCTCGCCCTTCTCTCGCATGAGCCCACCTACCCTCTGACGGACCACCCCAACACACACACACACACACACACACACACACACACACACACACACACACACACACACACACACACACACACACACACACACACACACACACACCTTACCGTCTCTCTGCTCTGGCACTCACAAAGAGCAAGCAACTCAGCGTTTGGATTGAGGTGAAATTTACAGACTGTGTTTATTTTATTTATTGAAAGACGGGGTCGAGGTTGTATTTTTGCTGCTAAACTACTACTGTCTGTATTTAACATGCCGTACGTGTGTATATGATGTGAACTCAGACGCCCATGCACAGCCCACCGTTCGATAATGGTTATTATTGTTGTTCCTTGGACTATTCTTGATTCTTTTAGTGATGACTCTGCCGATGTTGATGTCCAAAGCTGTTATGGAAGTTGTTACCCTTTGTGCTCGTCGGCGTCTTTTAGAGCCTGAATGCCTTTTTGTTAGTTTTTTTAATATTCTAAAAGTAAAACTTTTAAGTATTTTTTGTTTTGTTTTTGATCCTCGGAGCTTCTTTCACCATGGCGTGATTGAATTTGATACCAGTTGCAACTGGAAAGGGATACGACTGGATCCTCAAACGGAAACGGTTCCCCTGGACTCCAGAACATTCCAGAACATTTCATTTGCCCGCCTCTTGCGGAGCCCTCCTCCCAGAACTGTGCTGGGTGACAAAAAACGAGGTCTTGTACTATGTAGCAGGTCATCACTAAGCACTAAGAGTCTTTTGAGAGAAGAACGGCCCTCAGGATCTTTTCAACCAACTGCATGTTTCCCCCCTTCCTGGCTAAAGCAATGGGACCGCAAACAGGGGAGGGTAGGGGGGAGGGGGCAAATGGGACCAAATTTGGAGGGGGGAATAGTTTCTCCCCAGGACATTTCCGGTCTCCCTCCCGGTTGCCATGACAACAGGAAAGCAAGGATCAGGGAGGAGAGAAAACACGGGAGCTCGACAGGAAGTCATGTGACATCCCACAGGAACCCGTCAGGCTTCTCCTTTTTTTTCTCTCCCCTCTTACCCCCCCCCCCCTTTACATTGCCAGGACTTGAGCGCTTTATTATATTATGCAAGCTATACTTTTTTGTCCCCCTTCTTTTGCATTTGGAGATCTACTGTAGCAACAGTACGACTTTGTGTGTGCATCTTCAATGATTTTGTGGTCCCTGCAGTTCCTCTTTCTTTAAAGGGTCTGATCCGTAGCGAATCAGGGAAGTTGCAAGAGTGACTGAAGTGTATATCAGGACCCTCCTCTGTGTACAAGCATACGGCAGAGTTTACCCACCAGTATTAAGACATTGTTCTCTGTCTGTGACCTTTGACCTCCCATGTGAATACAGTGTCGGTGTGTGGCATGTTTAGGGGCCCTGTGCTGGTCCGCCTCTCAAAGGAGCTCAAAGCAAATCGTTGTTTCACACTCTGCATCGGACCACTACTCTCTCTTATCTCCAGCATTTGTACACATGAAAAAAAAAGAATTTCAAATTGAAATTTTAGATTTACAGTAACACGCGCGCTGTGTTGTTTTCAACTGACAGTGATTGAATATTAATATTGTAATACTGTACTTTTTTTGAATGACTCCAGTGTAATCTGGACGTGTCAGAGCTTGCGTGTGGGTGTGTGTGTGTGCAGAGAGTGAGTGTGACAGACGGTGAGTGTACGTGTGCCTGTTGCATGGAATGCCTGCTGTGTTGTAAACTCAGCTTCTCTGGAACACTGACGTGTGCCGTCAAAACACACAGGTGGAAGGTTGGTGACCGTGTAACTCTTTTTACTGGAACTATTTATTTCTCATAACCATCAAAAAGTAAATTTTGTCTGTTTCATACAAAGTTCAGTGCCTGTGTCTTTCATGGTGTGAATGTATGCAAAGGTCGCAAGCTTTCTTGTATGGATTTTAACCACCTAAGCTAGTGGTTCTCAACCAGGTCCTTGAGGAGGTTCCAGGTGGTCCCCAGCTTGATGGAAGAGTTGGTAACCAAATGGATCTCTACGCTCTCAAGAGTTCAATTATTGTCAAACTTCTGCATTACTTAATTTACAAGAAGTCTACACAATTAGAGAATGTAGAAGAATTGTTATTTTGACAAAATCTTGTCCAACGATAACAAAATATTCTATGTATTGGGTCTGAGAGGATAAATCTCATCAGACGGTGGTCCGTGGCTCAAATGCTGAATAAATAATGGACCTTGATATGAAAAAGGTTGAAAACCACTGACCTAAGCCCTATTTCAGTGTTTCCCAACCCGGAGTCCAATGTTGCACAAAATCATATATTTTCCTGACCATCATTATAAATACTAAGTCCTTGCTTTGAGCCACTGTCTCTGCCTGTATGATCTCAATGTGAAAGCAGTCCAACTCATCATATAGTATTTGTTATCCTTTAACATAAGATTCCTTCCACATGTAACATCACTGTAAACGTCTTAAGTAAGTGTGTGTGTGTGTGTGTGTGTGTGTGTGTGTGTGTGTGTGTGTGTGTGTGTGTGTGTGTGTGTGTGTGTGTGTGTGTGTGTGTGTGTGTGTGTGTGTGTGTGTGTGTGTGTGTGTGTGTGTGTGTGTGTGTGTGTGTGTGTGTGTGTGTGTGTGTGTGTGTGTGTGTGTGTGTGGACCACTGATGCGCAGTGAGCTTGTAGATCTTCTGTTTTTGAACATTTCTGGTAAGAAAAACAAGTACTACGAAGTTGAATAGCATTCAATGCCTTGTGTTTTATTCCAAAAAACAGTTTTTTCCTCAAAGTCACAACAGCAAAAATAAGCAAATCATTTAGAATACATTTTTATCAATTCCTTTATAAAAAAAATAACCAAAAGCTATTTTACAAAAAGCTTTTGTGCAATATTAACCTGGAATTTTGTCTCTAAAACAGATTTAAAGCCTAAGAGATAATACATAACTCTTACATTTCAGAAGGCACAGCCGGTACAGAGTAAAAAGCACAGTGCATACGATATAGTATAAAATCATACAAAAACAATCCACTTACGACAGCTAGAACAATACAAACAAGTTCACAGCCTCAAATACACGTATCAAAGCAATACAAAATGACCATACAAAGATTTACAATGCATTATAATGCTTGGCCCTCGCACTAACTAGCAGATGCACTGCTAGCAGTCTGGAACGGGCTGTGTGAATGTAAAGTACAATTGACAACTGACCATATTAACATGGTGGCCATTTTGGTCTTGTACTGAGGGTGTGAAGGGGGTTGGGAGGGATTCTCATCCACAGAGATGATGTAAGAGCAAAATGGCTGCCGTGTAAATATGTTAAATGCCAATTTGTATCATTTATACCATTTTGGATGAGATGAGCCCAAAATAAAACAGTAAACGTGAAATGAAATGTTAACTGCAAAGGATCTTCGCAGAGAGCAAGCCTCAAAATTAAGCTTCTGTTTCTTCCTTGTCACACATTAAAGCTATTCAATAGAACAGGTTCATTCTGATCAATAGTGATATATATATTTTATATATATATATATATAAACACGGCCAGAAGGTGGCTGACTCCCATCTGTTATACTGATGGAGCTACATGGTCATTCGTCTTTAGTCCTGGATTTGCCCTGATCTGGCCCTTGCTGGGCCTGGTTTGTGTTTGGATTAAGTCCTGGTGCTTCAGGTCAAGATCAGGACTTATGGGGTCCAGGGGAGAGCAGTAGGGGGGAGCAGGTGTCCAGACCGGATAAGGGCATAGGGATGGGTCCATTCAGCAGAGTGGGAAACTATAAGGGAGGGGACAATGAAATTCATATTCAACTCATATTCACAATTATTCAATTTCAGATGATCAAAGTCAAAACAAGGACCAGAGATGCACATTGAAAGATGTCGATTAATGTGTTTGACTTAAAATGGCTTTCTACAGAGGTCCGCCCTGACCCCACCGCTGCACCATGGGAGAATGTGGAGCCGAGCGGCACTTCCTGTTGTGAGAGAGTTGCTGATGGGAGTGGGTGGAGCTCCTGACCCCTTCCTCCTCCTCCTTTCCCCCCTCCTCCTCCTCCTCCTCCTCCTCTCTCACCAACAGGAAGCTGCCCCCTCTGCTTGTCCACACTAGAAAGGAAACATCTGTGGCTTATTTTGAAACCCCGCGCACACGGCGGTGAATCACACAACGCTGCAGTCCTAGTCTGCAGAAACACACAGAGCTACAGTGTAAGTGGCAAATCTGTCATGTGAAGTGACTTGGAATAACCTATGGGTTGCCAGAGTTGGGATTTTGCTTTACTACTACTACTACTACTAGCCTCCACCCACCCACCCCGAAGCCCGAACTGCCCTTTCCCTAGAACTGGAACGGATTTAGCCCTCTTGAGTGCCCGATAAGTGGGCAGTCGTTCAGGGGAGACAGACTAAAGAATGTGAGAGCGTTGGGGTCCATTTCTACACCATTTCAAAATTCAAGAGAGTTTATTTGTCACTCACTCATACATAATTCATAATTAGATAACCACTTCGGCCTTTAATCCACTTCTTCGTGTGACAAATAGCCAATCTACAAGCTCATGATGCGAGTGAGCTTGTAGATCTGCTATTTTTGAAAATGTGAAAACTTGGAAAAGATTTGCCCAAATTAGGCACGCCAGTATGAATGTGGTTAACCCATTTAGACCTGGAACGCATCTGTGTCATTTTAAGTTTCTTTGGCTATTCAAAAAATAGCAGATATACAAGCTCATAGAGCTATGAGCTTGTAGATCTGCTATTTTTTTGAAAAATCTTGAATAATATATATTTCAAAAAAACGAAATCAAAATATATTTTCAAAAGACTGGCCTGAGGTCTAAATGGTTAAATGAACACTCAGGGTTTTGCCGTGTGCTCAACCTGTGTGTTTGTGTGTGTTACCTGGAAGAGGGGTCCATGGCCCTGCAGGCGTGCAGGGCTCAGGGGTCCCACGGGGCTGAGGCTGCTCCAGAAGTGGATGCTGGAGAGCAGGGGACTTGGAGTGAGGAGGAGGCCAGATGGAGTCTAGAGAGGAGAGGACAAAACACCAAACCGCAAATTGTTAAATTGTAAACGTACCGCATGTTAAAAAACAAGAGTTATGTTGTTTACAATGAAAACCCCATTTGAAAAGTGCCTGAGTTATAAGAACACACTGCGTAGCATGCCGTCATTCACCCCTACCCGGGTGCTTGTGTCTGTGTGTTGTTTTAGTGAAGACCACGGCTGGAGGGGGAAAAAAGAGGAGGGGGCGCCCTCTAGGAAACTCCCCCATTTTTAACCACTTAAGCCCTATAGAATTCATTGCACGATGAATAGCGTACTACAAGCTCATAACTATTTTTTGTATTATAATGTATTTATTTTTTAAACGTAAAACGTTTTAATTTCTTCTTTCTTCGTCTTTTTTATTTTATTTTTTAAGTTTGCCCAAAATAGGGATGCCACGGTTAATGTGGTTAATAGAGTCCGACTATGCAAAGTCCATTTACAGGTTACTGTTACAAAAGACAACGTTTTTCCTAGTTCTTGTCGTTCTTCAGGTTCTTTTTGCTGCACATTATGTAAGCCTGCAGTACTGGGTATGTGTAAAGTACCCCTGCCATACGCTCATGTATTAAACTTCTATCTTATGATGCGAAGTGTTCTCCGATACAGAATTCCTCGACAGTACATTACGCTGCATAATACGGAGAGTCGCTTTAACCAGATTGACACTCAGGATTTGACAGTGTAGGAGTGTGTTTGTGCTGCTGTAATGAAGTTAGACTGTCCCTTCTGGTGTATTGTTGATAGTAAGGGATCCAGCCACACGCCGGTGAATCAGGAGCTTTAAGAACATATGGCTTCACTTACAGACCACCCCGCCCTCTCTCTCTCTCTCTCTCCCTTTCTCTCTTTCCGCTCACCTCTTTCCATCCCCTCCCTGTCTACAACTTTTGCTTATTTTTTCCTTCGCATTCTCCTCCTTCAGCCAGGAGGCTCCTCCTCCTCAATCCTCCTCTCCTCTCCTTCTCTGTCTGCGTTTACCTCTTCTTACCTCAGACCCATGCCTCCCCCTTTCTTTCTCATGCCTGCTTCACGTGTGTGTGTGTGTGTGTGTGTGTGTGTGTGTGTGTGTGTGTGTGTGTGTGTGTGTGTGTGTGTGTGTGTGTGTGTGTGTGTGTGTGTGTGTGTGTGTGTGTGTGTGTGTGTTCCCTACCATAGTGGTTCTCAAATGTTTGCATGTCAAGGACCCTCAAATTGACCACATACAAAAATGTATTTGGCCGCGGACTCCCATCAGAGGGTAGTGCGAACGGTGCGGTCGCACAGGGCCTCGCACTTGGGGGGCCTCGCGCCAGGCAGGGTTTTATTTTTTATTTGTATAAATATAAAAGTGAACAGAATCACGTTTATTAAGAGTCCATCCCAGACCATCCCAGAACAGGTTGTTAAAAGGGGATAAAACATTTAAAAAGTATGTTGTTATATTTTGCTTAATGTGAAATTCATGGTAGCTTACAATTTAATTCATTGGGAGTTTATTTTTGTTTTGTTAAGAAGAGCTAAACCAGCAGAATTTAATATGGGGTTAACGTGACACCCGACTTAATGTTTTGAGGGCAAAAATAATAATAAAAAACGCCAAAAAAACTCAAAAAGAATCGCGCACGTGCATGCTCCCGCGGACCTCACACAGGGCCTCGCATTTCTCCCAGACGGCTCTGACTCCCATCTGAAAATAATTTGTGCCAGCGACCTCCATACAAGATTTGTGTTGTTAGAATGTTTAAAGAATATTCCAAATTGTATATTCCCAAATTTTTTTTCAAGAGTTTTTGAAAATACAGATCTACAAGCTCACAACACGTCGCATCACGACACGTCGTGAGATTGTACGTTGAGTATCGTCTTTTTTCAAATAGCCGATGTATGTAGAGTTAAAGTGGTTCAACTGATTTTGATGCCATATTACCCCCTGGACCCCCCCCCCCCCTCGAAGGAACCCTGGGGGTCCCCACTGTGAGAGCCGCTGCCATTCCATACCTGTGCAGTGAAGAACGCTGGTGTCAAAGACCCTGAGGGCAGCGCCGGGCTGTTGAGTGCAATCGACCCAATGTCACTTCCTGCAAAAAGAAGGGAAGGGGCACAGATCTCCAGGCTTTTGGGTTTCCTGGTTTTGGAGGGGCCACCGCTGCCGGACAGGCTCCTCTTCTCCGGCGTGGGCGTGCAGTGCAAGCGGTCCCTGTCTCTGTGACCGGCCGACAGGTTGAGAGGCTGCGCGTTCTGCTCCGACTCGTCAGTCTCTGGGAACGGGCTCCGCCCCCTCCACAGCGTGTGGGCGGGGCTTAGCGGCGGAGAGGAGGAACCCGACGAAGAAGAGCGGACCCGCCGAGGGGAGTGCCTGGACGAATGGCAGCCCTCGGCGGAGGAGGGCGGGGGCGAAGCGGAGGGGAGGGACACCCCCGGCGACGCCCCGCGAACCATGTGGCCGCCGCGGTTGGGCACGAAGCGGATGACCGAGGAGTTGTCGTCGGCGTGGTCGTGCCGGGGCTCCGTCTTGATGGGCCGGTGCAGGTCCGGGGAGTGCTGGAGAGAGCTGACGGTGAAGGAGGAGTAGAGGCCCGAGTGGAGGTACTCGTTCCTTCCGCCGCGGACGGCGTCCTCGTCGCCCTCGCCCTCGGACAGCACCCCGCCGCTCTCCTCGCCGCAGCGGCCCATCTCCACCGCTGCCGGGTCCATCTTCAGGATTTCAGGGAACGACACAAACTTGTACACGAACTTCTGGCCGATCACCTTCTTGATGATGTTCTGGGGAGGTGTAGAGAGAGAGCACATGGCTGTAAACCTTCAACCACGTAAGCCTTCAGGTCATGCTGCTTGTACTAACTATGCTTTCTTTTGTGTTATATTTTATATTCTCATTATTATAAAGAACCTACGTTCAACACCATTTTCATTTATTTTACTTATTTGTTTAGTTATTTTGCAGATTATATTACATACAGTATATATCAACAAATAAACTAATAAATATGTATAGACTAAATAAGACTATTGATCACTGATCAGTGGGGAAAATGTACAAGCTACCCAGCAGTATATCAAGTATTAATGTGGAATATGAATAAATATAAAAGTTTAAATTAACTGCAATACTTAAGTGATGAATACATGAATGCATCAATAACTATAATTCAGCAATATAATATATATTTCTCATTCTGCATAATAAGTACTTTTGCTATTTTATGCTAATACCTTTGTACTTTTACTTAAGTAAGATTTCAAACACTCTTCCTTGTAGCAGAGTATTTCCACAGACAATGTGGTATTGCTAATTTTACGTGAGTAAAAGATGTGAGTACGTCTTCCACCACTTACTTTCACTATCATTATAGTGGAAGGTAGTGTTGATTTTGACAACACATTTTTATTCAGTTTTAGTCATAGTCTTTTGAATCAAATTCCATTTCGTTTTTAGTCATATTTTAGTCACCTTAAATGTTTTACTGTTAGTCTAGTTTTATTCGACTAAATATCATAAGATTATAGGATTATAGTCGACTAAATCTACAGTTGATTTAGTAGACTAAAATGTATTTTGGCGGTGCCTTGATGGCGTCATAATTGCTGATTTTACGCTTGGTTGCATGCTGAAAATAGCCGTTGTGAGCTTGTAGATCTGCTATTTTCAGAGCGCAACACCTGAGCATAAAGCATACAGTCTTTTAGTTCTACTAGATATCTTCTCCACTAGACCCTCCCTAACATTTTAGTCTAGTTTTTATTTGTTGACAAAATTGTCACTATATTTAATCTTAGTTTTAGTCCTCATAGCTTAGTTTCTATTTAGTTCTTATTTCGTTTTCGTCTGTGAAAAAAGGTAGTCGACGAATATTTTTCGTCATAGTTTTAGTCGACGAAATCAACACTGGTGGAAGGAAGCGTGTTTGTTGCTGTACCTTGTCATAGTAGTAGCGCAGGGCTCGGCTCAGCTTGTCGTAGTTCATGTTGGTCTTGTTCTTGCGCAGGCCCCACAGCTTGGCCACCTCCTCGGACTTCAGCAGCTTGAACTCCCCGTCGTTCGACGTCCAGCAGATCAGGTGCTTGTGGCTCTGGTCCAGTAGCAGCTGTAACAGGAACTGCCACAGGGTGATGGCACTCTCCATGACTGTAGGGGAGGTGGGAGAGGATGAGTCTAGGCCTGTCACAATTATTACACAATCGCCTATTTGCGACGGTCGCAGTTATTCTGCATAATCGTCATAATCTTTCGAAAAGGTTCATACATTTTCAAAACTGAAAATGTCCACTATTTATTTATTTTGAAAGTATACATTTATTTAATATGTCAGTTGTTTCTTTGTATATTGAAGTTATTTGCCCTGTGCAATTTTTGTTTACAACGCGTAAAAAGGCAACGCGTGTTCCAATGTTCAATGCCACAAACACAATGTATTTGTAAAATGTCATGATCGTGACAGTCCTAGGGGGAGGTAGGCGCGAAGGTGGGCGAAGACGAAGAAGGGCCTGTGTCCAATCTACACCCAGATCATGTGACTTCCTCTGACGTGCTCTCGAGGAAACGAATGAGAAACCACAAGTACAGCAATCTTGAAACTGTGTGTGTGTGTATACACATACACATACACACCGCAACTTTGTTACTACCTGTGGTAAATCACAGTATAGTTATTAACAATGGGGCAGTAATATACATTACAATAATTTACAACACACGTTTAGTTTGTACGTTCTTTAGTAAAACTGTAACAATGTTGATGTTATTGGCCAAGACATACAGCTATCTCTTAAGCAGTATCATACTTCAATATTGTGCGATCAATAATTTCTGTAAGACTTGACTTCTCCCCCCCAGAATATTGCATGTCTCATTTTGAAATGACTCGGTCTTGATATTTCCTTCCACAACATAATAAAGCTACCGTAGTAAGCGAAACATATCTTTATGAATGAAACTAGTCCTGCATGCATCAAAGGCTTGTGGGTATAGATCGTGCTCGTGTGTGTGTCTTTGTGTGTGCAGGTGGTGTGTGTGTGTGAGTGTGATTTATACTTAGTTGCATACAGGTGTCATGCACCGAAAATAGCAGATCCTCAGAGCACACAACACACGCACTGCGACGCGTTGTGAGCTTGTAGTAAAAAACGAAAGCCTGTGTGTGTGAGCGTGTGCGTGCCTGACTGTGTGAGTCTGACCAGGGCCAGACAGTGGTGGATTTAAGGATGTTTCCATGGCGATAAAAGAGGATGTGGTCTGTGACCTTGTGCCAAGACAAGCCCTGGATTAACCAGAGTATTTACCTGAAACTGACTGACTGTCTCTGTCCATCAACACACTGTCTCCTATGACTCTCTCTGTCTGTCTGTGTACTTTAATTCTGTTATTTCTTTGCACGTCTGTCTGCCCTGTCTCTCTGTCACTCTGTCGCCCAAATTAAACCTGTCCAGGAAATGTAAGGTGGATGGGGCTCAGATGATGCCCCCTCCATGTTAGCACATGCACACGCACGGGCGTGCAGAAACGCATACGTACCCTATATGAATCGATATGCACGAATGCTCTCACTCACGCACACACACACATGCAGCACGAACATGCACATACAGAGTTTTGTGTGTGTGTGTGTGTGTGTGAGTGAGGGAAGACAATGAAAGCTTAGACATGCATGGCGGTGTCGTGCACCAAACATTGCACATTTTCAGTGCACGACACAGTGCACATCCACGTATAAATCAGGCATAAAGCTGTCTAAAGGAGGACTTCCTGTCATTCTGTTTCAGGGGCGTCTTCTCAGGAAAAGTCCTGCCCTCACTGAAAGGTAGGAATTCCTGTCACTGGGAGGCTGTCGGAAACACTGGAACCTCGGGCAGGGGGACAAATGGAGGGTTTCCGCACACACGCATGCACGGACGGACACACGCACACACACATGCACTGTAGGTAGGACACACAACAACATATGGAGAACGCATCCGTGTTCCCAGAGGACACGGCCTGATGTCATACTGTATATATGATGTATGTTCTGTGCTGGTCTTTGGTGTTTCACACTAATGAGCCCTGACAGCGAAGAAACAAAGCAGCAGGAACAGTTTATTTTGGGCTTTCTGGGGAAGAAAGGGATCTCTGCACAGAGGCTGATGATGAACACTTAATTTTGCTCTAGAACGGTGGTTCTCAAAATTGTATTTCAAGGACCTCCTGTAACTCTGAGAGTGTACAGATGGTTCCATCTGTGCATTCTCAAGAGTTACAGACCTGTAAGGGCCCATTTGGAACCCCCTCAAGAAACCCTGAGGGTCCCTGGAGCCCACCTTGAGAACCACTGCTCTAGAAGAGCCTCAGGGGTTCAATATCACATACAAGGCCATAGGTTCTTAAGACATAGGCTAATACCTATATATATGGTCCTTGAGGAATTACAAGTTTTACTGGCAAAATGACAGCATGAGACCTGAAGTGACTTTGACAGCAAGGGGATTCTAATTGTGGACTCTCCAGTCCTCCCCCCCTCCCTCTGTGTGTGTGTGTGTGTGTGTGTGTGTGTGTGTGTGTGTGTGTGTGTGTGTGTGTGTGTGTGTGTGTGTGTGTGTGTGTGTGTGTGTGTGTGTGTGTGTGTGAGAGAGAGAGAGAGAGAGTGTGTGAGTGTGTGTGTGTGTTTGTGCCATAACAAATTACGCTCTCTCCATAGCGCGCAGCCAACGGAAAAATCAACTCGCAGTCGCAATCATGCGTTATGCTGCGCGCCGCTCATCCACATATTGGACACCATAGTGATGTCATAGTCTAGTTGTTGTAGTAGTAGCAGCAGCAGCACATATGTTATCAAACCAGGTGAACTCTTTTCCAAGAGAGTTGTATATATAATACACAAATACCCACAAATTCTCTGGTCTCGGAGACCGCGCAGAGCCCGTATAGTGATGTGATGGAGGAGGCTGGAACTCAAACGGCTCTTTGTTTAAACACCAATGAGTCATTTTCAAGATGTTGTCTGCTGCCAGTTTCAATCCGGAAGCGCATGGCAATTAGTCTGCGAGCTCCAGACAAACCAGAAAGTCTACTACGACTTTTTAAAGGGGCCACGAATGCAATTTTCACATCAACAGCACTCTCTGGGAGTGGGACTCTCTTGACTGTGAGACCCGCGGGTTCGAATCCCGAGGAGAAGAAGAAGAACGTCGTGAACGTTGCCATGGAATGGATAGCAGCTTTAATTTAACAGAAGAACGTCGTGAACGTCACCATGGAATGGATTGCAGCTTTAATTTAACTCCCGACTCCCGAGAGTGGTTACAATGTAACCAAATGGATCCGTACGGATCCATTTGGTTACATTGTAACCACTCTCGGAGCATTATTAGTACACTCCCCGAGAGGTACAAATGGATACATTACTGTGTAGTTACCCCAGTGCATCCCTTCAGATTCCAAGTCCATCGCTGTCTTGAGCCTCTCATATTTCAACACCATATTTTTCTGGCAGGCTGAGGCTTACAACTGAACTGAACTTGAGATCACTTTTTTTGGGGGGGGGCTGCCCCACACCACCACCTCCACGCACACCGAGATCATTTTTTTACGTAAAAAGTTATTATAGCCTAAAATGGAGAAGAAAAAAAGGAGTACAACATACCCTGGTGTGGACGGTAGATGTTAGTTAAAGGGACGTGTGTTTTCCATGCTGATGCCGTCTGGACTGCGGGTCTGTGTGTAGACTCTCTACTAGACTGTAAGAGGATCCGGAGCTTTTCTCTCTCTCTCTCTCTCTCTCTCTAACTCTCTCTCTTTCTCTCTCTCTCCTTCGGAGCAGGAAGTCGGAGCGCAGACAGAGAGCCGGCTCACTTCCTCTCGCGCATTATTCCCCAGGCGCTCGGCCGTCTGTGTAAACACGCTTTTCCTTCTCTGTGTGCGCACGGGCGGCACGCACGGGCGACGCACTTACGTGCGTACCTACTCGGACGCACACACACACACACACACACACACACACACACACACACACACACACACACACACACACACTCACTCACTCACTCACTCACTCACTCACTCACTCACTCTCAATTTACTCTCAATTATTGGCATAGGAAAACATAAGTTTGCTTTGTCAAAAGTGTGCTCAAAACTAAGAAATGTACTGCATGTACAATTAAAATGTGTAAACAGATCTGTGTCACATTGCAACTTGAAATCAAATCTCTCTCTCTCAATTAAACTCAATTCGGTTAATTAGGAATGGGGTTTACATTGTCAAAACAAATGTATGTACAACTAGAAAGAGTGCTCCTGGGAGCACAGGTCTCCGCCAGGTCAGGTAGGTTATTGTGGGCCAACAAAAAAAAAACAGTTTTGATCACTTAACTATAGAGATAATGTGTACCGATTTGCATGATGTAATATAAAGTAATATTTTTTTTTTGGGGGGGGGGGAAATCGGCCTACTGGTGGCCCTATAATATGGCAATTTTAAAAGGGTGGCATTTGTTCCTCAACGTAGTGTGAATGTGGTGCAAAGTTTCACCTTTGTTTGTACAAAATGGGCCACTCCTGCAAACATTAGATGTCAATCTTAGCCAATCAGGATGGAATTTGAAAAATTAAACAGATCCGTCCTGATCATATGACTATAGTGTGTACACATGTGTACCTATTTGCGTGAAATTTGGATAAAATCAAAGACAAACAAAGGAGTAATATAAAAAAATGTTTTACTTAAGTCGGCCTCTTGGTGGCGCTATAAAAAACAGATGTGAAAAATGCAGGGCAAAGGTTTTTCCTTGGCCTCTAGGGAGTGTGCATACAAAGTTTTACACTGATTAGTGCAGTTATAGGTAAAAGTACGAATCGGCCTGTTATAGCGCCACCATGAGGCTTATTTGAACATTTTCAAGTGGCATTTCTTCCTTCGGCCTAGTGGGAATGTGCGTGCAAAATTTTACGGAAATCGCAAGCTGTGTTTATGATTTGAGGCATTTTGTTCAAAACAGAGCACTCCTTTGAAAGCCAATCTTAGCCAATCAGGAATATTAAAAATCTGAAAGACTTGTTTCGTTTAATGACTATAGAGATACTCTGATTTGCGGGATTTTTGGACAAAAGTAGGAGTACTGTCCAAAAATTTGTTTTGCACAAATCGGTCTCCTGGTGGCGCTATAACAGGCCCATGTGAAAAATGTGGGGCAGAGGTTCTGCTCTGGCATCCAGGGAGTGTGTGCACAGTTTCAGGTGCCGGAGATTAGCTGTCCACAGACAGACGGACGGACGGACGGACGGACAGACAGACAGACAGACAGGGTGCAAAACATAGTCTTCGCCAGGCCGAAACAGTTAAAGATTCAGGCCTACTAGAATAAAGAAATAAACAGAAACGTCGTGCTTTTGCTTTAAACACACGCGCGCACGGGTACGCACGAGTGTGCGCGCACACACACGTTTCTTCATTCTCTGTCTCTCACACACACAGGTCTGTCACCCTCCCTCCTGATCTCTCTCTCGACACACACACACACACACACACACACACACACACACACACACACACACACACACACAGAGTATATTATTGCAATTCCGCCGACTACCCAGGGCCAGCTGACGTCACCTTCTTCCTGTTCACCGGGAGGGGTTCCTGTTTCTACACTCACACACTCACTCACACACACACACACACACACACACACACACACACACACACACACACACACACACACACACACACACACACACACACACACACACACACACACACACACACACACACACACACACACACACACACACACACACACACACACACACACACATCCCATCAGATGATAGATATATTCAATTAAAGCCAGCCAAATGCCAAACAATCATTTAGTGGGCACATTTTATTTTTGTATTCCTATACATCCCTGCATTATGTTTTTATATGATAGACCTTGCTGACTGGTATCTTACTTGTGTGTTAATTTCACCTTTCAAAGTAATGCACTGCTGTCAGTCAAAAGTAGGAAAGCACCTTCCCTGGAAATGATCTTTATTTCCTCTCCGTGGGGCATGTCTGCACTACTGGCAACCATAGATACTTATGTATGTAGCTCCTTTGTCAATTTTGGCGTGTGTGTCTCATATAACCCCAAGGTGTGCAGAGCCGAATGGCAATTCGGACGGACTGTATGCGTTGTATAACGTCTATAGTAACTTTCCTTTTTGAATCTTATGCCCTCTCCTTCAACATAGTACATTTCTGATCTTGTTATGAACAATCCAGCTTTCTCAGCCCCGCCTTGACGTCAAGCTCTGCAATTTGAGAACACTATTTTTTCTAAATCCTAAGTATAGTGATTTTCATCTGATTGCCGTAAGACCAATTATGTTTTTCTCCACAATAGGCTTTTGAACCTATGACATGTTCCTTTAGGATTTTTTATAGTCTAATTGGCTGAGACACGTCAGGTGAGACGCCACAGGTGTCTCGCCTCCACTGCTCGCAAAGTGCTTCCGCACATTGTGTGGCCTTAATTGAGCAATTTGACCTGCTGTGGTACACAGAAGTCTAAAATATTTGATTTTGTATGATGTTTTTTGTCTCCGCCAGAGGTGGAGAGTATGTTTTCGTTCTTGTCCTTCCGTGTGTGTCCCCGTCTCAGCCAAGCTAACATTGGTCAAGCTTCACGTGACACATGACAATATGTTGTCACCAATGCTTTTGATTGGCTAGCGAGACGCATGACGAAATAAAAACCTATAGGTGTGTCACTTAAAAAAAGTATTTATATTTTTTGAAGTGAGCTTCCATCAGCCAAGCTAACATTGGTCAAGTGACATGTGACAATATGTAATATAAATAGGTAAGACAGGATTAATCAGGAACAGTACTGGCGGAGACCTGTGCTCCGAGGAGCACATTTTCTAGTCTTTTTCTTTTTTTGCAGGAGAGTTTTCCTTCCTACTGGATGTACTGTAAGTCTTTACCCATTACTTTCAGTCAAAATAGTGGTCACTTTTGACCGGAAAAGTAAAGGTGTAACAAAGGTGAATAAAACACTCAAGTTGCCTTCTCCAGGAGCATGAATCAAAGCTGAAAGGCTATGTTGGACATCATTGGAAGCTGTGAAATGCTCCTCAGGGCTTCTTCCAGGATGTCAACCTCTGTATGTTTGCCCTTTAGCCAGAGGAGGAAGCCTTTCCAGGCAAGCCTCATCAATGCTTTATACTTATAGACAAGCATGTGCTGCTGCTCTGTTGTACTTTCTGCCTTCTATGACATCAGCTATACTGACCCTTCTAATTCCACAATAACACAAGACTCCACACAGAGGTCCCTCAACTGTAAACTGAAGTCCTTAGTTTTTTTTTTACCTCTGGGGGCACCACCTCCTTTTTTGTGTAGAAACAGGAACTCAGTTTGGCTCCTCCCCTTTCATAGTCCACTTCCTCCCTGGTGCTTCTGTGTTTATTCCTGCTAACAACAACACTACATGTTTAGGGCAGTGGTGCCTGCTGGCAGATTTTGCTGTTAGCAGAATCTGTCTTGAGAGGTTTAACTTGCATCAGACTGTCCCATAGACCATATTCACACGGCGGCCATATTGGAATTTAACATTGAAAGTGCCGCCACCCGGGGTGGCTACTTTCATTGACTTCATAGAAACATGGCCGCCGTGTGAATATGGTCTATTGATAGATAGACCCGTGTTTTCCCACTAGGGGGCGCCAAAGATCACAAGGGGGGGAAATAAGGTCTTGTCCATTTTAGAGGTGGTCCAAAATAAAATAAAGCATTTAATAAAGCATTTCTTTCCACCCACTTTAACATCCTATTTTGTTATATTGTTAAAAACGTTCAATTTTCTTTTTCTTTTACTTATTAAGAAAATAGAATAGAATAGATCAACTATTTTTGCTTATCGTAAACATGTTGTGAGCTTGTAGATATGCTATTTTCGAAAGATTTTTTATACATTTGACACCTGTGAAATGGGACATTCTGCATAATGAGTAGGCTACTTTTACTTTTGGTACTTATGTACATTTTGATGCCAATACTTTTGTACTTTTACTCAAGTAAATTTGGAATTCCGGACTTTTACTTGTAACAGAGTATTTCTACATTGCAGTGCCTTTTCCCTCTAAGTAAAACATGCGAGTACTTCTTCCACCACTGAAATTGATATTGTATTTGGCCACAGACCCCCATCTGAAAACATTTTGTACCAGGGTAGGGTTAAATGAAATCTAAAGGTTTAACTTTGGCATGATGGGAAAAAATTGGAGGGTCTGTATCTTGAAAATGCTCTGTGTAGAGCAGTGGTTCCCAAACTTTTTAGCTCGAGCCCCAAAAGGGGAATTTGATGTCTTCCCGGTACCCAAACTAGTGAAAACAACAGATCTACAACTAAGCTATTTTCACTAGGCTGCTCCTTAAAGGTTCCCCCCCCCCCACCCTCATGTATGAAGTTATTTAAAAAAATGTTTGAAATTCTTGTTATCGCTGAACATTTTCCAAAAAAAATTGATCATTGATTGATTTACTCGCGACCCCATAACAACGTGTCCGCGGCCCACAAATGGGTCCCGACCCAGTGTTTGGGAAACACTGGTGTGTAGAGTATATTTTTCCTTTTTTGGAAAAGGTTGCCTGACAACGAATTAGCCAATCATAGCGCGACGCGCCGGCCCTCCGGGCGATGGGATGGTAGACATAGCACGCGTCTGACAAAACCATAGTTATATTAGCTTTGGTCCATAGCGTTAGAACAGGAGTTCTCACCATGTTACTTTCAAGCCGTTGCCCCCGGTAGTGCAGCCTCTCGTCTGTAGTAAAAATAAAACATACACTTTTGCTACTCACCAAAATAAAGACTGGTTTAAGATGTTGAAAGCCTACTTTCCTTAGTGGGAACACTCAAAGCCCCCCACCTCCCACCTCACGTCTAAAATACACTTTTTGGCCAGAAAATAAAACATTTCACACGGAAGGGAAAACATTTAGTTACTCCACTGCGCCCCCTACGGATTTGGTCAATGGAATTTTCTATTGACAAGATCTGTAGGGGGCGCAGTGGAGTAACGAATTGTTTTTCTTCCATCCAGTGGATTATTTTACATATTGGTCAAAAAGTGTATTTTAAACGTGAGGTGGGGGGCTCCGAGTGTTCCCACCATGGAAAGTAGGCTTTCAACATCTTAAAACCGTCTTTGTTTTGGTGAGTAGCGAAAGAGTATTTTAATTTTTTTTCTTACTATAGACGAGAGGCAGCGCTACCGGGGGTGGGCGGGCAACAGCTCGAAAGTAACGGTACTATGGACCTAACCTCGCGTCACCAGTCTTTCCACCTCGGAGGAAAACTATGGACCAGAGCTAGCCTAGAGTTAAAGCGGACAAAGCGCGCACGCTATTGGTCCATTCTGTTAGGTTCCGCCTCGTTTTAGCCCTGAAACATGACTGTCATTCCATGACAGTCATGGTGCCGAGTCCCCCTGGTTTATAGCGGAGTTTGATTTTTTTACATTGCCAACTCTCACATGTACATAAACGTTCAGATTTCAAATATAAAGTGCTTACCCCTGAGCCACAGATGTTACAAGGCGATCCGGACCACGATAAGTACCCGTATCTCCCGTATTGTTCAATAAAAAGCATTTTAATCCCATCGCCGGCCATTTTCTTTCTTTTTTTCTTTTTTTCTGTAATGTATCAGAGTGCAATACACCTCCCAACCATTAGTGTCGCATGGTTGAAAGTATCGGAGACAATTTGGAGAAAATGGCCGGCGATCGGATTAAAAAGCTTTTTATTGAACAATACGGGAGATACGGGTACTTATCGCGGTCCGGGTCGCCTTGTAACATCCGTGGCTCGGGGGTAAGCACTTTATATTTGAAATCTGAACGTTTATGTACATGTGAGAGTTGGCAATGTAACAAAAATCGAACACTGCTATAAACCAGGGGGACTCGGCACCATGACGCTTGTATACAAGCGTCATGTGAACCATGGCTAGCCTCGTTTCAAAGCAGTTCACTTTGCTCAGTGTTTAGCTGTAACAGCTGCGCACCTCTCTGCTCTACAGCTGAAGAACGTCCTTACATCGCAACAATGATCAACTGGCAGGTAAATAATGGCTGAGTGAATTCAACATGGATTGACTGTTGAATGCATGCATCTAAAAAAAATGTAAGTATTAGTTTTGTTCGTTTCTTACCTGTCTTGTCTTACTAGTGGAACGGTTGTACACTTCTCTCCTCTATGAAGGCCCAAATGAAGTTTGCATGACACAGACAAAATTTAGTTCAATGATCATCTAAAGCAGTGGTGGAAAAAGTACTCACTTTTTTTACTTAAGTAAAAGTATCAATAGGCTACTGCAATGTAGAAATACACTTTTACTTACAAAAAGTGTTTTTATAAGTAAAAGTCCGGGAAAGTACAAAAGTATTGGTTTCAAAATGTACCAAAAGTAGAAAGTAGCCTACTCATTATGCAGAATGTCCCATTTAACACGTTTTCTAATGTATAGAAATCTTTTGAAAATAGCAGATATAGAAGCTCACAATGCGTCGCATAGCATAGGCATTGTGAACTTGTAGATCGGCTATTTTCAAATGGCCGAAATGTATAGGGTTGAAGTGGTTAATATATGTTTTGTAATAATAATCTAAATCTAAAACTAGTAACTAAAGATTTCAAATAATTGTACTGGAGAAAATGCTCCTCTCCATTTCTTCAGGCTGTGAATGGAAAACATAATTTGTGACAGGGCCCAGGGGTATCTGTCACTTCTCAGTACAGATATAGTTTCACAAACACAGGACATGATGTTATTACCCAAAGTGCCATGGACTCTTGAGTCTGCATGGCAAGCAGAGGCGTCCCTGCCTCCCTGAGCCAAGCTTGTGCCTGACTGCATACCTGAATGGGACTAGGTGTCCAGGGTACAAGGTGAACTGGTCAAAGTCTGAGGCCCTTCCGCTCACGTCATACTGTCCTAAAACTCTATTCCAGACGGGTTCCTTCGAATGGCCTAAAAAGGGCATAAAGTATTTAGGCATAACGTTTCCTTCTAAATTGGCCGATTTAGTGAAGACAATTTTCGACCCACTCCTAGACAAGCTACGAACTGATGTGGAAAGATGGTCTCCTTTGTTTCTCTCTATGTGGGGAAAGGCGAACATCATTAAAATGAACTGCGTTCCAAGACTTAATTATCTGCTACAGGCCCTTCCGGTCAAAATTCCAATACAATACTTCAAACAATTTGACCAGATTTGTAATAAATTCCTATGGAACAACAAATGTCCCAGAATGAAACTGAAAAAATTGCAGAGGCCAGTGGATAAAGGTGGCTTGGGTGTACCTAATCTCCTGCTTTACCATTACGCATTTACCATGAGGCATATGGTGCAGTGGTCCCTTCCGCCGGAAAGGGCCCCGCCATGGTTTAGTCTCGAGAGCGCACTATGTTCACCTGTCAGGCCTATCGACTGTCTTTCAACCAAATTGGACGCAATTAGTCAATCTTATTCAATTGTCTCTCATATTCATTGGGTCTGGAAGACAATAGCCTGTATGTTTAAATGTAACCCTTTTCTCCATTCGGCGTCAGGAATATGGCACAATCCTAAACTCTGTATAGGGAAGGAGCCTTTCCATTGAGAAGCATGGTCTTAACGGGGAATTATAATATTAGGAGACTTATACCAAGGAAACACTCTAAAATCCTTTGAAGTCCTTAAGACAGAATTTGGCCTGCCCAATAGCCACTTTTGGCAATATTTGCAATTGAGAAGACATCTACTGGAGAAAACCTTTGGCTCTCTCACATCAGTCCCCCCCAAAATTGATACGGTAGAGATGATTTTTAGAACCTTTGGACAGGGACACAAGGCCTCCGTATATTATGCTATGTTCCTCGAGGCTTCTGACCCTGACATACTGGTGTCTAAGACACCATGGGAAAGGGACCTTGGAGTCTCAATTTCGGACGAAGAATGGGGGAAAATCCTTAGGAACGGAAAGAAAGTGTCTAGAGAACTGCATATGAGACTGATTCAATTTAAAATCATAAATAGGATATATAATATTGGACCCCGTCAAGATTATTTAGGGTGGGCCTGACAGAGAGCCCGGAATGTTGGAGGTGTCAGGATAGAGATGGTACTTTATTGCATATTCTATGGAGCTGTCCAAAAATCCAGGTCTATTGGGCTGCTATACATGTGAAGCTAGAGAGTATGACAGGGCTGGTTATCCCCTTTTCTCCCAGGCTCTTTATTCTGGGCGACCCTTCTACTTTAAGAACTGTCTCTCCCTCCTTAGCTGAGTGGATTCAAACTGCCCTTATGTTAGGTAGGAGACTGGTGGTTAGGGCCTGTAAGGACCCATTGGCACCGGTTCCTTCCCTTTGGTTCACCTCCTTGGGTCAACTGGCTGCATATGAAAGACTGTCTTATAGCCCGCTCAACAGGATGGATAAATATGACTTAAAATGGGGACATTATCATATACATGCTTTGGGACTTGGTTGACATTTCCGGCTCGACGTGAGCTTCATTGACCGTATTGACTCTTAGGATAGATTTGTCTGAAATATAGCTGAGGTAGACTGCGGGCGGTATGCTTCTGTGCAATGTATTTATGATTTTCTTTTTTCGTTAGTTTTTTCGTTGTTTTAATGTTTTCACTGTTTGTATTGTCTGTATGGTATGTCTTGTTTCATTATGATTATTAGTACTGTTGTTATCTGATGGAGAATGTAGTTGTGTCGTGTGAAATGTCTTGTATGTTTTGTCTCATGTTTTCATTATACTGAAAGTGCATATATCTGTTTGTATTCAAAAGGTAAATAAAGTACCAGTCATAAAGGAAAAAAATGAAAAAAACCTTGAGAAACGTGGGTGGGGGTGATAAAGTCATCACAGGGTTATGTGGAAGGATTTCATTGGGGTCGTCAGGTGGGGGCCTCCTTCTTGGGTGTTGAATAGGCCCACGACACCTCCAGAGGGTTCAACGGCAACAACTGGCGTCCCAGGTGTGCCCCCCTCTGCCTTACCCCCTTCTAGACCTCACTCCTCTTGATGTCGTCTTGGACGTCATTTCTGAGCCCAGCTGTTGTCTCTCCTCCTGACCCAGAGCCACTGGCTTGCTCTTTCAGCAGCACTGGACAGGGCTTTGATGGCTTGACGTTTTCGCCTGGACTCGGGTTCCCATGTCCTTAAGGAGACTGGTACCTGACCTACCCACAAAGCCTCTGCAGCCCACTTCTACGGGGCAAACTGTGGCCTTCCAGCCCCATTGTTCAGCATCTGCTGCCAGCTCGGCATACAGAAGCCTCTTGCGCTCATAGGCCTCGCCCACAGCATCCTCACAGGCCACTGTGAGCTCTATGGCCTAATTGAAGAGGACCAAAGCACAAGATCTGGCCTGAGGTTGGTCGTGGCAATCTCCACTGGGAAGCAGAGTCTCTGCTCCAGGTCAGCCAGGAGCCTCCAGTCTCGTGACGCGCCCAGTTGTTCGGCCTCTGGTTTTTGTAGCTTCTCCCCTTCACGGACAAACTGTCCTGAAGATGCAGGATGGGAGGAAAGCAGAGGCAGGGCGTTGACGACCCTCCGTCTACTCCCCAGCGAAGCTTCAGCACTTGATTGTGCCTCCAGGTGTAGCGACCTTGTATAAGGCTTGTCTTGCAGCCGACCAGAATGTGCTTCAAGCTTGCTGGAGATGGACAGAGGGCATGTAGACTTTGACTCTCATTTGAGGCTGTTTTATACTCATGAAACGAGTGTCTGTTTTCAGTGTCAGTTCTCCATTTGAAGATATGTTTATTCTTGTCGGTTTATGCTGTCAACTGACACATTTCTTGGAATAAAACTAGTCTTTGTTTGTGTGTTTTTAAATAGCCTGTGTATCAGGGTCAAGACTGAATTGCAGTCATTTTGTTCTAGTGTAAGAATCTCTGCTCTCCACTACTGTGGAGACTGCTTCCCAGCCAGTCTCTCACAGTGCCAACCGAGTGAGCTCTTTAACTTTGTGGCAATTGTGTGGGAAATTATTTTGGTGAATTTCCCATCGAAACAATAGTAAGCACTTGCATCAATTTAAAACTTGGTGATTCCAAGTTGTAAGGCCTACCTTGTTTAAAGGGGCATGAAACGCATGGCTGATATAGTACTTTGTTTTCCAGTTTGGGTGGGTTTCAAAAACTTCAACAGACAACATGGCACGCTGCATAAGACTGACCTAAGCAGGTGTGCCCAGAGCCACAGTTGTCAACAGGTGACTCAGTGCACATTGACACACATATAATCTAACACACTCATCATTCATTTGATCAGCTATTCACCATGCACTAACGGTCACACATCTGTGTCAGAAGCGTCCAATGCATGCCGAGGCTGGTTAGCAGTGCATGCTGGTTTTCTGGTAGTTTGTTTGACCCACGTTGGAGTGGTGGGCTCAATGAAAGAAAACTATGAGGAAAATGCCTGCCAAGTGGGATCAAACTACGGCACTTGTTTCCTTATTGGTTGACGCACGGACACTGTTCACCAATGTTGAACTCGCCCCCAGACCCCACTTTGGGAACCGATGGCCTAGTGTGACCACAAAGTGTATGTACTGTGTGTATATAATGTAATGTGTGTGTGTGCGTGTGTGTGTCCATCTTTAGGCTATGGACAATGTCCCCCTGCTCTTCTACATCCTGGCACTGAAGGCACTGCTGCTGTGTATGTGCTTCGCCGGGGCAAAGATCTACCAGAGCAAGAAAATAGAGGCGGCCTTGAAGAAAGAGGAGGCTGAGAAGAAGCTACTGGCAGAGCAGACGCAAAAGCTCCTAGACGAGCTGCCGAACAAAAAGGAGGACTGATGAGGGAGGAGGAGAGGGAGGCGCACGGAGAGAGGAGAGGAGCAAAGGAGGTGAGGAAGGAAAGGAGGTGCGATAGGCTCTATGCACAGCAGCCATATTGGAAAGACGTTGGGCCTCTTCCTTACTTCATAGGTGTTAACAATGATACTAACGAAGGCTCTGTTCCATTCTGGTCAAACAAGAGTCTGGGTGCTGATATTGTACATGTTTGCTCACTGGAAACACTCTGCAACACCAGTGGTGTCAAATTGGGGTCCAGGGACCCTCATGGTTCCTTGAGAGGGTTCTAAATGGCCCTGTATGGGTGTGTAACTCTGAGAGTTATGGGGGTCCTTGAAATTAAAAAGTTTGAGAACCACTGTGCTTCACTAAATGGAACAGAGCCTTAATCTGTCTGCCAGAATTGAGGAGGACACCCATGGAGTGCTGAGTGAGTGTTTGCGAGGGTCTCACAGCAGACGCATGCTCCAAATAACACTTTGCACAAAAATTGCTCTGAATTCTGGCTATAACAATAGTACAGTTTGTATAAAACACCATTATTGCTCAAGCGTTTTGGTTACTAGGTGGCCCTAGCGCCGGAAGTGCTCTTACGCAATTTACGTCACAATATTGGAGAACAGATCTACAAGCTAACAACGCGACTCGACTCTGGTGGTTCTGGTGTTAATAAATTATGTATTACATATATTGATTATCTGATAATTGGCCCTCAATATGCCATAATAGTAAGGAAGGCCCTGCACTACTAGGCTAACTAGTAGAGGTACAGTGACACAGCAAAACAGTATGAAGAGGAGACATTGGTCAGTCTGAACTTTCACCTTCTGAGCAAGCTAACGTAATATCATAACTGGAGTTGTGAAAGACTCATTGCAAAATACACGGACCACCACAGTAATAAGAACCTAAACACACAAGTTAAGATGCATGAATGGTGAGACAGCACCTTAGGATATCCCAGCCTAAAGTCAACAGGTTACTTATAGACAAGAACTGGCAAATGTAAGACAGGGGTTCCCGGTTTGACCAGTCAATGTGACATGGACTTGGAAAGGTCAAAGCTCTCAGATGGGTAAATTGTTCTACTAATAACGTTAATGAATGTACTGGATTACACTGTGACGACATTCATCTCATGTATAAAGACCCTGAGGATCTTGTAAGAGTCTCAGCAGACCTGCCGCGGTAAGCTCTTGTATATTGGCTATGCATGGCTGACTATTTAAATAAACTAATATGTGATTATAACTCGTCGTTGTCTGTCGCAGTTTAATAAGTTAACATTGGCAACATATTTTGCCTAAATACGCTTCAGTTTACATATGTGTGTATAGCCCACACAAACCCCTCTGCTTCTTTTATTGATATTGTAGCTTTTTAGTGCCCCAAGCTGGAATCGAACCCTTTTTCCACTCCCCCCCTCATCTTCCTCCCCTTCTTCTTTCTATGGAAATAACGTTACGATGGGAACTATGCACGAAAACGAATTTCACCCACTTTTTTACTTTGTACTCTGTAAACCTTTGATGTGACAATAAACCTGATTCTGATTCTTAGGTCGAATCAAAATTGGTAGTCTGTAGTTGTAATACAGACTAAACTATATAGTTTTGATAAACATGGTTATTGGCTGTTCATCCAAGTTATCTTTGTACAACTATTCTCACCAGTGGATTCTGTTTTTCTAGGTATCTGTGGTCGTTTCCCTGAGGACTAAGACACACCCCTCCAGAGAAGTTGTCTGCGGTCCCATGATGAATGTTTGCTACCTATCCAAGACTGTTGGTCGAATCACTTTTATTTTTGTGTGGTTTGAAAAAAAAAGGTACAAAAAAAACACAGGGTTTGGGTGAGAAGTGCTTTTACAACTGAATTTCTTGAATGAACACGGGAGACTGCTCCTGAAAATAATTAATATTTTTTGTTTGCATAGATGTCTCACGCTAAGGTCAAAGGTTCAATAATGGCTTATTTGGTTATTCATAGTTTTTTTTATTTATTTTTATTATTAAGATATTTTTGGGGCTTTTTCTGCCTTTATTTGAGTGGCAAGTAGGCTGACAGGAAATGGGGAGAGAGATGGGGGGGGGGGGGGTGACACACAGCAAAGGCCATCGGGAGTCGAACCCGACTGGATTACCAGCCTATGTGGTATGCGCCTGGACCGCTAGGCCAGCGGGCGCCCGGTTATTTATAGTTTTATAACAAATTATGTACTATGCAAATATATGGTATTTTTTTAGGCTCAAGTAATACAGTATCTTGCAAACAAGCTCACATGATGTTTTGTGTTGATCTATTTTAAATGGATATCTTACAATAACATTGTCACAAGTCATTGCTCTGCCCAACTAGCGGTTTCAACTAACTATGTTCATATTGTGGAAAATGTGTGATTGGATTGCTTGACCTAGTTTAGAGAATGGAGGCCAGGAACAGAAAAATAACAAAGTCCAACTCTACAGCACAGAACAGATATTCTATTCTGTCTGGTGATACTCAAATTAAATGCATAGTTAGTGAAACATGTAAAATATCTCCTTTTTGAACAATGAGTGAATGATTCTGTTCCAATTTAAACGGATTAGCTGTTGCGTTGGGATAGTTTGAGGAAAAACGTGGTTCAGTTCTTGTAATTTTTGTTTTTTACATTTCATTTTGTTATGTAATATTGTAATGGAAGACTACCGATTACAACTGGTACTTGTAAAATAAAGGTGTTCTTGCACTCTTGGTAAGTGGTGACCTGTTTTTAAAGTTTGACAGCACCATACTAATGAACAGTGTTGTAGTGCTAATTTTGGAAGTGGGGGAGCGCACCTCTGAAGCCCCCCCCCGCACTAGGTGAAATGTATTATTTCATCATCACAGTATTATTTAACAAATACTGGGTTACACAAACCCAATAACCTTCATAAACCTCACAGGGTTTTCTAAATCTCACCTGCACAACCCAATATTATGCTGTTGTTACAAATGTGTCGTATATGGTATGCCTAAACATCTTCCTCCGGAATGCTTAAAAGCCGATCCACCTCATTCTGCTGCATAAGTTGCTGTTGTCCATCTCTGTACCTGTATTTGGACACTTTTAAGAGTTATGATATCTAGAGGGCGGACTGCCCCGCCCCCACCAATTCATTTCAATGAAAGTTACTCACAAGCGTACGAAGCACCAGGGAGATTCCCTGGATTGGCTCCCATATTGGAGCCAATAGAGCAGGCGCACTAGCGCGTTTCAGACGATAGAAGCATGCGCAGTATTGTTATAAATGCGGAAATATTGCAATGTCAGATTTGACCACCAGGCCACGGCAGCTTCACTGTCCTTACCTTACAGATAACTTTGCCGGCCCCCTGTCAGTGTTGCCAGATTCTGTGAGAGAAACAAGCAACCAGGTCTAGGAAAACCAGCCCAAAAGAAGCGACTATGAGCCACATGAGTACTTTAACATGTACATCAGCTATTTGAAAATAGCAGATCTACAAGCTCACAACGCGTCGCGATGCGACGCGTTGTGAGCTTGTAGATCGGCTATTTTCAAATAAAATCTTGCGAGGAAATTATAATAAGCAGATCTGGCAACCCTTCCCCCTATTCCTACTCTGCTGTTCCTCTTTCCAGGACCACGCCCCACTCGCGACACCGACGCGTCTCATTGGATAGATGCCGCATACACACAGCCACACATCAACAGACGCGCGCACTCACAATACACACAGAAGAAGAACGAAGGAATCACACACAACAACGTTACATTTTAATTTGGACTTTTCATCAATATGGCGGCCGCGGATACAGGTCGCCCCAAGGAACCGCAGCGGCCGCTGAGATATCTAGGCTTCGGCCATATGTATGGCCAAAGCATCTCGCAGCGGCCAGCGCGACCTCTTCCTGGACCCCCAGATGGGACGAGAGGAACAACAACAACAACAAAGATGACCGCCGCCGTTCCCGAGAAGAAGCCGTCATGGAGGAAAGTGCACTCCTTCACCGGAGTCATCCCGCGCTCCAGACACGGCCACCGGGCCGTCGCGATCCGCGAGCTGATCATAGTGTTCGGGGGCGGAAACGAAGGCATCGCCAAGGACCTGCATGTGTACAACACTGGTGAGCTAATAATGCTAACCCTACAATACAATCAGTGTTGCCAGGTTCTGAGAGAGAAACAAGCAACCAGGTCTATGAAAACAAGTCAAAAAGAAGCGAGCCCTTGATTGATTGATGTACTTTTATTTAGTAAGACATGAGAATCACAGTACATGTAAGTACAAATTCACAATACAAGGTCTACTAAACTGGAAGACTTATTAAGCACGCAGCTTGTTTAAACATTTATGTTTGGAAAATAGCCGATCTACAAGCAATCGCGACGCGTTGTGAGCTTGTAGATCTGCTATTTTCAACAACAAAAAATCTCGAAGAAAATTTGAAAAAATGTGGAATGGTTTTGAAACATTTTAACAACACAAATCTTGTGGGTCCCTGGCATAAAATGTTTTCAGATGGGGGTCCGAAGACCAATATTAATTTAGGGGTCCTTGACTTGTAAATTAAACACTGGTTTAAACAACATTAGGAAAAAAGCCCAAATAATCAACTACACTTGCCCCAAAAAAACGTAACCTGCAACCACCAATATTTACAAGCAACTTTACAGAAAAACAAGCCCAAAGTCGCTTAGAATAAGCGGACATGGCAACACTGGACTGAACGCTAACAGAGTTGCTAACTCCTGATAACTAGCTAAAAATTGTCAGTTATTTTGGATTGCATCAAATGCATATTATTGCCTTGCAAAGTTCTTACAATTGTATTACAGCAATGCTACCATGCTCTCTAGCTAGACTTGGTTATTTTAGCGTTGGCAAAACGGACTGATGTGAGACTTGTTGACAAAATGGCTCTGATTTATCATATCATACTTTGCCTGATTTGGAAGAACACAGTTGTGTGAACTTGTGTGTCTGTCCAAACCTTTTCGGGCAGACTGCATCTCCTGTCTAAACTGTACCTTTGAAGAATAACAAAGTCACATGCAAATGCATCGCATTATATTTTATTAACTGCAGTGCAATGTCGATAGTCTTTTGTTGGCAGTGTAGTCAAATGTAAGTCACTTCACTTGCCTGTGTTGTGAACAAAACTAAACATTTAAGCCCCTTTTGAGGCCTTTTCATGCACTGCATTGATATTATATTCACAGTCCAATACATTTTCTTTTTTTTCAAATGGCAGTGTAGCCAAATGTGACCAGGTGTGGAAAAAGTCCCTTTTTTTGTGGAGAGTCTGGAGTCCAGACTCTCCACAAAAAAAAGCCTCTCTTGACTCTTTCACATCACGAGAATGAAACGACAGAAGGAACAAGCAGTTTATAGGAATCCTTACAAATTCTACTGAGAAATTAATAGCAGATCTTTCCAGGTGAATACATTTCAAAACACTCACAAACTTCAATGCATCAATTTCACTTGAATATACTGGTGGGCTATGAATAATACATTTGTGGAAGGAAGCTGCGGGCCATGTAAAATCTGGCCTTGTACCATGGTTGGTCCCCTGGCTGGACTTTGGACATGTCCGATCTATGGTGAATGTGAATGACCTGATGTATGGTGAAAATGACCTTTTTGTATTTATCTTTCCAGTTTCCAGACAGTGGTTTCTCCCTGCAGTTAGAGGGGACATCCCCCCCGGCTGTGCTGCCCATGGGTTTGTGTGTGACGGAACTCGCATTCTGGTCTTTGGGGGCATGCTGGAGTTTGGCAAATACAGCAACAGTCTCTACGAGCTGCAGGTGAAGTTTTGTTTGTGATGATGATACATAACGTCATTTTTGTGTTGGACGTTTTGAATGTGTATGACATTGTCTCTCCTTGTTCTCTGTCACATCATAGGCTAGTCGCTGGCTTTGGAAAAAGCTGAAACCAAAACCACCGAGATATGCCTTACCTCCTTGCCCTCGCATTGGGCACAGCTTCACCCTCGTTGGGAACAAGTGTTATCTGTTTGGAGGCCTTTCGAATGACAGCGAGGACCCCAATGGCAACATACCACGGTATTTATTTTACATAGCAAATCAATGCTCAGTTTATCATAATTGCATAAAATGTCCAGAATGGGCTCTGTGCATAACTATAGGCATACCCATTTCCTGTTCCTGTTTCATTTCCCCATAGCTTCATTTGAGTGGCTCGGCAGCAGGAACGGGAATTCAGGAAACACAAAAACGCATCATTAAGTGTTTCCCATTCAAATCTGCTGCCGAGCCAATCAAACGATGTCATGGGACACTGAACCAGAACAGGAAACGGGTGTGCCACCTTCTGGAAACCTGGGACTACAGTTATGCACAGTGACCATTAACGGCCGTTCACACCGAGCACTATAACAATCACTCAAGTGGATGGCACAGTCCACACCACAACTATGATAAATACAATGGTGCACAATATAGTTATCGTTATAGTTATTGTGCTTGGTGTGAAACTGTGAATTAGTGTTGATTTTGACAGCAAATTTCGATTTAGTCATAGTCTTTTGAATGAAATTCCATTTAGTTTTAGTCATATTTTAGTCATCTGAAATGTTTTACTGTTAGTCTAGTTTTAGTCGACTAAATATCATAAGATTGTAGTCGACTAAATCTACAGTTGGTTTAGTCGACTATGTATTTTGGCGGTGCCTTGATGGCGTCGTAATGGCTGATTTTACACTTGGTTGCATGCTGAAAATAGCAGATCTACAAGCTCACAACGCGTCGTTAGCTTGTAGATCTGCTATTTTCAGAGCGCAACCAAGTATAAGATGACGTGTCTTTTAGGATCTCTTCTCCACTCGTCCCTCACTAACATTTTAGTCTAGTTTTTATTTGTTGATGAAATTGTCAATATATTTAGTCTCAGTTTTAGTCATCGTAGCTATTTTTATTTAGTTTTTGTTCAGTTTTCGTCAGAGAGAAAAAGGTAGTCGACCAACATTTTTCGTCATGGTTTTAGTTGACAAAATCAACACTGCTGTGAATGACCCTTCTTTAGTCACAATGTTGTCATTGAGTTCGGTTGTCTCCTATTCTCAGTTACATGGATGATTTCTATGAGCTGGAGCTGCAGTCGTTGTCAGGGGCAAGAGGCTGGAGCATTCCAGAGACGAAGGGCAGTGGTCCGTCAGCACGGGAGTCCCACACCTCGGTGGCCGTCACAGGACCGGGCTCCCCCAAACTCTACATATTTGGAGGAATGCAAGGCCACCGCTTAGATGACCTCTGGCAGCTTGATCTTGGTACCTCTTCTTTTCTAATGCCTGATTTACTTTATTTTAGTTGTATGTCAGCAATGAAAATAGCAAATCTACATGCTCACAACATGTCGCATTGCGGCTTGTTGTGAACTTGTAGATCTGCTATCTTCGGCACGCGGCACCGGCATGCAGCTAATATAAACTTATCAATAACATGTTAGCTTAGCAATAACACATCGTTGTCAAAAACTGTAACCATATTATTGTCTCTTGTACTAATTTCATTATATTCCTCTCATCTCTCCATCCAGACACCATGGTGTGGTCCATACCCAAAATGAAGGGGATTCCTCCACAACCCAGAAGCATTCACTCAGCCAATGTCATTGGAAACAAGTAAGGAATTCTGCTGTGTGTATACACACACACACACACACCCCGAATATAGCCGATCTACAAGCTCATTGCACTCCTAACTGTGCAAATAACTGTTGAATGCTTGAACTACAACTGGCCATATATTATTGTAACGAGAATTCTTTTTTGTGATGACACTTTTAAATTCTTCTTCCAACACATGAATTGCATTTTTTTTTACAGTAATTGAACAGAGAACCATTTCATTAGTTCAAATTATGATTATAGTAAGAAATGTTATATACTGTACCGGCACCTCTGATGCATATCCCTCTTTGAACAGGATGTATGTGTTTGGAGGATGGATTCCTGCTCCAGGGACACACAAACCCAGCTCCTCAGGAGAAGACTGGATTTGCACCAACTCTTTATGGGTGCTCAATTTAAGTCAGTACTTCCCTTTCAAAGCATTTTCATATGCTCATTATAACATTATCCAACTGTTGAGGTGACAATATTGTGAATTTGCTCTCATCTTCTCCGTTTTATAGACACTATGACTTGGCAGAGTTTGGGCCCAGAGCAGCAGAGTCAGGAGGAAGTCCAGTCCCAGCTGCAGAACCAAGGGCCACAGGGAGAGGATCCTTACCTTGGATGGCCCAAAGCCCGGGCAGGTCACTGCACTGCTGCCATAGGATCCAGGCTCTATGTCTGGAGTGGCCGTGATGGCTACCGCAAGAGTTGGAATTATCAGGTCTGCTGCAAGGACCTCTGGTACCTGGAAACGGGTGAGAATAGGACAGAAATAGTTATTACTGAGTTGGTGTTTTTTTGTAAATGCCCCAGCAATCCCACGTTCACTTTCCTGGCCCCAGGCCCCAGTGTCTTGTAAATGAGTGAATGTGTATTATATTTATCGATTATTTTCTTAAGGATTATTCTGTTGATTACTTTTTTGATTAATCGAGTAATCGAGTAAAAATAAATAAAGATATGATTTAAAAAAAGAGAAGATTTTTGCCTAAAATGATGTACCCAAAATAGGAATAGATTTTTAATCGATTATTATTATTGAATTATAGATTTGTTTTAAAATGATAGATTAAATTGATTACTTTGATTAACCCCTAATTATATTTGATCAGATCGACCTGCTATCCCAGAGGCAGTGTTACTTGTGAAGTCCACAGACAGCATGCTCCATGTCGCCTGGCGCCCCCTGCTGGCAGCAGAGCGCTATCTCCTTCAGATCCAACCTGTGCCCAGTTCGGACCCAGCTGCTACACCTGACACAAAAGACTCAGCAGGTATCAGTAAGCAGGAGGATTATTGAAATTAAATTTGATATGTCCCCTTTACCACATTTCAGTATTTGTATGCTTTGCTGCCTTCAGGTGTCCAGCGATCTCTACCTGCAAGTGAAGCCACTACTAAGGAAGATGAGAAGTCATCAAAACGCGTAGCATTGGTAATGTGTAGCTTGCTGAGCGAGAAAAATGCAGGCTGTTTTCTTGACGTTTACACTAGGCAGAGATGAGAAGAGTCATAGGAAAACACACAGCTGGTATCAATAGTGCAGAAAATAAGTATTGAAACAGCTTCAAATATTCAGATGTGTAATGTTGTTATACACATACATGCATACATACACACACTGTTGTCCGCATTTAAATCGTCTCACACCTGACAATAGCTGTCAAGGTGTTACAGTTTGCGGTTGTTAACTTGTTCTGTGCTTCTTTGTGGACGATCACACTTTGGCAGAGAAATTGGTGTGGAATTAATTGCATGTGAACACACACACGGATCCACTCCCAGCACAATTAACCTGATAATATCCTATATATTTCACAGACTACTTTCATATTAATGTACTGTATACTATTAATATACAATTATGTTCAGCAAACATTAAGTAATTTATTCAGGCAAGCTTGGTAAAGTTTTAATGACTTTGGAGACTTTATGATATAATATCAGAAGCTGTGAATAGTCAATGACCTATATTGATGCTGGTTTGGTACTATTTGATGTGATTCACGACCTTATGAACTGGATATTCATGTATGATTTCTTACCCGTGACCACTGTATACACATTTCATCCCATATTCTTTGTCCATTTCAGGGTGTGTCTTCAGAACGTCAGGATAATGCCATGAAGGTTTCAGATCGTTCAGGGGACGCTCATTCAGAGGGAAAGGCAACCAATGAGAGACGGGCCAAGGGAGGCACAAACGTGGAGCAGCAGAGAGGGACTTCCCAGACATCAGCAGAAGATGCCGGCAGCAGAGCTCAGAATAAGTCGGGTAATAATACTCCTAGCTTACATGTTCATATGAAACACAATGTGGCATGTTGGGAATTCACAAATTGTATGGTGTAATGAATCTTCTTTGCATTTTTATAGAAAAAGAGCCCGCTACAACTGATGCCCCAATAAAGTCCAACTCAGGCGCAAATCAGGTGAGACAATTGTGAAAACATACAGCATGCTGCATTTGTTTATGGTGGGACTGGTCAGATGTGAGAAACTACCGACCTCCCATGTGTACAAGCTAAACATGGACAAGTGTGGGTTTTGTAGTTTCATACAAACTCGAGCAACACGTTTATCTGCAAAGTTTCATGCTGTTTGATCCAACGGTGCCGGAGCTTAGCTGTTCACAGACACGCGGACGGACAGACACATGGACAAATGGCGGACACATGGGTTGTTGTTGTTTTGTTTCTATTTGTTTTTGTTCTCTTATTACGTTATATGCTTTTATTATTGCCTTGTGAATAGACTACGGTCTATATGTTGCTGTTGTCTCTTGGAAAACACTTTGGGTCAACTGCTGTCAAGTGCTATATTTGACTTGACTTGACGGATGGACAGGAGCTAAAACATACAATCTTGTATATCTTGCAAGATTTAGTAGAAGACTAGTGACTCTGATCTAAAGGACAGTTTATTGAATTTTCCTGCGATGGAATGCAGTGATATTATTCACCCTTTCACAAAGAACCTGTTATAAATTGACGGAGGCAGAAAGAAATCAATTGCCAATTACATTCCCTCCAGGTTCCAGAAAAGCCCTACGACGCGGTGTGGTTTGATTGCGGGGCGTTCAAAACCCTCTTTTCTGAGGTCACATGCTATTATCTTCCACCTGAGAATGACCAGATACATGCCAATGGACGGCCCACAAACTCTAAAGAGGTAAAGCCCTCACTGTTACTGACATTGTATGCTTTCTACACGCACTGCTAGAAACAGGTCTCTTTAAAGCTCATGCTCGGCTCTTAAGATCTATAATTCACCCACATTCTCTCTAACCTCGCCCTTACTCATCAGCCCTCAGTCCACAAGAAGAAGCTACCGGGGCCTCTGGACTATGAAGGAAGGGAAAAGCAGCAGCTGGCCCCAGGGCAGGCCTACAGGTTCAGAGTGTCAGGCGTCAATTCTTTTGGCAAGGGAGACTTCAGTCCCACCAGTGAGTTCAAGGTGTGCAAGGCTGGCTTTCCCGGAGCGCCCTCTGCTGTCAAAATTACCAAGGTGAATGAAGCTCACACTCTCTTCACATGAGATGTGAAGAGAATGTTTCAATTTCCCTGCATGTCATGCATTACTCTGTCTGTACCTTACCACCGGATTGTGTGTGACAGTGTTGATTTTGACAGCAAATTTTTATTTCGTTTTAGTCATATTGTTTTGAATAAAATTCCATTTAGTTTCAGTCATATTTTAGTCATCTGAAATGTTTTACTGTTAGTCTAGTTTTAGTCGACTAAATATAAGATTATAGTCGACTAAATCTACAGTTGATTTAGTCGACTAAAATGTATTTTGGCGGTGCCTTGATGGCGTCATAATGGCAGATTTTACACTTGGTTGCCTGCTGAAAATAGCCGATCTACAAGCTCACAACGCGTTGTGAGCTTGTAGATCTGCTATTTTCAGAGCGCAACACCCGAGTGCAATCAAACATAAAATGACTTGTCTTTTAGTTCTACTGGATCTCTTCTCCACTAGTCCCTCACTAACATTTTGGTCTAGTTTTCATTTGTTGACAAAATTGTCAACATATTTAGTCTTAGTTTTAGTCATCATAGCTTAGTTTTTTTTTGTTTTTATTACGTTTTCGTCAGTGAAAAAAAGGTAGTCGACGAAAAAATTTCGTCATAGTTTTAGTCGACGAAATCAACACGGGTGTGTGACTCGTCTCAGGCTGGGCTTTCAATGACAACTAATTGTGAAAGATATCAATGATGATATGAATAATAGACAATATTACCTTTCTCGTTTATTTATGTTTCGTTCCCTCTGTGTCCTCTTCCCACCGCAGGCTAGTGATTCTGTTCACATCGCATGGGAGGCACCGCCCTCTCCCTCGGGCAAGATTCTGGAGTACTCCATGTATCTGGCTGTCAGGAGCCGCTCTAGAAGCTCAGATGGCCAGATGGCCTTCATCCGGATCTACCGTGGAACCAAGACCTCCTGCACAGTTTATAACGCGCACCTGGACAACGCACACATCGACTACTCGGCTCCTAACCGGCCAGCTGTCGTCTTCCGTATCGCTGCAAAGAACGAGCAAGGCTACGGCCCTGCAACGCAGATCCGCTGGATTCAACAAGGTACTCTTATTTCAGCTGGTATAGAGCACCGAAGTCTGACGTCACTGCCAGTAGAGGGCCAGTAGAGGGTGCTGTTCCAGGGTTCGTGGCTTTATTTTTTGTGTTGAAATCCCCATTTGGGAATCTTAGATCACGTCATATAAGAACTGTGTTCCAAACATAAACACACCACCCTGGAGTTTTTGTCTGCGGGGTGGCATAGTTTATGATATTCATTCATATTTGATACAGCCTGTTTCTGGCAAATGGAATTCATTCTGCCTTAAAAGTCTTAAGGACTACTACTTCCGGGTCTGAAATCACTGTCCCCACAGCAGCCGCGTTCATGGGAAATGTAGTCTTTGTGTTGTTTGCCTCGTTTCTAGTGTTTATATTGTGTTACTCTTTGGGTAAATGTGTACATTTACACCTTCAGTCGATGCTTCACATCCATACGAGTAAAAACGCCAGGGTGGCGTGTTTATTTTTGGAACACAGTTCTTATATGAAGCGATCTAAGATTCCCCAATGAGGATATCAATACAAAAAGTAAAGCCATGAACCTGCGGAATGCGCCCTCTACTGGCAGTGACGTCAGGACTTCGGTGCTCTATAGAGAACAGAAGTCCTGACGTCACTCAGTCCTGGGTCGCCGAAGTAATTTCTCTATTGAGAATAACATTGGGTCACCTCCCTGACAATCTTATTGTCAGGGAGGTAGCTCTGTATTGTATCTGTATCGTCAGTCACTCATATTCAGTGGTGGAAAGTAACTAAGTACATTTACTTAAGTACTGTACTTAAGTAAAATTTTGAGGTATTTGTACTTTACTTGAGTATTTCCAATTTCCAATACTTTTACTTCTACTCCACTACATCTCAGAGGCAAATATTGTACTTTTACTCCACTACAATTATTTGAAAACTTTAGTTACTAGTTACTTTTCAGATATACATTTTTATATTATAGAACATACATTAACCACTTTAGCCTTATTTTATATCTAGGCTATTTGAAAATAGTCGATCTACAAGCTCGCGTTGTGAGCTTGTAGATCTGCTATTTTCAAATATTTTAGTACTTTTACTTTTGGTACTTTAAGTACATTTTGATGACAATACTTTTGCACTTTTACTCAATTACATTTTGAATTCCGGACTTTTACTTGTAACAGAGTACTTCTACATTGCAGTATTGGTACTTTTACTCAAGTAAAGCAATAGAGTACTTTTTCCACCACTGCTCATATTTGATACTACTATTTGAGTCTGTTTCTGGTGAAAATTTAACTAAATCGGCGGAAGTAACGTTAGCATTTTCTCACCATCAGTTGATGCTTCACACTAGAGGGTAGCATGGGTCCACCCGGAACCGAATACCCGAGACCCGAACCGAGAACCGAAAATTTTCGGGTCCAAAAATATTGACTTGTCCGTCGGGCAGGGTCGGATCGGATCTCAGTATTTACCGGCCATTGACCGGTAAAATGTTTAATTGGCTGGTAATTATAAACACCACCGGCCACCGTGGCCGGTTGGGGAAATGCTGTTATTAGGCTATTTTATCATTTAAGCCTATTATTAATATTATTATTTGGATAAAGTAGTTGGCTACAACCATTAAAATCATAATCATTTAAAGTTTTTATCATGATCTGACTGTGTGGTTTAATTCCGACAGCCTGCTCTGCTGCGCGCTGCAGTTATAGAATAGCCTATTCGTTGTACGATGGTGTCGCGCGTTGAAAATATCAGAGCTACAAGCTCACAGCAAGCTTTGTGAGCTTGTATGTCTGCTATTTTTGATACGCCACAACACAGCTCTCCTCCTAATCAGTGCTGAGTAGGGTGTTCGCTCGGTGTTGATAAACAGAACCGGGATTTTCTGAGGTGACACTGATAGAATCTGAACCAAGCCGGACCCAATTGTCGATAAAGGGACCCGAACACGTGTGGGTCGTGGATATTATGCAAGCACAGTGACTGTCTGTCTGCAATGGATAAAGTGGTGAAAGTTGGGCGACGGTGTCGTGCAGGGAAAGGCTCTGGCACAGCTCGCCCCAAAACACCCTCGCCCCCATTTTTCAGGCGGACCAGAGGTTCTTGTATTCTTCTATTTGTTTTACTGAGGATAAGGGTAGAAATAGGTTTAGGATTAGGCATAGTTTTACTGACGTTAAGATTAGGAATAAGGTTAGGTTTAGGCATAGTTTACTGATATGTTTAGGAATACCAGGCGAATACCGCCGGATTTCCCCGGGGCGACTGTGTTTTGGGGCGAGCGCCGAGCGGGTGTTTTCATAGTTTTGGTATTCGTTGCGCAGCAGTTCACTCATGCCCACTTTATTCATTTCATTTTAACACCTACAACAGGACAGGTCACACAATGGACAATTGATATGCATCTAGGCTCATTCCTATGTTAATTTATAGGTTGAGCTGGGGGGATATGAAAGTCCGTGAAAACGTAGCTGTTCAACTTCTGCATGACACAACCCTCCGCTGTAGCTCGCCTCGGAGAGGCGCTGACTCGCTGAGACGACCAGTCTCGATGTTATGGAGAAAATAAGCATAATATAGCATCGGACACGGTTCGGGTCTAAAGACCCGGCCGGATCGGCTCCATTTCCCCCGGGTCCATTTAGGATCGGTTCCAATTTTAATCGGCTCCGTTTCGGACCGGATCCAATCATTCTCGGTGCCGTTTCGGGTAGGGTCCAGTAAATTTGATTTCTTTCTAGGGTCCGTTCGGTTCGGTTCAAATATCCTCGGATCCGTTTTGGTTCGGGTCAAAATTTTTGGACCCATGCTACCCTCTACTTCACACCCATAAGAGTCATAAGAGTGGAACACAGTTCTTATTTGACGCGATATTAAACACGTCTATGGGATTTCAGAATGGGGGGAAAAACGCGACCCAGGTGGTAGGATGCGTAAATTACATCAGACTTCGATGCTCTATTTGTGACACTTTTAAAGGACGACTTTGATGAGTACTGTCGTTCCATTATAAAAAATGGAAAACATGCCTGGATGCCACATTTTATGTAGGCTGGTGGAGTTTATGTATCTCCTGACCTAGACAGCATACTTTGAGAAGTTTAAGGGGAGATTTCCACGTTCTCCACTTGAGATTTAGAATAACCCAGTCGCCCTTTAAGCAGCTGCTGTAATGTATAATCTGCTGGAATATTTAACATGCTTTGTCACCCTGCAGTTCTGGGGTTGTAAAATAACTTGGTGTCAATGCATTTAAATCACATGACCTCAATTTGCTACCATGTGTAATGTGGTCTTGAACTGTGTGTGCCTTCCATCAGATACTAGTAAACTGCGAGCATCTGCATCCAGGGCTGACAGTCACACTGAGGGTGATCCAGATGCTGCTGACAGGTAACATAATCATGCCTCCTCAAATATGATTTTTAGTGTATATTAAAATAATTTTAAAAGTGTAATAATCTTAAGTGTAATTATTTTTGTTTTGATTCTTCTCTTGTAGCTCGAGTTGAATCATCTTCAGGTATGGAAGAAAGACAATACAAGATGTGCACTCAGGATGTTGACTGGTGTCATTACACAGTTAACCCACGACACTAAAAAAAGATACAATTTGATACGTGCTAAATAATTTTTTAACTTATTTTTTATATGTGTATATTTATTTATTCTTTATTTGGATCCCAATTTGCTTCCACAAAGTGGTCGCCAGTCTGGGGTCCAAACGAAAACGACAGCAATAACAATACATTAAGATCAATGTAACAGTGAAACGGTGAAATGAAACTGTGAAATGTCTCTACATCTAAAATGGTAAAGACAAAAGTGACCTGGAATGAAAAGAAAAACAAGGTTGTATAAATAAAATAAAAAGAATCAAAGGTTCTGAAACAGCCAAAAAACTTTAACATCTACATAATATGTAGATGACAAAAAAATATGAATCTCATATTATTGAGATTCATTGTTTTTTGTTTTAGTAACACTTTCAACAGAATATAATACACAAATCTACTTTTGGTCTTTTTGATGTTTATGAAGAGCATATTCTAATCAGAAGCTCTATCTCATCATACAAATTATTCATGGTCACCAGTTGACCAGTGCTCACTATTATATATACCCATGACAAGTACTAGTTTCTCACAAAATAAATGTGTTGTATCCAAATTTAAAATAACAAATTTGAAGTATTTGGAAAAGCAGAACTTGACCTAGTAAGTGGGCAGTACTCCAGATGTGACAAAACAAGTGATGGAACAACATTAGTCATAAAAGAAGATGTAACCTACACTATGCAGAACATTTACTTGAAATTGCAGTGCCCTTTCCCATCATGGAAGTGCAGTGGCATTAGCAATAACATTCCTACTACAATACATGTTAAGTACTAATTAGTTAATTCTCACCCATTTGGTCATTCTCTCCACTAAAATGGTAAATGGTGCATTTATACAGTGCCTTTATCCAAAGCACTTTACAATGTGCATTACATTGCATTGACCCATCGACCGACAACGGAGGAAACCATGCAAGGCACCAACCTACTCATTGGGAGCATTTAGGGGTGAAGTGTCTTGCTCAAAGACACCACCTCCTGAGCCACTGCCGCCCCAGTTCTTTGTAGCCCCAGCCTTACTCATCTGCGAAGAGAAAAGAGTTCTATGCATTAATGTGCAGAACAGCCTACATGACTACATTGGCATATTTAACAACATATGGTAGATCTAAATCATTTAGGAAATTTAAAATAAAAGTGGATCTAATCAACTCACTTGTAGATCACTGCAATGTATTTTTGGCTGTGAAAAACGGGCAAAATATTTTCTGTGTTCTGCCAGAAGTAACTCTTCTTTCAAGCAAGAGCTAAGAGTGAAAACCAATAACATTTGATCTTTGCAATAAGAATACTGTTGACATCATGACATAGACATGGTTTTGAATGCGGCATAACTTCAATCTTAAAAATGGTTCCATCCAGGTTATCTATGTAGATGTCATCTGAAAAGAGAGAACATCCGAGTCTGTTTATTGGTTATCGTTGTCAAATGCAAACGCATAGGGTCATGTTTTATGCCTCATAATGCTTTGAACAATGTTGCATGTTAATTTGACAATCTAATTGCATGCAAGATCTTAAGTGATCTACTCTGTTTATAAGTTGTTGAAGTAATTAGCTACATCTTTGACCAGCACATTCCACATTCTTTTGAGAATGATGAGACTTATACATAATTTAAAAGTTTGATAATGTTTCTTACTTTGGTGTACAGAGCTGTAAATCTTTTGTTTTGAATACTTATTTTTGATGTAAATAAATGAATACATGTTCTTTTGTTTTCAGTAAACCAGTTTTACACAATTGGGTAGCCTAGTTACAGTACAATTCATGACATTTCATTCTTCAGTTTTATGTTGGTGTCGACAAAAAGATGCCAATTTTGTTATTTCATATTCATGGCTTTATTTGTATTTTTGTTCAATTTTTTTCAGTTCTATTAAGCCACTTGATGCAAGCCATATGCTTCTGTAAACCCCCTGTGCTTCTGTTGCAACTCAAAATCACTTGTTCATGCTGTTCATTCTCATTTTCTGTTTGCCTATTTGACAATACAGTATTGTTTTGGTGCATATCCTCGTCCAGTTATTTTCATACTGTATCATTTTAAAGGCAGGTTGCTGCCCATGCATCTTTAATGCTCTTGTCCTATATTAATTTCATGAATATCACAGGTATTACATTTAACAATATCTCTCTTATACAGTCCTTTAGGGAATATTGGGTGGACAATTGTGCTGTAGTGTTTCATGCATTCATGATTCATAAACGCCATTATGTGAACTGCCTTGAGGCTTCTGCATATCAACCATTAAGAGAAATCCATACAGTACAATTTGACTTAATTTGAATATTGGGTGTCAGCCTCACACAGTAATGTCTGGATGACAGAAATGTAATTTGTTACTGTAACGTTATTAACTTGCATATCCATTTATAACATGAGCCAACTAATATTAACAGTAGTCTAATTTTTTTTTCTACTGTTACTACTGTGTAACATTCATTCATTCACATCACATATTCCATTCACCAAGACATTTAGGCTATAATATGAGGCAGTAACAGTCAGTAGCCTAGTCGTAACACTTAAGAATTTATAACAAATATTTGTATTGTATATATATATACACTGCTCAAAATAATTCAGGGATCATTCCTGGATCAGGAACCGCCAGCTTGCTATCATGGCAACGTAAACAAAAAACGATCCCAGAACTTCACCACCAAAAGCTCTAGGGGGCGCTATTTTCCTTCTCCTTTAAAGAAACCACCATAATTCTTTGTAATGGATTAGTTACTACTAGCAGTGTTGCCATGTCTGCTTATTATAAGCGACGTTGGGCTTGTTTTTCTGTAAAGTTACTTGTAAATATTGGTGGTTGCGGGTTTTTTGGGCTTGTTTCTAAATTGTAGTTGCTTATTTAGGCTTGCTTCACACATTTTTTTATTATTTAAACCAGTGGTTCTCAAATATTTTCATGTCATGGACCCCAAAATGTATTTGTCCCCAACCACATCTGAAAATGTTTTGTGGCAGGGAGTCCCATACCATATTTGTGTTGTTAGAATGTCTTCCAAACATTCTAAATTTTATTTCAAGATTTTTTTGAAAATAGATCTATAAGCCGTGAGCTTGTAGATCGGCTATTTTCCAAATAGTCATGTTGCTTCTTTTGGGCTTGTATTCTATTCATAGTCCTGGTTGCTTATTTCTCTGTCAAAACCTGGCAACACTGGTTACTACTACTAACGACAGTGATGTGTCTGTGCTGTGAGCTCAAGGAGTGAATTCTTCTACAATAGGTGAGAGATACAATACATCAAACTCGAACCTTTTTAACAAAGTTAATGAACATTTAGTTTACGGTTATTTATATTTTAGACGTTTGTTGCTCAGAACGGACCTGTGTGTGTAGATAGTGTGTGTAAGGTAACATACTAGCTCTCGGGTCCATAGCGTTAAAAGGAGTTCAATGTTACTTTCAAGCCGTTGCCTGTTGACCTCCTGTAGCGCCGGTAGCGCAGCCTCTCGTCTTTAGTAAAAATAAAAAATACAATTTCGCTACTCACCAAAACAAAGACGGGTTTAAGATGTTGAAACCCTACTTTCCTTAGTGGGAACACTCTGAGCCCCCCACCTCACGTCTAAAATACACTTTTTGGCCAGAAAATAAAACATTTCACCGGAAGGAACGAATCTGGTCAATGGAATTTGTCTATTGACCAGATCTGTAGGGGGCGCAGTGGAGCAACTAATAATTATTTTCCTTCCGTGAAACATTTTATTTTCTGGTCAAAAAGTGTGTTTTAGACGTGAGGTGGGGGGCTCCGAGGGTTCCCACTGAGGAAAGTAGGCTTTCAACATCTTAAACCCGTCTTTTTTTTGGTGAGTAGCGAAAGGGTATTTTTTATGTTTTACTAAAGACGAAAGGCTGCGCAGCCTGCGCTGCCGGGTGTGCGGGCAACGGCTGGAAAGTAACATAGCGTTATAACAGAACTCCTTCTAAGGCTATGGACCAGGGCTATAGCTCCATACATGTCTGTTTCGCTAGTCCGTCCAGACAGAAGCGCCAACATTTGAAAACAACAACAATCTGTGGGTCCTTTAAAGAGGATCAGCTGGTTTGTTTAGTAACAGTGGAGACGACAGTTGAGAACATTTCCGCTATTTGCTTTGTGTCGCTCCGTCTTCAGTATTTACATTTAAAGTGTAAATACACTTAATGCAGATAATACAGATTATCTTTGACGATATGGCAACCTTGTAGAACGCCATAGAAAGGCTTTGTGTGTTCATTTTCAGCTGAAACACAGCAACACAGCATCGAAAGTGGTGGGAAACAACATGTCCGCTTATTGTTTTTGTTTTACGTCTTAAACTAATGTCAGTGGTGGAAAGTACATTTACTCAAGTATTGTACGTAATTTTTTTTTTTTACTTAACAGGAGTATTTCCAATTTTTATTACTTTTACTGCTACTCCACTACATCTCAAATACAATTATTATACTTTTACTCCACTACAATTATTTGAAAACTGGTTACTTTGTAGATTTTGATTATTATTACAAAAACACTTCAGACCTATACTTTGGCAATTTGAAAATAGCAGATCTACAGCGAAGCGATGCAATGTAAGCTTTTCTCTTCTTTTTTCCCCCCGATGAATTGAGTACAAAGGACCCCAATGGAAACAAGCCATATAGTGCTTTCTTGGGTTTAAAACCCCCTTAACAGACCTTGTATTGAACTGTACTTCCCTGTGCTTGTCTTTGCTAACGGTTAATATAGTGATAGGATAATATAATACCAAAACATCATTCTAAATATTGTTTAGGAATTGCTGGTGTGGAGGACTATAGGACTTTTGGGCTAAACAAAAAAAACTGTGATTTGTTTTTGCTTTAATCACTGTGTATGTATATTGTGTTAGGAATATCCTAATCTAACAATCAATCTGATTAGGAATACTATGTTGTTAGAAACACAATATCTAATGAGCATTCTTAATGTGGAGTAAGCGAACAAATGGGAATTGTTGCAGCATGATGCATGATTTGTGGTGCTGCTGGCTGCTCTCTTCTTGCAATCAAGCAATCTCGATCTCCCAGTCTTCCTAAAAAGACTCCGTATCCACAACAGAGTCCTAGCTGGGGGGGGGGCTTAACTAATCACTTGAGATTGATTCACTTGAGTCTTTTCTTGTTGGTTATAAGGAGTTGTAATTTCCACGAGTAGCTGCTGGGGGACTCATGGGAGCCTCCATGGAAACACTGACAACATAGACAGAGCTCTGTTCAGCCACGCTAGTCTGTTTTCTGATTCATATGAGGATGGAGATAACAATTTGCTGCCAACCATTTTGTATTTAGTAGCTTCATATACACACCTGAAGATCATCGATCTATTTATCCTTTTTTCTCTTCGCATTTTTCCTTTCTCCTGAAGGGGCGAGATGAACCCCTCTTCCCTCGGCCAGTCGGGACCCCTCCTCCCTCACCTGGAACCCTCAGCCTCGTTGGGGGGTCCCGCCACAGGGCTGGGGGGCTCAGAGATGGAGCTTCAGAAGATGCTGATTGATGAGAGGATGAGGTGTGAAAACCACAAGCAAAACTACGAGACCTTGAAGGCTGATCACACCAGGTAAATGTTTATGCAAAGAGCTAAATCTGCAGCCACCCAGTGTATAAGACATCAGACATAAGAACAGTTCAGTGCTTTAGCTGGAGTGGAACATTGTCCGTCTACTTTCACATGGGCAAACCCAGTAACTAATCCTGCGTATGTTGTATTATACTGCTGCTGCACTGGTTCTCAATCTTTTTCGTGCAAATATTTTGTGCCAGGGAGACGATTTGGGGTTAAAAATTCAAAATGAATTCAAAGGAACGTAAAAGCTTTGACATGTGTTCTTCCAGGCTGCAGAATGAGATCACCCGGGCACAAGGAGAATTGAAGCGGCTTCTGAGTGACAGGCAGTGTGACAAGGAGAGGTTGCAGCTGCTGCTGGCGGAGCTGCGAGGAGAGATGCTGGACAAGACCAGGGAACTGGAGGAGCTGCGCTTACAGGTACCTGGCACTGGGTAGTTGGGTAATTGTAGAACTGCAATTTTAGAAAAATCTTTGCTTCTGGGGGGTCCCTGGAACAACATATTTTGAGATGGGGGTCCGCGGCCAAATACATGTAATTTTGGGTGGTCCTTGACATGAAAAAGTTAAAGAACCACTGATTATAGCAACATAATTTTTTTCAAAAAACTGTTTGGATTTAGAAGACATTTGTAGAATCCCCAGAAGCAAAGATTTGAGTTACAAATGTTCGCTTTAAAAATATATACTATATTCAAATTGCACAAATATTCACAATCTTTCAAAAATAGTGCACCGAGTGCCGCGCTGAGCTTGTAGATCTGCTATTTTTGAATACCCAAAGTATAAAATAATGTCGCTGATCAGTCCAGCAGTTTGTGAGATTAGCTATGGACACAGACCCTCTTATAGATGGCTAGACTCCCGCTGAGCCACGCTGTAAGACATATAGTTGCTACAGTACCGATGTATAATCTGTGCCTCTTATCATTACAGTGGCAGGGGGTAGAACTGACCATGTGATTTCAAAGTGTTATCGTAACAATAAATGTAGTCATTTTAGATTTTAGCGTTGGCTGTTCAAAAATAGCAGATGTACAAGCTCACAGCGCGTCAGCTTGTACATCTCTGGAGCTATACATCAATTGAGAATTGCCTAGCTCTAAGTGGAGTTCTGACATCAGTGTGTGTGTGTGTTTGTGTGTGTGTGTGTGTGTGTGTGTGTGTGTGTGTGTGTGTGTGTGTTTGTGTGTGCAGGTGATGACTCCTCAGCGGCTGGAGCTCCTAAGGGCCCAGGTGCAGCAGGAGATGGAGGGGCCAGTCAGAGAACGTTTCAACAAGCTTGAAGAGGTCACATTCTTAATTCTACACCATTTTTATGCCTCTGTTAAGGCTACCGTTCTTGAATCCCTATGTGAATTAATGTAGTCACAATGCGTAAATGAAATACTCTCAGTCAAAATACCAGTTCTTTAAGCCGTGTTTCATACTTATGGTGAAAATAGCAGTGTGTTGTGAGCTTTAAATCTGCACATTTTTGACAATTTTGGAGATGTGCACATAATGACATGCCCAAAATAAGGACGCCAGCTTTAAAGTGGTTAAGCTAGAATCTCTAAAATGGTAATAGAGGCTGCAGATCACCCCGTCCATGGCAACAGCTGTGATTAGCGTTGACGCTGAGCGTCTTGGAATGGAGTGCAGTAATCATGTCGGCTGCTGAACAGTTGAATGAATGCAAATGAATGTCTTTTGTTGCCTCTCATCTCCCCATGCTAATTGTGACAATTTGTTTCTTTGTACACTTTGACCTTTTTTCTCCTTTTAGATTTTATTCAAATAACAAAAATAGCCGTATAACAGTATTGTAGTTATACTGTTTTTGAAAAAAAGAAATTGAAACATTTACCCAAAATAGGGATGCCAGGGTTAATGCCTTATGTAAAGCACTGAATTGCCTTTGTGTGTGAGATGTGCGGTACAAATAAACTTGCCTTGACTCCCATTCCTCTAGGAGTCGGAGAAGTACAGGTCAGAATACAACAAGCTGCGCTATGAATACACCTTCCTTAAGTCCCAGTTTGATCACCACAGAGAAGAAAGTGAACGAATACTGGAAGAGAGGAAGATCCGCTTTGAGGCAGAGGTAGGCGGACATGATCTATATGATTTGTTTGAGAGAGTGAAAACTTCAGCTGTTTCAGCATTAGTTTGCATCTGATTAAAAGATTCCAAGAACCCTCAGCAGAGAGGGGCCTTTGTACTGTTTTTGACACAATTTATACATATTATATTAGTATTTATATCACAGAGCAGTTTATTTTTCTCCATGTGGACCACTATTATTATGTGTCTTGCTTGTGGTCTACCATAGCTCAATATGTAGAACATAGAACTCACACAAGAGTTTGATTCCCACTGAGTTCATAATACATTACTTTACAAAATGTATGTGCTAGGGATGTGTATGACTGCCCCAATTCTTTTTAAATATTCTGCTGTGAATGGATATTCATAAACAAAGTGTGTGTGTGTGTGTGTGTGTGTGTGTGTGTGTGTGTGTGTGTGTGTGTGTGTGTGTGTGTGTGTGTGTGTGTGTGTGTGTGTGTGTGTGTGTGTGTGTGTGTGTGTGTGTGTGTGTGTGTGTGTGTGTGTGTGTGTGTGTGTGTGTGTGTGTGTGTGTGTGTGTGTGTGTGTGTGAAAATAATGTTTAATGACATTTTTGTGTTGTCAGATAGCCCGTCTGGAACGGGATAAGGAGGATTTGGTGGCCCATTACAAGGGCTCTGACCCGTCCCGTGATGAGAAACGTGTGGAGGCTCTGCTGAGGGAGAAGGCCCAGCTCCACCTTCGGCTGAAAGGCCTGGAAGCGGAGGTGGCCGAGCTCCGCGCCCAGAGGGACAACTCTGGCCAGCAGGTGGAGAACGTGCAGCGCATCCAGATCCGCCAGCTAGCCGAGTCCCAGTCAGCAGTCAAGTCTATGGAGGTTAGAGGCTGTCCATTTCTTCTTATTGTCCAGTGGAAGAAAAAGTACTCAAATGTTAAAGTATCAATAGTGCAATGTAGAAGTACTCTGTTACACGTAAAAGTCCGGAATTCAAAATTTACTTGAGTAAAAGTATTGGTATCAAAAATTCAAAATGTACGTGAAGTACCAAAAGTAAAAGTACTAAAAATGTTTGAAAATAGCAGATCTACAAGCTCACAACGTGTCACGATGCGACGCGTTGTGAGCTTGTAGATCGGCTATTTTCAAATAGCCTATGTGTAAAATAGGGCTAAAGTGGTTAATGTATGTTTCATAATTTAATAATATATATATGCAAAGTAACAAGTAACTAAAGTTTTCAAATAATTGTAGTGGAGTAAAAGTACAATATTTGCCTCTGAGATGTAGTGGAGTAGAAGTAAAAGTACTGAAAATTGGAAATACTCCAGTAAAGTAAAAGTACTTCACAATTTTACTTAAAGGTAGGGTAAGTGATATTTTTGGGTTAAAACAAAAAATATTTTGTTAAAAGGTTAAAGCACTATATTCTGATAGTAATCATTGCTTTTGTTCAGTAACAGGAGTCTCCCCGTCTCTCCAGCTCTTTAATAAACAGAAAATACATTTTCTGGTAGGTGTCAAAATCTCAGCCAATCAGGAGAAAGTACCCATTTTTAAGCTTCATTTTTATAGAGTTCCAGTTCCAATTTTGCCTGCTCATTTCTTAGTGTCATCACTTCCAATTTCACTTGTTTAATCTATATCCTGATTGAGTTCTTTATCCTGATTGGATAAAATTGGAAATGAAACTGAAACGAAAATGCATTTACTGTTTTATAAAGAGCTGGAGAGACAAGGAGACTCCTTTTACTGAACAAACACTCTATAGCAATGAGTACTATCAGAATATAGAGCTATTTAACACTTATTTTAACCAAAGAAAATCACTTACCCTACCTTTAAGTACAGTACTTGAGTAAATGTACTTAGTTACTTTACACCACTGTTATTGTTATCCTGTTTGGATTACATCAGTTATATGTAGGGATGGATATACCAGGTACCAGCTCCTGATTGATCAGAAGTTGAACCACAATACTGAAAAAATATGTGCAGTTACAGGAAACCGTTAAACTAAACTTCCATTCATAGGAAAATCGTCCAGAAGAGAAAGGGGGGAAATAATAACTGTTAAAGGCAGCAGCAAACAGAATGGTGTTTTAAAAGAACTAAGGGCAGCCGAACTGGCGTTCGATAGATATAGCCTGTTCTCATAGCAACAGTGTGGGCATGTTTGGACAATGCTCATAAGGGCATAAGGTGGAAGACTGTTTTGACGATGTGGTTCACGCGGGGGAGGAATGAAAGGATAGGGGTAAAAAAATGACACCTAGGTTGCGAACGTGGGTGGAGGGTGTGACAAGGGAGCCGTCGATGTGAAGTGAGAAGTTCCGAGCTCGACCACTTCCGTTCCTGTTCACCCAGTAGCCTACAGAGTGTAATGCTATAGTAGACACGGCCACCGAAGTAAATTACACTGCCATAATACACTGCACAGTAGGGGTGGAAATTAAAATCGATACATAGATTAATCGCGATGCTGACATGGACGATTATGGATCGATTCACAAATGTCAAAAATTTATATTTATTTTTCATCATATTGCTAATTGCACAGAGCAGCACCCACATTTTCGTTGGTTATCAGAATATTAATATACAGAAAAAAAAGACATGGGTTTCCGAGGCTATCAGAATATTGAGAAGCCTTTTGTTATAAGTCGGTATTATTTTACAAAAAAGGACTTGTTTATTTTCTTGTTGGTTTTCTGCAATTGTTGATGTTGGCAAATATAACCTTCCAGTTGACAGTGACACATCTCTTCCATTTGTTTTTATTATCAATAAAAGATAATGGAAGTAAATTAATCGCAATGCATCACGAATCGCGATAAGGATAATTCCTTTTAACAGGTCGTTCATGAAAGTCCTTGCGCTCTTGTTTCCAATGAGAACCTGTGAGCAATTAGGGGTTAAGAGTCTTGCTCAGGGACAAATTTCATTTCATCGACACATATGCTGACCTGGCCTGGAATCGAACCTGGGGCAACCAGGGCCTCTGGCTCCCTAGGCGGGCTCACTAACCACTCAGCTATGGCCGCCCCTTAATGATCGGAATATAATGGAATCGGAATCGAAGCGGTACCTAGCGATTTCCGCCCCTACTACTACACAGTCCCTGTTACTGCCATCCCCAACTGGCCAGGGGAGGTTGGTATGTAGACAACCATGTGCGTCCTCCAATACACACTCGCCAGCCACTTCTTTTCACTTGACAGTGAGGACTTTCACTAATCGAACGCAACGCCTGTGGAAAAAACACACTCTCCCAATTCTGCTCCCTGCTCAACGACACAATCCACCACTGGCTTCACACATGGATACACCCGACCCTTTTGTGCACAATTGTTTGCAGGAGCACCCAGCCAGGAGAATTGAACCTCTGTCTCCTCGGTGGTGCATGAGTGCTTTATTCTCACACCACCCAGACGCCCAAAGAAAAATTTAATCATTGTTCAAGTCAGAATCCATTAAGCTACTGTATTGTAAGCAAATGTTTTTTTTTTAAAGGTAGGCCTGCATAAAAAGAGTCACAATAGTGTCTTCTCAGAAGCTCAGTCTTCTTCTGGTATCTAACCTTGTTTTTGTTAAAGCAGCAACAAGGCACACATTACCAGACATTCATTAAGCAGTACTGATAGCGGTATCTGTATTGACCAAAATGCTTCCAATACCCATCCCTAGTTAGATATAGAAATGACAAGGATAATGCTTGGTTGAGGTGTGGTTCATTAACTGTGTCGATTGGCTTTGTCAGGCGGAGCGGCAGTCGTTGCGCCTCCAGTTGGAGCGCATGGAGAAAGAGATGCAGCACAGCCACGAGCAGAACACCCAGCTGACTGGACGACTGCACAAGGCCGAGAGAGAGGTCAACTCTCTCACCTGCCAGGTACCCTCCGCTTTCACCCATCAACCCCTGACCAAGGCAGAACATTTACACCAGCTTCCAGCGAAATGTTGTTACATTTGGGCAGTGGCCTGTAACTCTGCAATCCATCTTATTTGAGTGAATAAAACATTATTTTGAAAGGTGTAGTGTAAAATAAAAAGTATTATTTTACACTTTGGCTATTCAAAAATAGCAGATATACAAGCTCGTAGCGGATGTCTTCTAGTGTGGCACTCGGTGCCGCGCTACCTGCTTGTAGATCTGCTATTTTTGAAAAATCGTAAAATTAATAAAATAAAATTTAATGTGTGCAAATCTTTGAATATAGATTTTTTTCAAGCAAACATTTGTAACTCAATTCTTTGCTTCTGGGGGTCCCTGGAACCAAATATTTTGAGATGGGGGTCCTTGGCCAAATACATTTTGGGGTCCTTGGCATGAAAAAGTTTGAGAACCACTGACATAGTAACATAAGTCTTTTCAAAAAACAGTTTTTAGAAGACATTCTAAAAACATTTTGTAGAAATGGCCTCACGTCTTAATGGGTTAACAGACATCACTGTAAAACTAAAGTGCTGGTAAATTGGTCAAGTAGCTGGGGAATGTGCATAAAAGCTTAGTTTTTTGTCTTACCCATGTACCTTTAGGGACATTTGCACATGACAGTGATATAATGTCACCAGTCTGACTCAGTAGCTGTGGTTATCTGTTCTTCTTTGTGTCCGGGTAGCTCAGTCGGTAGAGCACTGGCCTTTTGACCACAAGGTCATCGGTTCGATCCGGGGCACCGCCAACTCGGCGTACGAGTAGCATGGCTTGGGTGTGGCAAGTCATGCTGTACTGGGAGTTGATAGTACTGTAGGTGTAGTGCTCCACCTCAGCAAACCATCTCCCAGAGGTCTAGCACATTGTGAAACGGGAATAGACTGCGCTCTGGCTGATGCCGACAATAAGCCTCTCCGACCTTCTACATATTACTAACTTACTACAACTTACTTACTAACTTACTTATCTGTTCTTAACTTCTGTCTGTGTCGCAGGTGGAGAGCATGAAGCACACGCACAAGCTGGAGGTGGCGAACGTCAAGCTGGAATGTGCCCGGTCTAAAGGGGAGTTGGAGAGGGAGACGGATGCGCTACGGATGCAAATTGATGGTATGGATGTCAGACCCAACCTGAACTGATATGCTTTATATATACACACACACACACACATCAATACTATATTCTTATTCTCACTACAAGAAGCACACAAAAACTATAGTATTGTGTAAGGTAATACAGGTGATCCTGCAATTCATGATCTACTGCAAGTCACAGTATTTAACCCATTGAGACCTGGAACGCATCTGTGTCATTTTTAGATTTGAGCTAAAAAGCATTATTTTACACTTTGGGCTATTCAAAAATAGCAGATCTACAAGCTTTTGAAAAATCGTGAAAATGTGTCCAAAGAATATATATACTTTTAAAGCGAACATTTGTAACTCAAATCTTTGCTTCTGGGACCCCCTGGAACAAAATATCTTGAGATGGGGGTCCGCGGCCAAATACATATCATTTTGGGGGTCCTTGACATGAAAAAGATTGAGCATCACTGATATAGAAACATAGGTTTTTCAGAATACTGTTGGGATTTAGGAGATTTCATATCAGGAACCCAGCCCAGATCTGAGTACACTTGACCCCAAAATCCAGTTTGCTTTATTGTTGTGAACACTGTGTACCGTACCTAGGCTCTGCTGACATTGGACTGGTCTGTTAGAGCTCCCTACATAATGTCACCCATCACAGTAACACACAGTGTTGATCTTGTCGATTAAAACTATGACGAAAAACATTTTTTTTTCACTGCCGAAAACTAAATAAAAACTAAGCTATGATGACTAAAACTAAGACTAAATATATTGACAATTTCGTCAACAAATAAAAACTAGACTAAAATGTTAGAGAGAGACTAGTGGAGAAGAGATCCAGTAGAACTAAAAGACAAGTCATTTTATGTTTGGTTGCGCTAGGGTGTGCATGCTGAAAATAGCAGATCTACAAGCTCACAACGTGTCGCGCTGCGACGCGTTGTGAGCTTGTGCTTGTAGATCGACTATTTTCAGCATGCAACCGAGTGTAAAATCAGCCATCAAGGCACCGCCAAAATAAATTTTAGTCGACTAAATCAGCTGTAGATTTAGTCGACTATAATCTTATGATATTTAGTGGACTGAAACTAGACAAAAACTAAAACATTTCAGATGACTAAAATATGACTAACTAAATAAAAATCAAAATTTGCTGTCAAAAATCAACACTAGTAACACATCTCTCTCTGTGCATGCCTCACAGTAACACATCTCTCTCTGTGCATGCCTCAGGTCTGCAGTCTGATGTGGAGGTCCTACAGGGGACTGTGGAAAGGCAGAAAGAGGTGCTGGCTGACAAAGAGAGGGAACTCACCCGCAAGGTGCAGGCCACCCGCGAGGAAGAGTTCCACAAAACTGCTATTTTGCACGAGGAGAAGTAAGCAATTTATTAATTCCCATTCCTTCCTGTATACATTTCACTTAAAGTTTTGGGTATGTATAAATCTAGACTAGTATCACCCACAGTTGGTTACCAAGGGCAACAATGAATGCCTGGCATATAAGCAGCTTACCCAATGAGCAGTTACAATGGTTGGTTATGGCAAGCCATGCCTCCTAATGCATGTATGCCCCATGCAGTGGCGGTGTGGCCTGTTTATTCAAACAGGCCCCCTACGATTCACTCCGGTCTGAGCCTCAGACCGTATACTCAGCACTTTGTAACCTTGTTTTGAAATGTGCTTTATAAATAAAATGTACTTACTTACTTGGCTCTGTGTCATTGTGAGACTACTTGGCTCTGTGTCATTGTGAGTTGTCTGAGCGAGAACCGTCCACGAGCCACTCGACACAAGTCGACAGACATCCACGACCACGAATGCACAACCAACCACCTATTCATTACAGATTTGTGTATTGGGAGAGGAGGCGACGCCCCGCCCCCACCCCCCGTGCCCGTTCAGAAAGTTGCAGGCGCTGTGTAATAATGCATTTTATTTTGTTATTTTGTGTGTCTGAATAACATGTTGGATTCTTATTTTCAATCATTCATTTGATTGTAGCTCACAGTAGGAGCTGGGAAAGGAAATAACATCTTAATCTCCTTTCTTGCAGTGTTGAATTCTTCATTAAAATGTATTTCATTGTGTTTGTTTAGGCTTGATTTAGAGAACCGCCTGGCAGAGGTGGAACAGCAAAGGGCGATGCAGAGTGGCGCTGACCACGCCCACAAAGAAGAGTGGGAGGAGCGTCTCCGTAGCGCTCAGCTAGGGGAGGAGTCAGCCCGCAAGGAAGTGCAGAGCCTGAAGTAAGCTCTTAGCTTTGTGCTGATTCAGAGGATGTTCACATTGTGTGTTGCCTTGCCTTCTCTACTTAGTATAATACTGTATACCAAACTGCATGTCTAGCCATTTGTCTAGTAATCTCTCAAGAACAGATTCTGCTCTGCGTTTGAATCTGTCTGGGGGGTTCGTCATATCGCGTACGCACTGGCCTACAAGTGTGCGTTCCTTAACTATTTTTTCAAAAACATGTCAAACACGTCATTGGCACGTTGCGCCATAGCGGTAAAAACATGTGAAACACGTTAATGGCACTCAATGAGTTAAAGGGTACTTAATTCCCATCTGAATTGTCTTTCAGGACCAAACTACAACAGCAAGGCTCACACCTGGAAGAGTTTGAAAGTCAGAAGGCCGATATAGCTGATCTAAAACAGGTACCCCCCTGCTGCCGATATTCCTATACCTTAGTAGCGCTTCATTCATCATCTTGTACCAAGTCCACTTTATGTACCATTCATGTATTGAGGTCCTTTTTCTGTTCTTTGACTCAACAGCAGAATCAGGACCTGGGTGTCCAGCTGGGAACGTTGTCCCACTCTGAGGGTGATCTAGTAGAGACCAACCAGCGCCTGAGGGAGACGTTGGACAGGGTCCGTGAGGAGCTGAGGACAACCAGAGTACAATTTGAGAAGAGCCAGCATGAGGCTGAGAGGTAGAGCATGTAGAGTAGACTGGAAAACGCTGTTGCTGCTATCGCAGATTACCACTAGTGTTTTTACGGCGTGGCTCCTGGGGGGGGCGAGGTGTGTGTGTGTGTGTGTGTGTGTGTGTGTGTGTGTGTGTGTGTGTGTGTGTGTGTGTGTGTGTGTGTGTGTGTGTGTGTGTGTGTGTGTGTGTGTGTGTGTGTGTGTGTGTGTGTGTGTGTGTGTGTGTGTGTGTGTGTGTGTGTGTGTGTGTGTGTGTGTGTGTGTGTGTGTGTGTGTGTGTGTGTGTGATATCTTACAAACCACTGGGCCGATACTAGAGAAACGGCAGGAAGTCAACTTCCTCATTTGAACTTGGAGACATATTGGCCTTAAGAACAGCAATCTAAAAGGTTTCCCTTTGGAGGAGACTTTTCAGTCTATCACCAGTCACCTCTTACTGTATATGGTTGGGAATGAATTCAAGGGGCTCCTGTGTCCCAATTGATTGTAATGAACAGCCATAAAATAGTTTGGATTATTTGTACAAATGGCAGTTTTCACTATGCATTGTCAGATTAATATGATTGCACATAATACTATTGTGTCAACACTGGAAAACCTCATAACAGTGATCAGTGATACTAGGCTCACAGCACAGAAGTATGTCTACTTTAATATAGTGGAATATCTACCTTTGTGCCATCATAAAGTATTGTTTAGTTACTTAACTTCTCTCTCTGTGACGTACGTCTGCTCTAGGCTTGTGGAGGACCGCCGTGTGCAGTGGCTGGAGGAAAAACACCAGCTTCAGCAGAGAGAGGCAGAGCTGGTGGAGAAATACAGCAAAGCCAAGGAGAAATACAGCAAAGCAATAGAAAAACTGCAGAGGGCAGCACTGGCCCAGAAAAAGGTACAGTGCCTTGGGTCCCCACAAACGTATTATCTTAACAGCAAGTTACTGGTTTGTTGTTTTCACTATGTCTATATGAATGGGTGTGTGCTTGTTTTGTAGAGAAAAGCCATCACAGAGAACAAGGAGAAAAGACTGCAGGATAAGATCCAGCTGTTGGAGGCCAAGATGGTAGAGGTGGAACTGGAGGCCGATGCGGCCAAAAGGTAGTCCTCCAGTCTCGCTCCGCTCTGATTGGAGGTCTGGAGAAACTAATTTGAAACGGTGCATAGAATGAGCGAGCAGCTCACTCGCTGGGGCATGGCTAAAACTGTGATTGAGTCAGTGGTGCGTCAGACACGCATATCAACAGCTGGGCCCCGGCTACTTCTATCCACTTTTTCACTTAAAGGTTCCCCAGGCCTTCTTTCTGAGAAAGCAAGCCTAACCACATTTAACCTACTGATTCACATATTGTATTGGAGAAGATGCATGTTAAAATATCTTCTTACTTTCCTCTCAGACGTCCATCCTACTCGGAGGAGCACACCCATCTCAGCAAACGACTGAAGGAGCTCCACCGACGACACAGTGAGTTCCGGCGCCTCCTATTGGGCAACCAGATTCCTGCTGGCTCGGGTCCTGCCTTCATGACTTCATCAGCCTCGCCCCTCCTCATTCCTGGGTCTGAGGTACCTCTCTCTAGCATACTTAAGTATTAATAATAATTAATAATAATTAGTGCAATTAAACCCTAGTCCACTTTTGTATGTTTGCTGCCATCTAGAGATTTAAAAATGCTAGGCTGATCTTTACTCTCTAATGTAAACAACACAGCTGCAGCTAAGAAAATTAATAATCGGTGTGGTAATTTGAAAGTATTGATAACGGGCAACAGTGTTGCTAATAATTGCACATCTATATCTAATGCCCGTTTTTTATTTGTATTATCTGCAGCTATGTTACATCAGCAGTAGCATAGCTCTTTAGATGTATTTAATCATTAGATGGCAGTCATCTCACAGAGGTGGCCAAACGCACTGTTTCTCAACATCGGGTCCGGGGACCAAATGGACCCTTACGGGTCTGTAACTCTGAGAGTTTATAAATGGAACCAAATGGATCCTTATACGGGACCATTTGGTTCCATTTGTACACTCTCACAGTAAGAAAAACATTGAGGATTTTACTGTGTAGATTAGAGTCCCAGAGATAAGGAATGGTATCAAATGGGGGTCCGTTGACTAATGCATATCAAAGTAGAAAAAGTGCTCCTCGGAGCACAGGTCTCCGCCAGGTCAGGTACGTTATTGTGGCCTCCTGGTGGCGCTGTGTAAAGGGTGCCATTTCTTCTTAGGCCTTTCACTGCAATCGGACACTGCAATCAGGATTTGTTTTGCTAAATTAGACCTGCTGGTGGCGCTATAACAGGCCAATGTGAAAAGGGCGGCATTTCTTCCTCGTCCTAGTGGGAATGCGCGTGTGAAATTTCATGGAAAGTGCAAGCTGCGTTCTTGATTTGAGGCATTTTGTTCAAAACGAACCAATCCTGCCAACCGTAGCCAATGAGGATGGAATATGGAACATGGGACAGATCCGTGTTGATCACATGACTATAGAGATACTGTGTACCGATTTGCATGACGTTTGGATAAAATCTGTAGGAGTAAATGGGTTTTGCACAAATTTACCGTCTCCTAGGAAGACCAGCATCAGAGAGAGTTGTCCTTGGTGCGTCGTAGGCTGGAGGAACTGGAGTGTGCACAGCAACAGCAACTACAAGAAATGGAGGCTTTGATGCAAAAGGACAGGGACTCCGCTACTACTTGAATGAGCTCAACAGTGTTTTGTAAAATATGTCAGATGTTTACATTTTTTTAATAAAAAGGGAAAATGGCAATGGTATTAATTTACATAGTTATCGTGCTGAAATGTGTTTTAACCCATTTTGGGCGGGAACCCCTATTTGTAACTATACCTTTCAGGTCGGGAACCCCTTTTGAGGTTCTTGTTGCTATGTACAGTATATAGCGACATACATATATGTATGTCGCATACAAATATTTGAAGTTTTTCAGAAAACTTAGGTCAGGATTTAGAAGGCGTTTTTAGAATCGTCCTCAGGTCTAAATGGGTTAATATCCTCATTTACTGAGTGGGGGTTGTCGGCTCAGGGACTGCTGTACACCTGGAGGACTTGGCAATGACTGAACTGGGAGAATATGACATTTAAAAAGAAATGTATTAGAAAATACCAAAAACACCATATCGGTAACTAAAACTAAAATGTTGTCAAAATCAAACGTATCTTAAACAAGAAATGATGACGCAGTCATATTAATACCAGGTTGCTCTCTCCAGCGTCCCTGCACGGAACCAAATGGACCCGTGGTCCTGTACCCTATCGCTCGCGGAGTAACACATCGCTGTTGGAGGCGGTGCTGTGTGTGTGTGTATGAGGAGTCAAGTCAATAGTTTGTTTGGTGGCGACGACGACCACACAGTTTGTTTTTAATAGTTTGTTTGGGGGCGATGACACTTTTTTTGGTTCTGGGCTATGATCCCATAGCATGGGAGGATGCCTGTCGTTCAGAGTATGGGGAAGTCTCGGGGAAGTCTCCCCATTGGCTTAAAGGATTGAAGGACAGCCAATGATGAAAAGGTCGCTAGAAAGTGTTTAGTAGTTGATCAGTCTTTTCCTAGACCAGGCTGCAAGCAACCTGGTAAAATAAACCTCCATACTACAATATCAACAGAAAAGTCATACTAGACTGACAGTTCTATTTTTCACCTTGTAGTGTCTTTTTTTCTTCTCAAACGGAGGAACAAGATGTGGTTAATGTACATTCAATTATTTGTTGTACATGCTCCATCATTGCATTTATAAGAAAGGTGGAGAGAGAAAGAAAGAAACTGAAAACGACAGTGTGAAATATAGGTGCTTGCTTGATGTATACAGTACACTAGGTGTGTGTGGATACAAATGGCAGTGGAATGAGTCAGTTAAACAGCAGATGTAGTATCGATGGCTGGAAACCTTGTACGTACAAAAACTTCTCAGGAAATGGAAAAAAGAACCTGTGTTACAATGGATCCAATGTTATTTAGTCAGAAGCTCCTGTTTGTGTATAAAAATACTTTTTATTGCTTTCGTATTTATAAAACTCACAGACACATTTAACCAATTTCTCTTTCACTAAGAAAATAAATAATCAAAAATAGGAGATCTATATCATATGCGTTGTGAGCTTGTAGATCTGCTAGTTTTAAGTTGATTGAGAACATGCAGGCTCAGAAATCCCCTTTGGTCCTTTCTTTTGTTGTGGCTGTCGGTAAGTAAATATTTTGTTCAACACCTCGGTAACCACTGAAACCTTCTATTCCAATTCTTAGTAAAAGTGATCTGAGTTGCAACCATAGACTGTAAAAAGAAAAGGTTGCAACTGTACTTTGACCGCTTTTTTCTGTCTACACCAAATCACTTATCGGCCAAAAATAGCCGATCTACTCAGTTCACGATGCGCCACGACATGCTATAGTTGCTACTACTACTTTGTTCTGGGATGTTCAGCAATAAAAATGAAATGCATTCTATGCACGTGACAGTGGCAGCCTCCTCTCCCAAAGTTTAACTAAGGATATACTGTGTACATATCGCTGGGTATGGACTACTAGTGTCTACTTCCTTAACTTGGTTTCCTTTATAGATTATTTTATTATTATCATCAATGTATGATGTACTGTTCCTTGGAGGAGTTTAGCTTATTATTAATTCAGTTCCCACATTGACACAATAGTATATGAAAAAGTCATACTATACTATGTCATAAAAATGAAGTGATGCTTTAGTTTAAACAAAATGCCATACAGTACTGTTGTTGATAAAGTTATCCAATTCCATAATACTTTTTTTTTTTTTTGCCTAAATTGTTAACAGCACAGTTATGTTTTTGTATTTAATTCTCGATTGGTGTTTGTTACAATAAATGGAAGTGGTTGGATTCAATTTACATAATTTGTTATCCCTGCGTCACTAGAAAAGCTGAAAACAGAATGCAGTTCACAAGTATGGGGCTCAGCCTATAATTGATAATTGATTTGATTGATATGCTGCATGCCATGAGTGTAAAGTCATTTTCTCAAACTTAAATCAGCTAATAAAAGAGTAGTTGTGGTTGTGGTCATAATACAGCATTGTTTGACAAACTTGTTGAAAACTTTATATCCATACTTTGTGAAACGCAACAGTCCAAAGTTGAGAACAGAAAATGTAAAAACAAAACAAAAAAAACTGTTGTGGTTGATTCAATTCTGCTATTTGATCATCTGTAACTAAGAGACTAATATGACAAAAAGACTATGAATTTTAGGCTAAAACAAAACATCTCTGTTTGCTTTCAATGAAAGTGTAAATCTGGTAAAGATTTTCTAATCTAAATCTGTCTAATGAACCCCGATCAGAGAGTGTATATGTTGATTCAGTCATTTTGTCAGGGGGAGGACAATGATTGTATTAGGATTAGGCCTACTTCTGATTATTAAACACCATGCGGGTAATAGACAAAGCTTTAGATTTATTAGAATGATCTTATCAATAGTATACATATTTACATTTTCACAGGCTGAGCACGCACCATGCCTACGCACTTTAGCCACATAGCAGGGCTACAACCCTACAGTGTCTATACATTATACATTTTCTTGCTTCCTTTTTTAATCTCATAATGCAACAACGATGTGAAAAGGCCACTCTCAAAGAAAGAATAAAAGGTACTACTCTTTATATACATAGATTCAAGTGTAACTTTGAGTTTTGTAGATCGTCAGATTGTCACATTTCTTATATTGTTTTGTAAAAAGAAAAGAAAAGTAAAACTCCTTTTCTTGCATTTTATTGAAATAAACCTTTTTTTGTAATAATAGTCTGTATTGTCCCACAGGGATATTCAGCTTCAGAGTCTGTTCCAGAGAAAACAACAATATAGCACATAACATAACATCAAGACAATTCATAAAGTCCCCAGGATACACAAACCAACATATCAGCGAAGCAGTTTGTTCCACAAACTCCTATTAAAACGGACTTTTTGCCAGTGATGGAAAAAGTACTCACATGTTTTACTTAAGTAAAAGTATCAATACTGAAATGTAGAAATACTCTATTACAAGTAAAAGTCCAGAATTCAAAATTGACTTGAGAAAAAGTACAAAAGTATTGCCATCAAAATATACTTAAAGTTCCAAAAGTACTCATTATGCAGAATGTCCCTTTTCACAAGTTTTCAAATAAATCTTTTGAAAATAGCAGATCTACAAGCTCACAACGCGTCGCACCGCGAAGCGTTGTGAGCTTGTGCTATTTTCAAATAGCCGAAGTATGTATATGGCTGAAGTGGTTAATTTATGTTTTGTAACTAGTAACTAAAGTTTTCAAATAATTGTAGGGGAGTAAAAAGTACAATATTTGCCTCTGAGATTCAGTGGGGTAGAAGAGTAGAAATACTCCAGTAAAGTAAAAGTACCTCAATTTTACTTAAGTACAGTACTTGAGTAAATGTACTTCGTTACTTTCCACCACTGCATAACACCAAGACAATAAATACATAGTCCCAAGGATACACAAACCAACATATCAGCGAGGCAGTTTCAATGGTTGAATGGACAAAACTCCTACTAAAGCTAACTTTTAGCCATTTCAAAGTTCTGTATCTTCGTCCGGATGGCATGAACGTAAAGTGAGGATTGAGGGGATGATCAGTGTCATCGCTATTTTGAGTTCATATTAGAAAGTGTGGGTGTGGGAAGGCCGATAATCTTATCGCTTTAGGGCCTTATACACGTATAATCTGGCCATGCATTAACATGGTCTCTACTCTACTCTACCTGTACATTCTTCTCAGCTGTCCTGGCATAGCAGTCCTATGGGGTTAAGTACATTAATATCAGCTGGAAACCAGCAGAGGGCTCTGGTGAGTTGAGGATTGAGGGCAGGAGGCTCAGTTCCAGGAGCAGCTCTTCAGGCCATCAAACTGGTCTTTAACATGCTGCAGTTGCTCCATGAGCTCAGCTGGAGCACCATTCTGGTCCAGTTTCTGTTTGATCTAAAATAAATGGAAGCAAACCCATCTTCAGTTCAAACTGGCTCATAACCGTAACTCCATCAGCGAAACAGTTCCACTTCCTCATGAACTGAAAAAAGCCTGCCTTTCAGTAAGCTCACATTTCCTGTGACTAAAATGTCACAACATTTTGAGACGTGACGCAAGCTTACATTTTGAGGAGTTAGATCACTGTTGTCGTGATGTAGACATTTTAAAAACAGTGACATCCGTTTGTGACGCCCAAAATGCAATTATTTTAGGATAACGATGACATCGTAGCACGAATGCAAAGACTTTAGGTTAGTCCTTCATATTGGGATAGTGATGCGACTGGATTTAAAAACACGAGTGCACGAAAGTTTGTCAGCGGCTGTTCAAACCCATACATTGAATTTAGATTTTCCCAGATATACAGTATTAGTAGGCAGAGCAGGGGCGTAGCCACGGGTGGGCTGGGGTGGGCCGCGGCCCACCCACATAGAAAGCTGGCCCACCCAATCGATTTTGCAATCGATAATTTTTTTTTTTGATAATGAATCGGTAAAATCAGGCAAAAATAAGAATTAAATAACATAACCCTAACCTAACCCTAACCCTAAAACCGATATAAAGTAACCAAAAACCGGAAACCAAGTAACAAAATCCGCCCAAAAACCGCTACGCCACTGAGGCAGAGATCTCAGATCGTCTGATAAGCACACAAATAACATGACTGTGAGTGTGCACTGCCTTCTGCCAGTACAATGTGGTCTCTTCCAAGAACACCCCGGTGAATATTTGTCAAAATAATGTGTAAGCTAAAGACCATGTAGCTGGAGAGCACTGACACACTCAGTGTGGGGGGGGGGGCAAAGAAAAATATATGAACATGTATGTTTTTATATATTCAACATATATGTTTGTTTATCATATATGTGACATATACGAAATTTGCCGCCTGCATATATGTCTCTATATAAGTACATATATATCCATATATGTGGCATATATGTGGACATAGAAGAAACATATATTTCCTACTGTATATATCCACATATATGCACATATATGAACCTGAATATGGCATGCAGCATATATTCTGCATATACTTGCCATATATTGGCAAAAAAAATATATTAAAAAATAAAAAAAGCAACAAAAAAAGATATGCCCCCCCCTAAAAATCGCCTATGAAGACAAGGAAGTGTTTACCTCGGCAAAGTATTTCTCTAGGAATTTGTACAGTTCTCTCAGGGCAGCAGATTCATCAAATTCATTTTCATGTTTCTGAAAGTGAAGCACAAAGAAGTTAGAAATTGAAGCGCAACAAAAAAGACTTTCATTTCTTTCGTCACTGTAAATGGAGTACAGTACCTTTGACTCCTCCATCAGGAAGTTGTTGAATTCTGAGCTGCTGATTGGCGGTTGGTCTCTGACCTGCTTGAAGAAGGCCTTCACTTCCTGCTTGAACTGTGGCATGTCTTTGGCATACAGGAGCTTATTTGTTGGTGCATGCTGGGGAAACAAAAAAGCAGAACATTAGACAGGGTGTGGGGAAATAATAGAGTTTTGATGACTGAAATATTGCACAGATTTATTCATTTTAAAGATCATTGCAGAGCAATGGTACTGTACTATTAGCTGACTGGATATTGCGTACTGTTTGCCATGATCACAACATCTATAATATATCTATAGTCATTGTGTTTTTGTACCATCAGATTTTTCTTCTCTTTTAAAGGATAGTATTGATGTTTATATTTTGACATTTGAATGTTTTATCTATTATACAGTATAATTTTGATGTATGTTCTGTCAATGGAACCAGCATAAAAATACTGGTGATATCCTTTCAAATTAGTTTTCAGTGTTAACATGTGTTACTGTATGTATTTGACCAGAGACCGTGTAATAGTTCTATCCCACCTACGTCTGTAAGCATCTGTTGGCTGAATTATAGGTGTATCCCAACAATTCTCCTTTGTCTCACAAAGAAGGATATACTAAAATAATGAGTGTACTGCACCATCCTGAGTGTTAATTTTACACTTACAGATACAGTTAAATTGACTCTCAGGATTTTACAGAAGTCCTCTGCTTGCATAATTACGTTATACAGATTTGTACCTTTCCCAGTGGTGTCTCTGCAAGGGAGAAAGAGTCCATGAATGCCTGCGCTATGACAGACAGACAGCCATCCAGATGTGGACTTTTCTCCATGTCAAACACAAACTGAGGGTTCTTCAGGATGTTGATCCAGAAACGCAAGAGTAAGCTGAGAGGGGAGAGAGGGGATGGGACCAAAGAAAAGAGCAAAGTTAACAACTTTCAACCTGGTGTTGCAATTCTGGGCATGTCATTATCTAGGTGATTTCGTTTTTCAAAAGTAGCAGATCTGTAAGCTCACACCATAAGTATATCGGGCTTAAACCCCAGCATCCATACACTATAGTATATAGCCCAGAGGTCAACCATATAGGGTTTAAGACAACGTCTTCCTGCGTTAACCTCTTAGTATAGAGCCCTGAGGTTAACCATTTATTATAGGGTTTTAGACAACTTCTTCTTGTGTTGACTGTTAACCACTTAAACCTTTAGTGGTTAACGCAGGAAGAAGTGTGGATCAAGATACAGAACGAACACACACGTGCTCTATCAGTATAGATCAAACTTCCCCTTTCTGCAAAAACGTGCTCCATGTACGCTGAAGAATGCAGCTTATAATAACTTAGATAATAATTTAGCCTCTCAAACAACTATAATCATGTTTACGTTGAACCAGTGTTTGTTTGATCAGGATTCTTGACCACAGACCATATTAACAAGACACTGAGTTTGCCCAGGGCTACTCTTCATCACTGCTAAACCGATTAGCAGTGATGAAGTCCTCACATTTTGTACTTAAGTAAAAGTAGCAATACACTGTTACAAGTAAAAGTACCAGTATTAAAAAGTATATTATAAAACAAATACTGTGCCAAAACAAGTCCTTGTGTACTGTAGCAACCCACTACCTATTGGTCTTCCAGATGTGCAAGACATCAGGGTCAGTGATCTTCTTAATGTCTGCCTGTGCATCCAGGAAGTCAAAGAAATATTTGATGGCATGCGGTGCTCTGCCATGGGGCGTTCCCCAGATATCCCTGAACAGGTTCTCCACAAAAGAATGAACTGCCACCTGACAGAGAGAGAGGACAGCCATATATTTGTCTAAATCATGACTCATGTACTGTATGTGTATTCTCCAATTACTGTAAAGCCACAGAATGGGACTCAATTTTGGTTAATAGATAATCTACTGTGGGTTGAAAGGTTTCACTCGTAAAACAGTGTATGTGAGAGACAGAGAGGATGGAAGGTTGTGCATAATAATGATTGTGAAAGAGGATGTAGCGTTGCAATCGCTTCCTCTTGCCTTAGTGGAGAGAAGCTTGGTGAGGTGCACTTCCTTCAGCTTTAACTTCTTCCTCTCCGGGTTCCCTTTGTGGTCCTCAGCTACATCTGGGTCAATCTGCAGACAAGGGACAGTCAATAAGAAACAGTTTATATGGATACGTACTGCATACAAAGCACTAGATACAATGATGTCAGTATTTTGCCTCTTACCAAGTGGAAGTATTTTACAGAGAAGTTCTGATCGTCTAAAGAAATGAACAGAAATCAGAGGTTATGAGCAGTGGTGGAAAGTAACTAAGTACATTTACTTAAGTACTGTACTTTTTACTTTTGTACAATTTTGAGGTATTTGTACTTTACTTGAGTATGTCCAATTTCCAACACTTTTACTTCTACTCCACTACATCTCAGAGGCAAATATTGTACTTTTACTCCACTACAATTATTTGAAAACTTTAGTTACTAGTTACTTTTCAGATATACATGATGATATTATGAAACATTCATTAACCACTTTAGCCCTATTTTATACCTAGGCTATTTGAAAATAGACGATCTACAAGCTCACAACGCGTCGCATCGCGACGTGTTGTAGATTGTTGTAGATCTGCGTTGTAGATCTGCTATTTTCAAACATTTTAGTACTTTTACTTTTGGTAATTTAAGTACATTTTGATGCCAATACTTTTGTACTTTTACTCAAGTAGATTTTGAATTCTGGACTTTTACTTGTAACAGAGTATTTCTATATTGCAGTATTGGTACTTTTACTTAAGTAAAGAAGTTGAGTACTTTTTCCACCACTGGTAATGAGAAGCATCAGTGTATTGAAATCATGCAAATCGTTTTGGGGGGGTGGGTGGGTGCAGCTGCAGCCCTCAACAGTTTTCTTAAGAGAATGACTACAAAACAAATAGGAGCAAATGCACTAAAACAGCCATCACATGATAGCAGTGGATTCACAGGATTCACAAAGATATCTTTTCAAGCTATGAAGAGCAGCGTTTTGGCCCTGGGCTGCATCTTTTATTCACAAATGGTCGTTTTAGCGGTAAGTAACCGTGGTGTATTTTCAACTGGGTTAAAAGTGACAGTTTGTCAGCACTGCTAAATATGGTGCTGAGTCTGCTGACTATGGTTACTTACTATGGTGCTGACTATGGTTAATAATGACTATGGTGCTGACTATGATTAATGACTATGGTGCTGACTATGGTGCTGACTATGGTTAATAACTATGGTACCGACTGACTATGGTTAATTACTATGGTGCTGACTATGGTTAATAACTATGGTGCTGACAATGGTACTGACTATGGTTAATGACTATGGTTAATAACTATGGTACCGACTGACTATGGTTAATTACTATGGTGCTGACTATGGTTAATAACTATGGTACTGACTATGGTTAATGACTATGGTTAATAACTATGGTACCGACTGACTATGGTTAATTACTATGGTGCTGACTATGGTTAATAACTATGGTGCTGACAATGGTACTGACTATGGTTAATGACTATGGTTAATAACTATGGTACTGACTGACTATGGTTAATTACTATGGTGCTGACTATGGTTAATAACTATGGTGCTGACAATGGTACTGACTATGGTTAATTACTATGGTGCTGACTATGGAGCTGCTGCTTCCTATGAAATGTAGTGGAGTTAAAGTTATGAATATCCAAAAATACAAATACTCAAGAAAAGAGAAGATCCTCAAAAAAATAATAATCACAGTATCAGCACAGTACTCAAGTAAAAGTACTTTGTTACCACCATTGGAAATGGCACCTTTCTAAGGTGGAAATTCACAATTGTTGTTCAACAGCACTTATTGGCCTTAACAATGAACCTATTACCCTTGAGGCTGCCCTGGGGACTCAGAGGAGGATGAGGTTTCTTAGAAAGAACTTTGATTGAAGCTCCATCAGGGACCTGTATGGATGGACGAACAGACAGACAGACAGACAGACAGACAGACAGACAGTGTTATAAGTTAACCACCGACAGTAGTGCCTTTTTGTGTAGGAAGAAGTTCTAATTCAAATTCAAGTTTCTTGTTAACCTTTCCTTTGCTGCTATATTGCTCCAACCACAGTCACTGAAAGCCCTGAAATGTAAGCCTCAGTTAACAATGCTCCAATGTGTTTTAATCCAATATGACAGTCTGGTCTGACCTTGCCATCTGGCCACCAGCCATGGTTGAATCTTATCAGTGTTTTTTAGCAACCAGGCCAGTCTCCTGACAGAGACACAAGAGTGCACTGAGGTTCCAGTGATCCAATTTCGAAGCCATTACCAACCTAGCCCCTGGTAACATCTCTGTGCTCTACACTACAGCATGTGGTCTGATAACACTAAATAATAACTCGACAGCAGCCTTAAGGCGTGTTAATCACATCCTGGTTGGTTGTGTAATCTCAAGTCCGTTTTCTATATGGGACCCATGACTTTGTAATGCAGAAACTCGTTAAAGGGATATTTCAGATCTACTCAGGCTTTTGTGAGCCCCCCAGACAGTTTTTAAGTTGCTTGATTCAGTATTTAGATATTTGATATTCCTTTTATCAGATACGCCCCCTTCCTATACAAACCCATTATAACTTCAAACTCAATTTTTAACATGTTAGATTCATCAAAAAACCCCGTCCTTGGTTCTGGTGACTCATCCTGCTCTCGAGTCCTAATATGTGAGGGGTCCGTGTTTTTACAAAAAAATTGAAAAAAAACACGGTCTCCTCACGTATGAGAAGGTCAATATCAGTCACCAGAACCAAGGACGGGTGTTTCCAGTTAATCTAACATGGTTGAAATGGAGTTTGAAGTTACAATGGGTTTGTATGGGAAGGGTGGCACGTCTGATAAAATTAATATCAATGATCTAAATACTGAAACAAGCAACTTAAAAACTGTTCGGGGTGCTCCCAAAAGCCTGAGTAGACGATAAAATGACCCAATTATTTTCTGAAAGTGAAATATCCCTTACTGGGAAAGGGGGGAAAACATCATGCAGTCATTACTATATATTTCCTGTTTGATCACTCGCAGCTAGTGTTGATTTCGTCGACTAAAACTATGACGAAAAATGTTCGTCGACTACCTTTTTTCACTGACGAAAACTAAATGAAAACTAAATAAAAACTAAGCTATGATGACTAAAACTAAGACTAAATATATTGACAATTTCGTCAACAAATAAAAACTAGACTAAAATGTTAGTGAGGGACGAGTGGAGAAGAGATCCAGTAGAACTAAAAGACAAGTCATTTTATATTTGGTTGCGCTCGGGTGTTGCGCTCTGAAAATAGCAAATCTACAAGCTCACAACGCGTCGCGGCGCGTTGTGAGCTTGTAGATCTGCTATTTTCAGCATGCATCCAAGTGTAAAATCAGCCATTACGACGCCATCAAAGCCCGCCAAAATGCATTTTAGTCGACTAAATCAACTGTAGATTTAGTTGACTATAATTGTATGATATTTAGTCAACTAAAACTAGACATAAACTAAAACATTTCAGATGACTAAATATGACTAAAACTAAACAGAATTTGTTTCAAAAGACTATGACTAAAACTGAATCCAAATTTCAAAATCAACACTACTCGCAGCTCTGTTTCTCACCTTATAGTGTTGGAGGGTGTTGAGCATGGTCATGTCATTCAGAACCTCTGAGCTGGAATCTACTTCCTCCAGAGCGACAAATGCCCCGTCCTTCTCCAACTCTGTGTCAGACAGTGGTGGAAGAAGTACTCAGATATTTTACTTGAAGTAGAAGTAGCAATACCACAATATAAAAAATACTCTTGTTACAAGTAAAAGGCCTGTGTTCAAAATGTTACTTGAGTAAAAGTGCAAAAGTATTGGCATCAAAATATACTTAAAGTACCAAAAGTTAAAGTAATAAAATGTTTGAAAATAGCCGATCTACAAGCCCACAACGCGTCGCGATGCGATGCGTTGTGAGCTTGTAGATCTGCTTTTTTCAAATAGCCTGGGTATAAAATAGAGCTAAAGTGGTTAATGTATGTTTTATAATGTAATAATTTATATCTGAAAAGTTACTAGTAATTACATTTTTCAAATAATTGTAGTGGAGTAAAAGTACAATATTTGCCTCTGAGATGTAGTGGAGTATAATATAGTGGAGAATAATGTGCATGCTGGAAATAGAAGTAAAAGTACTGACAACTGGAAATACTCCAGTAAAGTAAAATACATCAGAATTGTACTTAAGTACAGTACTTGAGTAAATGTACTTAGTTACTTTACACCACTGGACACGAGGAACAAGATGTGGGTTTTCAGATTGTTGGAAAAAGAACATCCATTCTCAGCCTCACATGGATCTTAACAGATGAATATAGATTGAATCAGGGGCTGTTTCTGACCTATGCGTACGTCCCTCAGTGCAGTGTTGTAGGGGAAACCAAACTTGGCCTTGAAGGTGGTGAGGATCTTCTCTTTGACCTGCTCCACTGTGTCACAGCTGAGCGCGGTGACCTCCAGTGGTTCACTGACCTCCCCGTCACTGCCCACTGTGAACAGCACCTTCAGTTTCTGTAAAGTGTACGACACAGAGACAGAGGATGAACAGTATGTCGTCAGTGTTGATTTTGTCGACTAAAACTATTATGAAAGATGTTCGTCGACTACCTTTTTTCACTGCCGAAAACTAAATAAAAACTAAATAAAAACTAAGCTATGATGACAAAAACTGAGACTAAATATATTGACAATTTCGTCAACAAATAAAAACTAGACTAAAATGTTAGTGAGGGACTAGAGGAGAAGAGATCCAGTAGAACTAAAAGACAAGTCATTTTATGTTTGGTTGTGCTAGGGTGAGCATGCTGAAAATAGCAGATCTACAAGCGTCGTGCTGCAACGCGTTGTGGCTATTTTTGTGGCTATTGTTTTGGTGGCTATTTTCAGCATGCAATCGAGTGTAAAATCAGCCATTACGACGCCATCAAGGCCCCGCCAAAATACATTTTAGTCGACTAAATCAACTGTAGTCGACTAAAATCTTATGATATTTAGTCGACTGAAACTAGACAAAAACTAAAACATTTCAGATGACTAAAATATGACTAAAACTAAATGGAATTTTATTCAAAAGACTATGACTAAAACTAAATAAAAATGTGCTGTCAAAATCACCACTACGTGGCTGTTTGCTTGTTTCCAGGAATACATTTGCGATTATTACAATTTGAGTTTAATTTTAATGAATGGATAAGACGACTGATGGTAAAACTCTTTCCCATTATGCATGCATTAATATATGAAAGGTCCTTAATTACTTTATTGATATTACAATATACTGTACGGGTCTGTCTCACTTATCATACCTCCTGTAATTAAAGATGCTCTAAGATTATGCATTCATGACTGATGGCATGGTCACAAACAGCATAATCACTTATTTTCTAATCAAAAATATTATTCTAGGGGTTACAGCACGAGAGAAATGTGAGATAGGAGTTTTGTCTTTATCTTACTGGTATCTTTTATCTAGTAACTCTCAATCCTTTCCTCTTTCTTTAAGTTGCTTGTGGTTGAACTTGTTTGTTTAAAAAATCACTTCTGTGAAATGTAGCAACCCGCTTGAAATAACAAGGTTTCAGCAAGATTGTGGCTCACAACAGAAGCTTCCTTAAAATGAGCCATTGTGCATAGAAAAGTCACATCATATATCATACTAGAGAAGACATATGGTCTGTGATCTTTCTGAGGTGAGATTAAAATGCAAGTCAGATAGATACATACAGTAGTGCATCAAGCTAACAAAAGACAATATTTAACCAGCAGTGTCACCTGTGACCATAAGCATCTTATAAAGATTAATAGAATAAGGGCATTATTACCTATTAATTCATGCTTATTACGAGCACCTTAGTATACGTTGTTAATTACCAATCCAATATAATTAACTCCATAAAATTATCAAGCTACATCTTTATATATACAATAGGCAAGCCAGGGGGTGGAATTCGTGTGGCATGTGTGAGACATTAATAGGCTGCAGCTAACTCCTATGGCACAACACTTGTCCAATTCCCTCCAAATGTAGCACAAACATGTATCATGGCTCTGGCTTTTGAACCGTCTAATTTCAATTGTTCAGTTTACATTTATATTAGTTTTGGCCCCATATTTTGGTCAGTAGGTCGCGCACATAAAAAGCACACAGACAGAACACATGTATGTATGTGGGTGGGCGTGTGCGCTCATCTGCGTGCTGTGTTGTGCCAACTGTGCGTAGCATTTCTCATTAAATATGTAGCATAAGCACAATAATTGTAATAATAGCACTATAGGCTACTGCTTTATTTTTAAGCCTGCATGTTTGTTATTTGTAAAAGTGCTGTCCGCCCCCCTTGCTTTAAAGTTGTCAGATTGGCAAGGCAACACATCAACAGAGTTTAATTTCGTTATTATTTTACTGGCTATCATTTCACCGGAACTATTCATATCATAGGTTTCAGTCTCTCCACTGTTAGCCTATTTCCTGCCCTATATAGATATAATGCTGTACGAAATCTAATCTGTAACATAAATCGTTTCTTATGGGGGTTCCTGGCACAGGGAGTCGTTAGTTAACATGAAAATGTTTGAGAATCACAGGCTAATAGAAGTGATCAGAAGCAACTTTTTTATCAACCACCGTATGTCATCAAGGCACAAACGCACTCATGCTATGTTATACACCAGGGGTCTTCAACAGGGGGTCCGGGACCCCTAGGGGGTCCTCAGAGCTACTATAGGGGGTCCGCCAAATCTTTGTGTGATAGGATTTCGTTTTTTTTACATTAACCACTTGAACCCTAGAAATCCTTTTCTGAGGGGAACATTAGCCGAAAACAGCCGATCTACAAGCTTGTAGATCGGCTATTTTTGGCAAAGAGGCTATAGGTGTAGAGGGAAAAAAGAGCAGACTAAGTAAAAAAAATTTTTTAATCTGAAACACAATTTTATACAATATAGAGTAGGGGGTCCCTGCTTCATCTCTCTCTCAGCTAGGGGGTCCTTGGCCTGAAAACGTTGAAGACCCCTGTTATACACAAGAGAAAAAGCCTGTCTGTGTGTGCATGTTTGTGTGTATACCACAGAGGTGAAGTCCTGAGCCTGCCACAGGAGCCATTCCTCACTGAGTGTGTAGAGAGCCTTCTCAGTGACAGAGTCCACTGGTCCCTTGGATATCTGCTGGGTCAGGGCGCTCACTAAGAGGAACAAATGCTGTCCCACCCTTTCCTGGAAGAAAGGTCACCATCCGACAGATACAGATTTACATTAGATTAAAAGGTAGTGGCTTCTGAACTGGCGCTTGTAGATCTGCTAAAAAAAAATTATCGTGAAAAGTTGTGCAAATCTTTGAGTATATATTTTCTTAAAGCGAACATTTGTAACTCAAATCTTTGCTTCTGGGCATGCCTGGAACAAAACATTTAACATATGTTCGCGTTAAAACATATATATTCAAAGATTTGCACAAATATTCACGATTTTTCGAAAATAGCAGATCTACAAGCTCATAGCGTGGCACTCGGTGCCGCGCTATGAGCTTGTAGAACTGCTATTTTCGAAAATAGCCAAAGAAATCTAAAATTACAGACATGTGTTCCCGGATTCAAGGGATTAAACCCACGGTGCAAATGTGTGCATTGTGCAAATAGACCGAGCTGAGCGGAGCTGATTTAGTTCAGTTATAACAACAAAATCATACCTTTAGGTATAATTTGGTGTGGTTAACGTTAGGGTAAGGATCTGGGAGGGTGGTTAGCCAATGACACTGTGTGACCAAACAATTCTAGGATTCGGAGCTTGTATAAATTGTGTACCAGCAGTAGTTCAGGAGCCACAACCTACATCGGTTTACAGAATGGACTCTAATCTATTTTCAAGTGGGGCAACAACACAGCAAATAAGACAGACAGACAGACAGACCCTGAGGAATCCATAGAGGCAGATGGACATCCAGTTGGTGAGCAGCTTCTCCACGATGGACTCTGTGCGTCGCAGCATTAGCTTGGGCTGGGTGTTGCTGGGCTGCTCCATCAGCGCCCTCAGCAGCTCCTCCATCACCTGGGTGAGGTAGACCAGGTCTCCGTGTAGAGCCACTGTCAGCAGAGAGGCCACAGTACACCTGGGGACAACACACATTAACCTAGCATCTCTTGTTCTAATCCTATAGATTGTGACCTTGATCGTTGTCCTTTTCAACCCCAAACTCAATTGTCTCTTGGCAGCATCCTACTGTCATTCCCTCCACGTTCCATTCTGTGTAAATAGTCAGATTAATTACTGGTCAATCCATGCATTCAGGTATGAATGCATAGAGGGGAAACACATTTTCACTGGCACATCAACATAAAGCGCCGTTTGTCTCCATCAAGTACTGTAAAATGTCCTCCATGTCTATGACTGGACTATAATGGACTACAAAACAGCAGGTTAACTGAAAAACAACACTGACTTGTCTTTGATGGTGAAGTTCTTCTGTTCTTCCAGTGCATGGACCATGGATGTAAGGAACAGCTGGTCTTGGATCAGTTTGGAGAGGGCCTGGCAACACTCCTCAGGCTGCGTCTTCACCACATCCTGACCACAGGACATATATAGATAGTTCTACTATATAAAATGTTGGATCTCTGCTCTACATGTAAAGTGTTTTGAGACAACTCGTTGTGATTTGACACTTAAATAAAATTCAATTCAATTCAATTCAATTCAATTCAATTCTACCCATGATTGAGAAAAGCATTCTATAACGCAGACGCATCAACAGTCCTTGTAAGATTTTACCTGGCCAATGTCTTTGATAAAAGATGTCACCAAAGTTCCACCCTGGAAGTTAATTGAAAGATGGGTTTTAGAAAAATAAAATCCAAAGAACCCATTTATCATATTTTACCCTTTTTTCAAGCTATAGCCTATTGTACTGTACCTCAGGGAAGAATATTCTGGAGGCAAAATGCTTGTAGTCCAGGAAAGGAATAGTTCCAACGTTTTCTATTAGGGCCGACCCCTCTGTCTGCAGATCCACAAAACCTGAGGACCAGGACTTAGTTACGTTTAAGGTAATGTGATTGACAAAGAGTGTGTGTGTGTGTGTGTGTGTGTGTGTGTGTGTGTGTGTGTGTGTGTGTGTGTGTGTGTGTGTGTGTGTGTGTGTGTGTGTGTGTGTGTGTGCGTGTGCGGTGTGCGCGTGCGACTGTTTGTGGTGGTAGTTGTTGGATCAAATTATTTTTTTAACTGACCTTGTCTAATATCATTTCTGATGTCGAGCTCCAGATCTTCGATGCGTTTGTTCATCTGAGCTGTAAGTTTCTTTTGTTGATTGCGATGCAGGAACACCGCAGCTAAATGGCACAAACAAAGGCGAGTGAATTAAAGCCAAATTAATAAAATGTTACACATAAGTGGCAGTGGTTACTATAGAAATGGCGTACTTACCACCAATACATATAGGCAGTAATATGACCAGTAATGAGAGAAATATCAGCAGAGAGCCGCGATTTTCATTTTCAAGGGGGGGGATTTCATTTCCTCCAAATTTGATCTGAAATGCAAGAGTAGCTCAGTGTGTTTCTTCCAAGACTGTAGTGTATCAAAGATAGCTCAATATAATTAGATTGTAAGCTAATAATATTCACCTGCAGGGCCTGAATTTTGTCATCAGTTATTTTTTGTATCTTACAGATGAAAAAGGTTTCTCCGATGCTTTCCATAACACACTCGTACGTCTTGTTGCCCTGAACTGCCAGAACTGACAAGTCAGCCAAGGTCATGTTCAGTTTGTCAGGCTTTTTCTGAAAGATCAACAAGAGAAATGTTTACCTTTATGAATGAATACAGTATATGGTCTCTGTCGGGTGGAAACCTCATATGTCTAAAACTGTTACTTTTCAGGATTCGAATTCAAAAATAGCAAAAGTAGCAGATCTAAATGCGGCGCGAAGCGTGCTTGCAGATCTGCTACTTTTTGATGATTTTGTGTGATGCTGTAGTGTGATCAAGTAGGACATTCATTTACGAAAAAACGCGAAAAGTTAAAATACGGACATAGGAGGTTTCTGTGTGCCTGTGAGCATCTTGTACCTCAGTACCTGTATAGTGATTTGCAGGTCAGCTCGGTCAGGTCCTGTCCTGGTGGAGGTGAAGTTGATGAACTGTGGGTCAGGGTGGTAGGTGATCTTCATTGGGCAGGGCAGGCTTTTATTGGCTACTTTCAGGGACACGATGCTATTGAACGTTTCACGAGCATTTGCAGCCGGAGGTGTTGCAGCCGGAGGTGTATCGTACGATAGAGTCTATAGTGACAAATAAGAAAACAGAAATTATGTGAATGTGTGTGTGTGTGTGTGTGTGTGTGTGTGTGTGTGTGTGTGTGTGTGGGGGGGGGGGGTACAGGATAGATGGCCACTAGGGACATCTGGGTCTTCCGGTTGCCCACATTTCCCTAGTACCCACTCTTCAGGGTGCCCACATTTCCCTAGTGCCCAGTCTTCCTGGTGCCCAGATTTCCCTAGTGCCCACCCTTCTCCACCCCTAAGTGCCCTCTATTCCAGGTGCCCACATTTCCCTAGTGCCCACTCTTGTCCACCCCTAAGTGCCCACTCTTCCACGTGCCCACATTCCCTAGTGCCCACTCTTCCTAGTGCCCAGTTATACCGGTGCCCAGTCTTCCTGGTGCCCAGATTTCCCTGGTGCCCACTCTTCTCCACCCCTAAGTGCCCACTCTTCCAGGTGCCCACTCGTCCACGGTGCCCAGTTTTCCCTAGTGCCCAGATTGTTTTGGTGCCCACCTATCCTGTTACGTGTGTGTGTGTGTGTGTGTGTGTGTGTGTGTGTGTGTGTGTGTGTGTGTGTGTGTGTGTGTGTGTGTGTGTGTGTGTGTGTGTGTGTGTGTGTGTGTGTGTGTGTGTGTGTGTGTGTGTAATGACATGTTATGCAACATGCATGACCTGTTGAACCATGACCTGTTTTTTTTTTTTTCCTCTCCAATTTATTGGTTATGCCAATTAAATTTAACCACACACATTTCAGTGTGTTGTCCGCCACAGCCCGTAGGAGTACGTGCAGTCACAAATATCACTCTCCCCCCCCGAACACAAACCAATTGTGTTCGTAAATACAGTAGATGCTTGACAACGGCAGATGCACGATAAATAAATTAAATTTGTTTGGCTACTGGCTGGTTGCCACTATGTTGCTCTGGATAAAATAGTCTGCTAAATGCCTATATCTTTAATTGTGTTTGTGTTGTGAAAGGCCCACCTCCATGCTTCTGTTACTGGGATAACTGACTAGCTGAGGAACATGGCTATGGATGACTTCCTCCACAAACTCCAGATGTGAACCCTCGATCGTGATCCTCCTCTTCCCACTGAGGAACACACAACAGTAGCCAATTAGTGAAGTCAAAATTTAGACACACACACACACACACACACACACACACACACACACACACACACACACACACACACACACACACACACACACACACACACACACACACACACACACACACACACACACACACACACACGTCCAATGGTGTAAAGGAACCAATACCTTTTTTACTTTGGAGCATGATCCATTTTGCGGACTCTATTGTTTTTATGTGTGTCATACACATGCACAACATGTGTTTGTTGTGAAGTAGAGACTATATTTCTGAGTGTGCCCGGCCCGCACAGTACCTACCTGGCCCAGGTAGTGATTGGTGTAATCCTGACGCACATTGGAGATGAGCCGTAGGTGACGTTGGCATTGCCATGGCAACTGCCATCAGCGAGGACGGCACATATTTTGACCAAGCCTTTGTCCGCTTCGGGGATGTGGAATGTCAGACTCACCCCTGTGTTGTTCCATACTGGAGATCTACCAACATTCATATGGAGAAAAATAAAGACAGTAGTTCTAACAAACTGCAAACAAACTGTCACAAATACAATACTGTGCAGAATCTATAATTCCACTCACTCTTTTGGACTGCAGTCCATGTCTGCCTGGATCCGTACCCTGGTCACATCGCCGAGGTTACGGCCTCTCATCAGGGCATGGTTTCTGCCATGGAATGACACCACACTGGGAGTGATGGAGGAGATCTCTGGTTTCTAACACACACACACACAAACACACACGCACACACACACACACACACACACACACACACACACACACACACACACACACACACACACACACACACACACACACACACACACACACACACACACACACACACACACACACACACACACACACACACACACACACACACACACGCACACACAAGTTTGGATAAGCGAACAAGGAAGTTGGTTTGTTGAAATGCTAGATTAAACAAAATGTTGACACACCTCAGAGAGGATTACTCCATATCCTGGTATGTAAAAATAAAGCTTGCTGACTTGTTGTTTTAGTTGTAATAATACTAGTCCTCATTTAACCCTTTTTGGGCGGGAACCCCTATTTGTAACCATACCTTTCAGGACGGGAACCCCTTTTGGGGTACTTGTTGCTATGTACAGTATATAGCAACATACATTTGTTGTAATTTTTCAATAAATATTTGAAGTTTTTCAGAAAACCTAGGTCAGGATTTAGAAGGCGTTTTTAGAATGGCCTCAGGTCTAAATAAGTTAAAAGGCTCAAGGACAAAGCCGCCCATTTGCTTTCACCAAACACTGGAGATCTGATCTTGGGTGGTGTGAATGTACAGCAGTATTTAACTATAACTCTTCTGTTTGATTGATTGATTGAATTGATTGAATATTTTATTAGGCAAAAAATGTAAAACAGCACAGTTACATTTAAAATACTTTGTCTAACAGGTCCGTTCATAAAGGTCCTTGCGGACTTGTTTCCAATGAGGGCCTTGGTATTCAATTCATAGACATATATAGTGGCACCACAGTTCAAATATCATTACAACAACAAAAAAAATGACTCATGTGACATACTGTACAGTCCTAACTGAAGATATGAGATCACGCCAACTCACCAAGAAGTAAGAATGTGCTCTGTTATTCTGAGTATTACATAAGATAGAAAGTAAGTGACCAATGAACTTACTGGGTAGTCCATTCCTGACTCGGCTATTTCACAAACACTGTTCTGTGGACGGAAGTGAAAAGAGACACTATGGTGAAATGCAGAAGCAAGAAACCATACTGTGATAATGAAACTGAATATAGAATAGTTTTCAACTTCTGGTGATGAGGAGTCCAATAGATTACTGACAATCTTAATTGTGACAGACTCTCCAAGACCTGGCACATCTGGTAGTAATATTTCTGTGTTTATCTAAGACAATGACAGCATGCATCATTACTTTACCCCCAGGTTTGTCCAGGAGCAGGTGTTGTTACTCCAGCCACATCCAGCCATGATGCACCGATGACACCTGAATAGAGAACACATACCAATCTAAATAAGAACATATCCAAGATCATATCCCTCACATATAACCTTAATAACAAAGTGACTCACAGGACTGAAGTAGGAGGTCCAGAAAAATCAGAACAGTTGGTCAGCTTCAGTTCCTTTTTCAGCTGTGTCTCCCGACTCTGCCCTAGTCTAATCCTGACTATTAAATCTAGTCCTGTAAAACAACACAATACAACGTATTAGGGGTGTATCGATATCTAAACAGCAACAACAATCGTGTGACTCGTAAGGCAAGACAAGGCAGTTTTATCTGTATAGCACATCTCAACAACAAGGCAATTCAATGTGCTTTACACAGAACATCAAGCAAAGGAGACACAATTATACAATGACATTAGGATACATAAAACAAAAGCCTGGCAAAGAATCGATACTAAGCATTTGCCTGTTAAAACAGGAGGGGTTTAATTACTTCACGCTGCATTCCATATCACTACACTTCATCTCTATAAATGTGTGGAATCTCTGCATGCCTGTCAAGATGTCAGTTTGTCCATATTTGGTCAAATAAAAATGTCTATGTATTTGCCAGTGAATCATTGTTTACTTATTTAGACCCATAATAATAAAATGTTCCCTTAAAAGACAAATCCTACACTATATACACGTATACATTTCACACAAATAGAACTTTTGGCTAAATAGTTACTGTATCGATTTTAAATCATTGTATCGTATCGTTATAAATGAACGAATAAAGTCCATGTATTGTATCATCAACCATGTATCGTGATGTGTATCGTATCACTGTTAAAATCGTTACACCCCTACAACGTATGTCTGAGATGCTGGCTACTGCAGGGTTTTCTGACACTTCCTTTGATAAAGAGTATCTTGAGTGTTCAAAGGGTCACTGACCTTCAGCAGGGAGTCTGTTACTAGGAAGAGAACAAGAGCACAGCGGAAACTGTGGGGCTCGACCTGTTGGACCACAAACATTTTCGCCTGTGAGGAACTCACAGGCGAAAACAGGCGGTACATCCCCACTACTCAGATGAGCCTGGATAGTTAGATGTATCTAAAACGACAAAAAAATATTTTGAAATAATAATCGAAATTATAAATATACATAGATTATCTGATTATTTGTCATTGCTGAAGCTTGGATAATGTGGGCAACAACTAATGCCAGGGTGATGATGATAATAATAATAATAATAATAATAATAATAACAATAATAATACAACAAATGTATTTGCATATCACTTTCCACGTTTTATTTTCACAAGACATAACTGAAACAAGCAAATAAAAGTAGCACATCACAAAATAATAATCTGAATTGTAAAATGTACTCAACCAATGTTCCATACATACATAGATGATATTTTTATGTATCTGTACCTGATCATTGCTCTTCTCTACTCGATGAGAGATGATTTTATCTTCATTGGAGTCATCAGGAATGGACAGCCAAACTGAATTTGGGCATTCATCCTCAAATGTGCAGCTGTCAAGGTGCCAAATTGAATGATAAACCATTTAATAACCAAGGACAAAGTTTGTACGGGTAACAAAGATACGACTAGAAGCACTCCGTGGATCAGATATCTCCGCCAGGCTGGGTTGCCTAGGCAGGGCTATCAGGACACGAGGAGGCTGTAGGGGAACTACCATTTTATATGACATGGTGAAACATTTAAAATTTGTGGTTCCTCAAATGAATACAAGAACGCTCGATACTTGCATTCATGACTTTTGGCATACATTGTAAACATGTTCATTACATGACTCCAGAGATAATGTTTAGTGATTTGTGTGAGTTTTAGACCAAATCTATAGTAGTAGCAGACCGTGTGTCTTGAAGAAAATGCAAAAATCTAGTTAGTCAGATTTTGATTGTATGACCCAAGGTTCAAGAGTTATAGGCCAAAACAAAGCGGCCTGGTGTAGCGCCACCATGAGGCCGATTTGAAAAATATTGGCCTATACTGGCAGTGTGTACAAAACGTTTGATGCTGATCAGTCCAGCTGTTTCCAAGATTAGCTGTGTACAGATAAACACAACACAGGGGGGACTCCTGGCCTGAAGAATATAATAGCAATCACAGAAGAGTATGAGGAACCAGTGCAAATACCTGTAATAACTGTGACTGACCTCTTTTTTGTATCACACCAGCCACAATAGGGGTCCTGTGCAGACCAACAGGCCTCCAGACTTATGTGTAATTCACACTCAGATACAGGTACACGGTTCATCTAGAACGCACACACACACACACACACACACACACAGACACACAGACACACACACACACACACACACACACACACACACACACACACACACACACACACACACACACACACACACACACACACACACACACAATTATGCAAACATGGATCACATATAGCATCATAGTTGTAAAGTTATACAATATGTATTACATATATGTTATCCTTGTACGCATGTATGACCAACCTGATTTTTTATTGCCACATATACATGTTTACTGTCCACCGGGTCCAGATGGATTTTGGGAAACACTTTCCGGTCATCATCAGTCCTGTACAGCACCCTGGGGCAGGCGGTCTGATACGCCTTGTCCACAGCAAGCTAACATGGAGAGTAAATCAACAAATACAGTATATATAACAGTGTAGCCTTCCGCTTCTGGCGCAGCCACTGCTGCTGTCGCTGCACTTATTTGTTTTAGTTATTTCGTTATTGATATTGCTTTTTTTTTTTTTTTTCAAAGTTTTTCTTTGATAGATTACGGGTCTATAAGGACAGGGGCTATTGTTTGTTTCCTTTGTTAAATGTGGCCCTCTAAAGCCCTTTGAGACTGTAACAGTAATTAAGGGCTATTAATAAAAGTGACAAAATTAAAGTGTGTCAAGGCGAGATTTTGTCCCTTAAAATACAAATGCAAACCTTTAATGTTACTTGTTATTTGAATGAACAGTGCTAAGAAAATGCATGTGGATTTTTTCAGGGATTATTCTCTATGAAAATTCTGCAGTATTTTGTCCAAGGAAATTGTTTTGATTGTGTTACCCAGGGGCTATACTCACTTATTTCATCATGTGAGCCCATGCATGCATGAAAGAAAACACTGTGTAAAGAGATTCTGTTGTGTATAATTGCGTTACTGAGATGTAAAAGCAGGATAGTATAGGGCACTCGTGTGTGACACAAAGTTCTTGCCATCAGACAAGATAATAAAACAAACTGAATACCACATCAACAACACAACATTGTAAGGGTTAATATATTTTAAAACCCTCATGTTGTAACTGAAAGCATATGACAGACACTACACAGACCTTAATGAGTTGTCCATCTCCTGTTCCAATGAAGAACACCAGCCAAGACTTCTGTCTCACTGCTAGCACTGAGGTCATGGATTTGTGTTTAAACAACACAATGTTTTTCTCTGGTGTCAGCAAACGGGGCTTATTGCCCTGTAAAACACACACACACACACACACACACACACACACACACACACACACACGCACACACACACACACACACACACACACACACACACACACACACACACACACACACACACACACACACACACACACACACACACACCTGAAATGTCATGAAACCTAGTACATGAGACTTTTATCAAATAATATTTTAAAGCACCAGTTGTGCTAGATTCTTAGGATTAATTACTGTTCTGCAAGCTTTAAAACAGCAAGCTTAAAAACAAACATTTGTATAGGATTGGACAAGTTACATCACTTACATAAATCATATTATTAGCCAAGCTGTAGCCTACCTTATCCGATTCCTTACAATTGCTGCAGAAGTCTGGATCATCATCTGTCGCACCATTCGTGCTCGGGCTGATATCAAAGATAGCAAGCGCTGTATTGTCCATGTCCTGCTGCGAGTCACTGGCCGCAAACACACCTGCCCACAGAACCTGTCCACCGCCGCCTGGAATCACGGAGGAGGACAGGAGACTGGTGCGCTTTCTGCCATCATTACACTCAAGTGTTGCGCCTCGCAGGGACTTTAAGGTATCCGTCTTATGCGTTTTGCTTTGGAGCCAAACAAGGCGAATTCTACCTTCATTTTTTCCATCTGGAGGTATTTTAGAGAATATGTAAATGGTTGAATTGATCTGAAATCCATCCACTAACTCAAAGCTTTTATCAGATCTTGTCCAGATGTGAGGGGTGCCAATTTTACCAGTTTCTGAAAATATACCCCCATCCCCTGGCTGTTGGTCATTTGTATTATGCAGGTAAATCCCTCTGTCTACTAAAATGCCACAACTCTGGTACTTTCTTTTAGCAGCTAAAATGTACACCTCGGTCTTCCCTGCGCCCACCTCCACGTGGACCAGGCGTCCACTGAACGTGTCGTTGGGTCCAGACCCCACGCTGATCTTCTCCATGTGCACCGATTTTGAGATGTTCTTCAGGTCCAGTAACTCGCAGTAGTCGCATCCACGCAACGTCAAGCCGCAGATGATCAAAGTGCCATTCTCGACGAACGGCACCATCGTATTGACGATGAAAGTTGCGTTGCCAAGGACCCCCTCTGGAACCCTCTGAAAAGTGTCGTCCGGCGTCAGGTGTCCTCTCTGAGATCGACTCTGGAGCAGAGACAGCGTGTGGCTCAGGTGGTACAGCCGCTCCTTGGTGACAACGTAAACGGAATCGTTGGCGACAGCAAAGTCGCGGACATCTCCGTCAAAAGTGAAATCTGCGTCCCGATCGCACCAACCAGATCTCACACTCAGTACAAATAACAGCTTGAGTCCTAGAATGGCCCTCATCTTGTACAACCGTCAATTCCCCTGCCAATTCCCCTGGGGACATAGACAGTGTATGTGACACAGTCAGTCAGTCAGTCAGCACCCTGTGCCAACAATCAACAAGTGCTGTGAGTGAGTTGCTAAGGGGAACAAACACCGCGCGCTTCCTTTGCGTGCTTCAAAGCTGATGTGAGAACTGCGAAGATCCGGTGTTGAACTTGTGCAGTCTGCAGATGATGGAGGGAAATAGCTTGCCTAACCACCCCGAATAACCCAGGGCCAGAGGCTACTGCGTAATAGTGCGTAAAGGTCAATGCTTCTCAAACTTTTTTAGTCAAGGACCCCCAAATGCACACTTATTAGCCCGCGGACCCCCATTTGAAAATGTATGCCACCCCCATCAGAGAAGATTTTTACGGCTCTATAGCACTGATTTTCAACCATTTTAATTCAAGGACCCCCAGTTTCACATGCATTGAGGCTACGGACGGACCCCCATTTACTGGCATTTCTATCTCTGGGACCCATGGGACCCCAATTTATATTGTAAAATCAGTATTAATTTAACTCTGAGAGTGTACAATACGGGTCCATTTGGTTCCATTTGTACACTCTCAGAGTTACAGCCCCGTCCCATATAGGGTCCATTTGATTCCTAACTATCCATCATTTAGCTGGGGACCCCCTGGAACTCCCTCAAGGACCCCATGGGGTCCCCAGACCCAACTTTAGCCCCCTTTCCACTGCAGCTTAAGCACCACACCACACCACACTACACCACACCACACCGCATCAAAATATCTTCCGTTTCCATTACACAAAAGTACCCCCTCTCAAATCCACAGGTATGAGTAGCAGACTCAGGCCATTGACACTCATTTGTAATGTAAACATAGATGGAGGTCATTGCTTTTTGTCAAACAATGTAATGTAAATGAGTGGCCAACTGTCCTGTATACAAATGCAAATCACCTGTGCACGTGTGGGTGAACCATATGGTTCGGTATGAACCAAATGGATCCTTATAACTGTGATTATAATACAATATAAATTATAATGTATTACAACTATGCTAATTATAATACACTATAATAGATTATAACTGATTATAATACAATATAAATTGTTATAATTTATTACAACTATGATAATTATAACACTATAATAGATTACAACTGTGATCATAATACACTATAAAGTAGTATAATGTTTTACAACTATGATAATTATAACACACTATAATAGATTACAACTGTGATCATAATACACTATAAAGTAGTATAATGTTTTATAACTATGATAATCATAATACACTATAATAGATTATAACTGTGATTATAATACACTATAAATTATTATAATGTTTTACAACTATGATAATTATAACACACTAGAATAGATTTTAACTGTGATTATAATGATCTATGAAATATTATAATGTTTTACAACTATATCCTGTTCTAAATAAAACGTTGGTGAGTGATCAGTCATTATGAAGTGTTTGGCTCCGTTTGGCCTAGCTCAGACCTACCCAGGACTGGGTACTTTTTAGGCACCAGTTTAGTACCACTTACACACCACTCTACCCACTTCATTGTAGTGGAAACCGAGGCACAAGTGGACGGTGTGGTGTGGGGTAGGGTGAGGCCATGCATATGGAAAGCCGCCTTTGAGAACCAATGGTATAGGTCATCTATGATAGAGCTCAGCTGTTTTATCTCAGCCAGGCCGAAGGCGTGACCAAGACTATGTTTTGCAAATTGCACCCTGTCTGTCTGTCTGTCTGTCTGTCTGTCTGCAAGCAGCTAATCTCCGGCACCTTTGACCCGATGGCAGCGAAACTGTGCACGCACACTCCCATGGGTGCCAGAGCAGAACCTCTGCCCCAAATATTTTTGATATTGGCTACTTCTACAGATTTTATCCATACATCACGCAAATCAGTAGCCTACACAGTATCTCTAGTCATGTCATGTGATCAAGACGGATCTGTCCGATTCATATTCATATTCCATCCATCCTAAGATTGGCTTCCAAATTTTGCAGGATTGGTCCGTTTTGAACAAAATGCCTCAAATCATGAACGCAGCGAGCGATTTCGAGAAATTTAGGCTGAGGAAGAAATGCCACTTGACATTTTTCAAATAAGCCTCATGGTGGCGCTATAACAAGCCAATTCTTTTTTTCTTATAACTGCACCGATCTGCCTGAAACTTTGCACAAACTCCCTAGAGGCCAATTTTTTTTTCCACATCTGTCTTTTATAGCGCCACCAGGAGGCCGACTTTTGTCAACCCCATTTTTTTACATTACTCCTTCAGATTTTGTCCGAAAATCACGCAAATCGGTACACAGTATCTCTAAAGTCATGTGATCAAGACAGATCTGTTTGATTTTTCATATTCCATCCTGATTGGCTAAGATTGACATCTCAAGTTTGCAGGAGTGGCCCGTTTTGAATAAAATGCTGCAAATCATGAACACAGTGTCCGATTGCGGTGAAACTTTGGCACGTTCGCACGTTGATGAACAAATGCCACCCTTTTAAAATTGCCTTATTATAGCCTCACCAGGAGGCCAATTTTTGCAAACACATTTTTTTATATTATAGTAGGCCTACTCCTACAAATATTGTCCAAACATCACGCAACAGTACACAATATCTAGTCAAGTGATCAAGACAGATCCGTCTGATTTTTCATATTCCAGCCTGATTGGCAAACTCTGAACATTGCTGGGCCACAATAACCTACCTGACCTGGCGGAGACCTGTGCTCCGAGGAGCACTTTTTCTAGTTTCTTCTACGTAATCCCCATGCATTTTATTTTCATACGCTGATTATTACGCTCAAAAGACGTAGGCTATGCATTGCGAACAAGAGCCTTGCGTTCATGCATTTACCATTATGGTCTATTTCTGAGTGTGGGGAAATCTTTCATTTCTCAGTTGTCAATGTGAAAAGGCGAGTGTGAATGATGCTATCCTACTTTTAGCACTGCCACTCTGTGCTAAGCAGTCTATTCATACAAGGCTAATAAACCAAACTTATATCATAGCCTGATGCTGATGGGAAATCCCAATTGGCATGCCTACAGCTCCACATTTCCACACCAACAGGCTATAGGCCTATTATCCAAAGCGACTTACAATAAGTGCATTCAACATATAGGTAGGGCCGCAGGGAACGAAACTACTAATCACCAGAAGTATTAAGTCAAGTGCATTCTCTTCTAAAACAAGCAACCAAGAGTATACCTATAGCGCTAAAGTAAAAGTGCAATATATCAGCTACCTACTTTAATAAACAGATGAGACAAAATAGGAAAATCAAATGAGCAAGAGCTAAAACAAATAAGTGTATCGAATAAACAAGATCCAATCATACAGTTGTAATGTAAATACACCGGATTTAGCAAAAATGCTAATTTGTGCTGAGTTAATCTTCTTTAATAGAATCAAAGATCTGATCCAGCAGGCACAGTGTAATAGGCCTAATCAGTCAAATCTGTGTGCAATGTTTTATAGTTCAGCTGTATGCAAAGACAGAGATGTAGGCCTACGAATCAGAGGGGTTCTCTTTGCAATATCATTAATAAAGTTTGCATAACCTTGATGATTGTGCTGTAGCCTGAAACAGTAAACCACACCAGTTTACACTAAAACTTAATTTAATATGCGAGCTCTTAGGTCAGAGAGACCTCAATGCAATATTTAAAAGAAACGTGTATAAAGTACTAATAACCAGACATTTTTATGCCGGAAAAGAAGAAAGTAGTCTATATGGTAGATGGGATGTATAATTTTGTACAAGTTTTATGAATCACACACTTCTAGAGACCAAGAAGAAATTCACGAACTGTAATATTACACTGCAATTAAAATGTAGGCTAACTTGATTTGAAATATCAAGCCTTTCTCGGCTATTATAGTCTATAATAGGATATTGGCAGTGGTAGTGGTGGAAAAAGTACACACATTTTAAGTAAAAATATTAAAACTGCAATGTAGAAGTAGGCTACTCTGTTACAAGTAAACGTCTGGAATTCAAAATTTACTTGAGTAAAAGTACAAAAGTATTGGTATCAAAATGTAGCCTACTTAGGAGTAGGCCTACCAAAAGAAGAAAGTAGCCTACTCATTATGAAGAATGTCAACCGAGTATTCAAATGTATAAAAATCTTTGAAAATAGTAGATCTACAAGCTCACAATGCATTGTGAGCTTGTAGATCGGCTATTTTCGAATGGCCAAAATGTATAGGTTGAAGTGGTTATTGTATGTTTTGTAATTATAATCAAAATCTACAAAGTAACTATAACTATTTGCCTCTGAGATGTAGTGGAGTAGAAGTAAAAGTACTGAAAATTGGAAATACTCCAGTTAAGTAAACAAAACAAAAACTCCTAATTGTACTTAAGTACAGTACTTGAGTTAATGTACTTAGTTACTTTACACCACTGGTGTGTGCTACTATTTTCTAACACTAGAGGGCATCACACGCCACCATATCACCTCGTCCTAGAGGACTGCAACGGTATGCAGCACTTCTACAGCTCAGTGCAGGGTGGAATTCATTGTTGCCATGTCCGCTTATTATAAGCGACTTTGGGGTAGTTTTTCTGTAAAGTTGCTTATGGTAGTGGAGGGTTGCAGGTGTTTTGGAGTTGTTTCCTCATGTCGTTTAAACCAGTGTTTCTCAAACATTTTCAAGTCAATGACACGACCCCCCCCCCCCCAAATTGATATGTATTTGTCTGCGGACCCACATCCCATCTGAACATATTTTATGCCAGGACCCCCCCTCCCCCATACAAGATTTGTGTTGTTAAAGTGTCTAAAAAATATTCAAAATTTTTTTTCTTCAAAATCTTCAAGATTTTTTTTATTAAATAGCTCGACGCATGTGAGCTTGTAGATTGGCTATTTTCAAATAGCCAATGTATTATGTTTAAAGGGCGAAGGGGGCGGCTCGCTTCTTTTGGGCTTGTTTTCATAGACCATGCAGGTTCCTTCTCGTTTTCATGGGCTTGTTTTCATGGACCCGGTTGCTTGTTTCTCTCGCAACATCTGGCAACGCTGGTGGAATTGGCTCCACGCTCCTGTATATTTGGACGGATCTCTCCGTCTTGATGATCATTGACAGTTCAGTCCTCCGTCTGCTCCGGTCATTGTTGTGGTCACTAGGAGGTCAGGTGTGTCCACTTGTACAGCTGTCTTTCCATCTAGGCGCGTCTGACTGAAGGTCGAGCACACCATCGTCTGACCACCAGTGTCAACTCCTGTATCCCTGCGTTCAGCAATCGATTTCATTCAATCGTTTCTGGTGAGTAAATAGAGGCGACGCATGTTTAGGCTTAGCCCTGTTCCACAGAGCGTTAGTGAGTTCTCTCTAACGCCCTGCAAGGCGCGCTGCTCTGCTCATAGACCGAACATTACACTGACTGCCGTGCGAGGTCTCCGTCTTTAATCGAAATAAACAAAACTACTTCGCTACTCACCGAAATAAAGGCTGTTTTGTGTTGTTGAAGGTCTATTCTCCCGGGTGGGAAGCCACCTTCTCTGTATAATACGCTTTTTGGGCAGAAAATAAGATATGTCCGCAAGATGGAAATTATTTTATTTACCCCACTGCGCCCTCTACAGATCTGGTCAATGATAATTTACATTGACCAGATATGTAAAGAGCGCAGTGGAGCACATAAAATAATTTCCGTCAGGTGGACATATTTTATTTTCTGCCCAAAAAGTGAATTACACAGAGAAGGTGGGGTCCTGAGAGGCTTCCCACCCTGGAGAATAGGCTTCCAACAACACAAAACTGCCTTTGTTTCGGTGAGTAGCGAAGTAGTTTTGTTTCTTTTTTTACTAAAGACGGAGACCTCGCACGGCAGTGTAATCGTGGGTCTATGAGCAGAGCAGCGCTTCTGGCAGAGCGTTTACTTTAGAGAGAACTCACTGACGCTCTGGACCAGAGCTACGCATGTTTAGGCTACAGGTCTGTGTTTAGAGATTATCACTACAAAGTTGACAACAATGTTGCTTCCACGAGATGTTTTCCTACTTGTAGCCTACTAGGTCTAGTCTCTGACAATAGCCTACACATATAACCTTAAAGGCTCACCACAGTTATTTTAAGATCGAAATAGACGTCAAAGTTGATCTGTTAATGTTATCCCGTTGGAAAATGAAATGGAAATCAAATCAACAAGGCAATTTGACTTCATTGCATTACTGCGTGATGTTCACATGATCATCTACTCCTATTAGCATAGTATTTTTTCCACCTTTTGCAATAGCCTACACAAAGAGCAGAGCAGCCTTTGCTGTTTAATTTGTTATAAATTAATAATAATTATCATTACATTGAAGCAGGGTTCTTTTCGTGGTATTCAAGCCGTTGATCGTATTGAGCCGCTTTGTGCGTGTTGGTGTTGCGGAATAGACCAATTATTTGTTTACCAACATTGAGACTAAACGCACAAGTGGTGATTGTTTCATGCAATCAATTCCCAACATATTGTTTCGGGGTTTCGCTGGTTTCAGTTCATTCAACCTCCTCTTGTGTGTTGTTGGCTAGTGAGGCGCGTCCTAGCGAGACCATAGAGCGAGACATGACAGAATGGGTTTCATTTGATGCCGGGCTGCGCGCGCATACTGGTTCTTATCAGCGTGACGTCGTCTATTAAGGGGTCTATAGCGATATATTATAACTCTATGGTCTATAGTCTTGATCTCTCAGCAGAGTAGGGGTCATTCAGAGTAGGGGTCACTCAGCAGAGTAGGCGTCATTCAGGCCCTGAATTTCAGGGAGAGTTTCGAGGAGACCTGAGCATGTGGGAGCATTTTGTCTGTCCCCAGACTCGCAGTGGGATTACCTGTGTTGAAAAAGCACATTTTAAAGACTTGTAGCTATGGATGGCACTGTGTTTTGTTATGTTAACTCTTAAAAAGTACATGGGATGGTGTGCAGTTTAAGAGCGGAATAAACAAACATGACATCTAAGAGAATCCACCAAACTAAAGGTTATTGTCCAGTTTGTCCCCCTTTCTTCAGATGACAGGCAGCCTGTGGTCTGTGAATGTCTTTCTATAGCGTGTGGTGCACCGTACAGCTGGGTCCTCCCTGGGTTTGGAGCTGGTAGCTCTGTAATCTGTCCCTGAACCACATGCAGCACCACCCATATTCCTTCTGCATGCCGCTGACTCAACACAGGAAAATGACACAAAGCAGTGGGCACACACAGAACGTTATTTTGGTGTGGAAAGAAAAATAAATGTGCTCAGTTTGGGTGTTGTTGGACAGTGTCCAGGTAGAACCGTAGAGGAGGCTTTTGGTTACACCAGACCAGCTCCCCCGAAACGCCAGAGGATTCATTCCACACAAACCAAGCTGGGTCCGTGGTCTTTGTGTTTTGTTCCAGGCTCTGGACAGGTCCATTTTTAATGCCTCAGGTATTGTGTTTTTCCAGCTGAACTGTAATTTATTTTTTATTGCCCCCTAGCATGTGAGCACAGATTTAATGCACCAGGAAGGCGTACAATAGTTTATGCTGTGTATGTCATGATGTAAGCGTTAGAAAATGAATTTAAACAGATGCAATGAGCGTATACTGTGTATATACATAGCATGCACTACATATTGGCAACTTGTTCTAAACACAGATGCCCGTGAAAGCCTTTTATGGAATTTTGGATATGTAGGTAGAACCAGAACCCCATAGATAGGCCCTTACGGGGCTCATGAAGTTCTCTGCTTCGGAGGGCTCAAGTCATCTCAAATTATGTGCCATTCCAGATGGCCTAAAATGCGGGCTGATGTTTGATATGGAAGGACACACACACGCACGCTAGCACACGTGCATGCACACACACACACACACACACACACATGCACACACAAGCGCACTGTGCACACACACACACACACACACACACACACACACACACACACACACACACACACACACACACACACACACACACACACACACACACACCTGCCTGTGTTACAACCGTGTCACTCGTCAAAAATAACTAGTTTTAAACAAAAAAACACTTAAGATTGTGCAATATATTTTTTTCCTTTTTGCTATGAAATATACATTTCAGTGGTGTTAAAAAGCCACATCCAGATGTGTTCAATTTTGTTGCCGTGATGCAGGCTCTGACTGATCTCTCTGGACCACTTAACAGCCACTTAACTCACTCCATCTCAGGCCTCATGGAAGCCATTCATCTGATGAGCTCCCCTTCAGGTGACTTCATTATATGACGGGGGATGAGGGGTAGACTTGAATTAAGTCCATAAATGGCAAAAGGCCAGAGGGATGATGGCAGTAGAATACTGTACCGTTGGAAACAGATTCCTCTCCATGTCTCTCTGGTTCTGTGTGGGAGATGAACCTCTCCATGTCTCTCTGGTTGTGTGTGTGTGTGTGTGTGTGTGTGTGTGTGTGTGTGTGTGTGTGTGTGTGTGTGTGTGTGTGTGTGTGTGTGTGTGTGTGTGTGTGTGTGTGTGTGTGTGTGTGTGTGTGTGTGTGTGTGTGTGTGTGTGTGTGTGTGTACATCCTTTTAGTCAGTTGACCCAGACAGTTCAGAGACAGTTGACAAGAGAGAGCCTGTTGAGACTAAAAAAATAATTCTAATTGATGGAGTGAAAGGAAAAAAGTGATAGTCTGTTTTTTTGTTTGTTTGGGGGTGGGGTAGAGACTGAGAGAGGTAGAGAGAGACAGAATGCCAGGCAAAGTTCAGAAATCCTGTCACTGGAAGGTCATGGCGCTGCTCCGGGATCCCAGCATGGATGGAGAGGTAGAGAGAGAGAGAGAAAGCATGGAGAGAGGCAGAGATTGTAGCTGGAGAGGAAGAGAGAGAGAGCATGGATGCAGAGGTGGAGAGAGTGTGGATGGAGAGGTGGAGAGAGAGAGAGAGAGCGTGGATGGTTTGGCAGAGAGAAAGAGAGATGACCTCATCCATGTTGACTGAGGCACTCCTTTGCCACTTGAGCCCCAGTGGGGAGGTTTAGGACGGGGCACATGCGGGACGTGTACGACCATGCCATATATGGGTACGTGTGTCGGTGCAAAATAGAAAGGATGGGAGAAATAACGGTGCGTGTGTGTGTGTGTGTGTGTGTGTGTGTGTGTGTGTGTGTGTTTGAGACGATGAGGATGACTGCTTGGATGTACGCCACCTCATAACTTCAGCCAGTGTGAAGTCCGCCGGTTTACATGAAGTCTGGGTCATGTTTCTGACACCTTCTTGGCCCCGTACAAGTTTTGTGGAACCATGGCAGTGACAACTTGTTGTTGTGGGAAATGTTCCTAATTTTTCCAAGGAAAACAATTATATTTACTTGATTTTCTAGGACAGTGTTGTTTTTTGGGGGGTCACCTCTCTGCCTGCCTGCCATTATTTTGCAGTCTGCCTCTGACACACAGGCGCATGCATGCACACAAAATCACATGCGCCCACTAACACTATAGGATCCCAATGCCTCCCAAAAGCCTGCCTCAGCAACAAAGGAGTGTGTGAGTCACGGCAATGATGCGGTTGGGTTGCCCCCGGTAACACAGTGAACAACATCTCGGCCTCTTCCATCACTCTAGTAGGTGTGAGCCTGCAGCCCCACTTGCACTTATTATATAGCGGACAAAAACAATATATACCACCCCCTTCTCTCACTCTTGCTCCTCTGATTTGTCTTTCAGTGTAAAATGAACACTCCACTACTGTGTAGCTCACTCATTCTCTTTTGGTCTTCAATGCTTCTGTCTCTTTCTCCTGCTCCCCCATCTCCCTCTCACTTCCTCTATCCCTCTGCCTCCTACTCTCCCTCCCTGAGCCTCCTCCCCTCTCCCCCTTCCAGCTTCTCCTCACTTTCAGCCTCCTTTCCTCTCTCCCAGGCTTTCTTCCACAGCCTCCTCCCTCTCTTCCTCTCCCTCAGCCTCCTTCCTCTTCTCCTTGTCTCTTTCTCTCCCTCATCCTCCTCCATCCCTCTCTTCCTCCTCAGCCTCTTTCCCTCTCTCTTGTTCTCACTGCTCCAGAGAGATGAAGTGCTTGTCAGAGTTCATTAGAGGTTCATAGAGGTTTGACTCTGAGCCAATATGTGCTTCCAACACCATTTTGTTATCTTCAAAGATAGAAGTACAGTGGAGTTGTTATTGTCTATCATACAACAGGTAGTTCCGACCAAGCAATCTGATTGGCTGAAATAGCTATGTAGCCGTGCTTCAAACCAGCATCATAGCACGGGCCTAATCACATTAATAAATCACTCCGCACTGCAGTCCGCACCTGATTAGACCATATATGGCACAGCTGTGCTGTGAAGTCACGCTGTCCCACGGTAGGAAAACAAACAGACAGTAGCCTGACCCACCGCCGCCACCGGAGAACAAACAGCTATGCAAAATGGACTATGTTGTTAATTCGAGGGTGTGCTTTACCTTACATTATTGGCACTTCTGTGATGCTCGCGGAACTCGGCTTCGCCTCGTTCCTGACCGCATCACAGGCGTGCCAATAATGACGGTAAAGCAACCCTCTCGTGTAATATTGCTTAATTATCACACTCAAATATGATCATGATTTCAGGCTAGAAAGCAAAGCTACCGAGGGCTTTGTTTTTGACACAAAATGTGTTATTAAACACAAAATCCCTTTCTGATCAGATCCCAATGATATGCTGTTCCAATTCAGTCCTAAACATGTAGCTTGTCTTACAAAGTCTTAGAAGTATAGTCTCTCATTTCTGTATATATTAATTCATTAGTTTAAAGGTAATTTTCTTGGGTTAAAATAAGTGTTAAATAGTTCTATATTCTGATAGTAATCATTGCTATAGAGTGTTGTTCAGTAACAGGAGTCTCCATGTCTCTCCAGCTCTTTAGTAAACAGAAAATGCATTTTCAGGTCGGGATACCTATTGTATCCAATCAGGGTAAGAGAACTCAGACAGGATACAGATTGAACAAGTGAAATTGGAAGTGATGACACAAGAAAATGAGCAGACAAAATTGGAACTGGAACAATATAAACTGATAAATAAACTGATACATGTGTACTCTTCTGATTAGCTGAAATTTTGCAACCCACCTGAAAATGTATTTTCTGTTTATTAAAGAGCTGGAGAGACAGGGAGACTCCTGTTACTGAACAAACACTCTATAGCAATGATTACAGAATATAGTGCTTTAACCTTTTAACAAAAAGCTTTTTGTTTTAACCCAAAAATATCACTTACCCTGCCTTTAAAGCTTCAACATGCACAAAACAGTGCAATGTTAGACAGCAGAAAAACTCTTCATTTAACTCTGAGAGGATACACATGGACCCAAACAGGATTGTACTGTGTACCACAGCAGCAGGTCTTTGCCTGATGGTCTTTTGCGTGTTTGTGTCCCCAGACGACATCTCCTCCTTTGTGGACAGACTGGCTGAGGATGGGCTGTTGATCGCTGAACAGCCCCAGGACCTGTCAACACTGTGACCAGCTCGCTGAAGCATCGCTCGCTTCCGCTGCTGTCATGGCGAAGAGCGCAGAGGTGAAGCTGGCTGTTTTTGGCAGAGCGGGGGTCGGCAAATCAGGTAGGAATTTAAATACTTGTGTTTTTTTGTCGAGCTATAGGATCATCCTCATCTAGGTTAAGCATTCTTCCATAGGGTACAGCAGAGCGTATAAAGCCTGGCCTCATCTGGCACCAAGTATGTTATCTTCAAGTAGCTTAACTAGATAACACGGAACATATGTTTCTCAGTGACCGCAAAATCAAGACAGATTGCTCCCCGTAGCAATCAGCTGTGCTGAAAGACATACCGTGTGGAATCTCCTTCACATTTAAGAGGTCCATTATTTTAACCCTTTCAGTCCGGGGACGCATCTGTCATTTTTTTTATTTCTTTGGCTATAAAAAAAATAGCAGATCTACAAGCTCATAGCGCGGCACTGAGCTTGTAGATCTGCTATTTTTTGAAAAATCGTGAAAATGTGTGCAAATCTTTGAATATCTGTTTTTCCGTAGCGAACATTTTTAACTCTGTTACAACTTCTGGGGGGTCCCTGGAACAAAATATTTTGATATTTAGAAGACATTTGTAGAATCCCCCCAGAAGCAAAGATTTGAGTTAAAACATTTTTGCTTTAAAAAAAATATATATATTCAAAGATTTGCCCACATTTGAGACTTTTCAAAAAATAGCAGATCTACAAGCTCAGCAAAAAAAAAAAAAAAAAAAACTTCTTTCCCGATCTTAATGGGTTAATACCTGCGGAGGTCAAAGCAGGGACTGTACTTGAGACTGTAAGAAGATACCAGAGGAATTCACTATAATCCACAGTACGAGAGAGAGATTACTCATAAAGCATGCCAGCCACCTGGGTGATGTCATTCAAATGTCCCAAACCATCGCACAGCACAGTGCACAACACAGCAGCTTTTCATTTAGCTTTCTTTAAAGTGCGTTAGTTTCTCTTTAACAGACCAAAAATCACAAGAGGAATCCTTTAACAGATAAACAACGAAGACAGCAAAGGTCATCATGAGTTGCATTTCTGTCCTTTACACACTTTGTTGAGTAAAACTCCATCTAAGCCTATTTTAAAACCAGTGGCAAGTGGTGTAACACCGTCCTATGACAAAGAAGAAGAAAAACAGTATTGTGTGGAATGGAAGTTAGTTTGTTTGCTTGGTATAACGTCCTAGCGCTGTTTGGCAGGAAGCAATAACCCACCGCCTCTTCAAGTCTGCTTCGAAGTGGGAGATAAGTTCACAAGATGCCATTTTGAACTTCAGCATTTACAGCTCAATGCCCCTCAGTGTCCTTTCTTAGCTTGAATTGTCATATATATTTGTGTGTGTGTGTGTGTGTGTGTGTGTGTGTGTGTGTGTGTGTGTGCGTCTCTGTGTGTGTGTGTGTGTGTGTGTGTGTGTGTGTGTGTGTGTGTGTGTGTGTGTGTGTGTGTGTGTGTGTGTGTGTGTGTGTGTGAGGAAGCTTTTATGACTAAAGTCATTAAATACCAGCCGCTCCTCCATACCATCACAGAGCTAGGTTATAGGTGCAATCTACTTGTGTTTATCTTTGGCAGGACATGTACATACTGTAGGTTGGTTGTAAGAGGCTTCCAACATCTTGGGATGCCAAAAAAGCAGCTAAACGGCTTGCAGAATTCAGTTCAATCCTTTCTATTATTGGTAGCCGCCAAATATGGTGAAGACGCTGTTACTTGTATCCCTGAGGGGTGTTTGAGTATTTGTCCAAGATTAGCTGACTGTACAATTTAGCTGAGTGTCAAAATTGTCAAAACTATCGCACCATTGTTTAATTGCTACTTTCCTTAGTTTTATTTGACTGTTGTAATGTTAAAATAAAATGAACTAGCAAACTGATTACATAATCTATTTTATGCAGACTACTACAGTAATCTAATTAGCCCGATGACGTGTACAGTACCAGCACTATTAGCTTTCTACCACATTCTCTGGCAGAAATGTCTGAATGCACCAGCAGCATAATATCACAGATGTGTAGTTACAGTAGGGTTAAACAAGTGGTTCTCAAATCTAGGGGCAGCACGGTGGCTCGTGGGCCTTTTGTTTATACCTTACCCCTTTTGGTGTAGTCTTGTTAACTACTGTGAGCTCGACAGCTGACAAGACAGCATGAAGCAGAAGCAGAAGCAGCATTGCACGCTGTGCGTCGTCCATGCCATGGTGTCCAGTCGGCGAGCACATGATGAACATGCACACAGAGCTGCAGATGGACTGAACTTGTATACAAGAGGATGTTACCCAGCCACGCCCACCCCCCCTCAGTCTCTACTACATCCACACACAGCTAGCAGCAAGGGTTGGCGGTGGTCAGGAATCAAATTAATAAATGTCTCAACTGTTTATCAGATTCTGTCTGAAAGATTCAGGGCTAGTGGAAAAACATTCCTAGCTAAAGCCCCAGAAGCCCGATGTTGACGATGTCGCTGGAAAAAAACTCAACTCAGATTTGACTTGGTAAAAGCCCAGACCAATAGCTTAAAACCCACTAAAGATATCACTAATGTATCACTAGTCTACAGTAGTTTAACCTACAGGCTGGTCACTGCCATACTGGCATGGACTGTTGATGATGGGAATGGGCAGAGCTGTAGACTTTACTTAAGGATCGAGACTGATTTAAGCAATAATTAGAGAATTAATGTCCATTCAATAACTAGTTTGTCACTTTTGACAATGTTGAGAGCCTTTTCTGTTTATTCATGGACAATCAAGAACTATAAAAACATATCTAAGAAAACCAAACGCATTACAAACAATTCTCTGATCTCTGCATTGGCCTTCCAGTGAGTCATAGAATGAAAATGTTATAATATTGGAGATTGGTGATCTTTAATCACTCCAATCACTGGTTTAGCAGATCGGGTGGGTTTAGGCCCAAAATACGTCTGACTTGCTTTCACATTATGAACCCTTGAGAAGTCTCAGTGGGGCTATTATGTATTATGCCACACATAGTTGGAACAAACTATCAGAGGATCTGAGCCTCACACCAACTCAGACCAACTTGATAGGCCCATATATAGTCATGTCACTACGACTCAGACATAACTCAGACATAGTATATATCTACATACATAAAATCCTATTTCAACTTTTAATGTTTTTTTTGTAAAATTAAGGCCCTACTTAATATTAAAAAAATAGCCGATCTACAAGCTCACAATGTGTCACGATGCAATGCGTTGTGAGCTTGTATTTTCACAATTCATTTATGTTTATTAAATAATAATAACAATGGAACGGTTTTGGACATTGCACAAGGTTTCCACACGACCGCACACGCACGCACGCACGCACGCACGCACGCACACACACACACACACACACACACACACACACACACACACACACACACACACACACACACACACACACACACACACACACACACACACACACACACACACACACACACACACACACACACACACACACACGATTTCTTTTAGTCCCCTTTCCACACACACAGTTGATTTCTTTTAGTCCCCTTTCCTTCAAGAGGCCTTGCCTTTTGCCAGGCCGCAGTTGTAAATAAGAAATTGTTCTTAATCATGCCTTGCTAGTTGCTAGGTTAAATAAAGGTTATAAAAACTATATATATATATATACTATAATATATACACATACAGTATACTATATACACAAGTAAGACGCGCGAACGCTGGAAGCGAACGCAGCTCGAAAATATTGTGTATTTACGGACTTGTAATCCGTGTTATTTCACCGTGATGGGGAGAGAACATTGACATCGTGTGTGTGTGCGTGTGCGTGTGCGTGTGTGTGTTTTGCAGGCTGTTGTGCATTTTAATCAGAGCATTGTCTAAATTCCTGCACTCTGGCACACTCTGGCGGCTGCACACAGGCAGTGGATGCACACAGAGAGACACACACACAGACAGACAGAGACACACACACCCCGAGCACGGTTTCATAGTAAGCTCCACTTCCTTCCGCTGCGTTCACAATGAGACTGTAAGGGACACTGGACTATCTGTACTGCATATGGTTCTGAGTTTGTCTTCTCAGAGGGTACAACTGAAAATGCTAGTGTGCAGTGTTCAAACCATTTCATAATGTAGGCTTACAGCCTAGCCCTAGGTAGTGGTATGAGCTAAGTACAGTTTGTACTTCGGTTAAAGCCAGAGTACACAGTGATGATGAGACCTTGTACAACAGTGGCAATGTGTCTCAGATGACGGTTTTCCCTTTAGACAGCCAGCTCTACAGCTGAAAGGAGCAAGTCGTAATTACATCACAGAGGTTGAGACTTTTCATTCACATCTTTGATTCCTTATCTGAGCCTGAGGGCTGCAGTGAAGAGGAAGATACCGGAAAAATTGGTCACTGGTGCTGGCAGCTAAAGACAGGAGGTGGTAGTCAGTGTGATGCAGTCACACCATGGATGGAGATTAGGTTAATTCCACTGTTAGAATATGTACCAGGTTAATGATTACATACATTACCAGGTTAACATCAAATTGGTAACTTTTCCATCAAATTAATGCCACCATATGTATCAGCCAGGTAACTATCATTTACATACCAGGTTAATATCACCATTGATTACATGTCAAGTTGACTCTTTATTACATTCTAGTTCAACATCACCATAGATTACAAGTTAAATCACTATATAAATATTAGATACCATTTTAACAGTTTTTTTAAGTTGCTTGGATTCAATATTTAGATATTTGATATTCATTTTATCGGACATGCCCCCTTCCTACATAAACCCATTGTAACGTCAAGCTCCATTTGAACCATGTTAGGTTCATTGACTGTGTGTGTGTGTGTGTGTGTGTGTGTGTGTGTGTGTGTGTGTGTGTGTGTGTGTGTGTGTGTGTGTGTGTGTGTGTGTGTGTGTGTGTGTGTGTGTGTGTGTGTGTGTGTGTGTGTGTGTGTGTGTGTGTGTGTGTTATACATAGATTACCAGATTAATATATAACTTTGATCACTTTTTAATATCACTTTTCTTTGTAGCTGATGGATGCTAATGAATCAACATGTCAGTCCTTGTCCCTTTTATGCCCATATATGGAGATTCCTGATGTCATCAGTATATGGGCATGCCCCCTTTTGTGCCCATATATGGTCCGCCGGCCTGCCCTCCCATTAGCCAATTTTAATATAGGACAACACAATGCACCATCTTATTGTGATATAATATATGAAAATAAGATGGTGCATGCACATCTACGACACCCGTATGGATATTATCCATACGGGTGTCGTAGATGTGTATCTTGTACATACTGTAATTTGCGATATGATGTTGTCATATCCTCTGCAATATGCATAAACTTAATCTATGTACACATAAGGAATATTCCTCTTTTCCCAAGTTGAGAGACTCTTCACTAAACGTATTCATATTTTTTCCATCATTATTTGCAAACCATCAGCATCACATTCACGTTCCAGATGGAATGTTTCCGTCTTGATCTGGGCATGTTTCTCTGTGTCTAGTGGGGGATATGATATTAATGGGGTTGTGTTTTTGTTGGAGAACAGGAGCATAGCAGTGCAAATAGCACTGAGCATGCACAACCGGAGGCTGTTTTGTGTTTTGCAGGGCCGTTAAGAGACCAAGCACAGGGGAAACATTTACTGTCATAATCAGGGTAATTGTCTTGGAGAGGCAGAGGACTCACGGGGTGACTTGGCCGGAGGATGAGACCACGGTAGGGTTTGCGAGGCTGGTTTTGATTGTTTGACCTCCTCTCACACCGAGCCATCCAGGGTAATAAAGAACAGTATTGTATTGTACAGAGTCTATTGACTTCAATGCTGCCTTTTCCAGTATCGTTCAGGCTTTCAGCTTATCGGCTCACCAGAGAGATACTGTAAAATGGCAAAAAAACCTGTCCAAGTATCTCCAGTTCTTTTTTCCTTCCCTTCTCTTATGCACACTTACACACATGCACAAACACACAACCAACAGATACATACATCACAAACCATGTTTGTTTTTTTGGACAACAGGATTTTGGTGGTTGATGAAACCATCAACCACCTTTCCATAAAAAGGGCCTTCTATGATGGCTTCCTCACACATCCTTTACCTCCCCTTCTCTGACAGCCAAGACAAAAAGATGATAATGAGGGCGTGTAACATGCCCAGTCCTCCCCAGCAGAAATACAGCTGTTTATGGTTTCCAAACGCCTGCACAAGACCATGAATCAGCTTATTACAAGTGTCTGGCTCAAGAGCCATGTAAACAGTCGTTCAGAGCTGGGCAGGGCAAGACGAATCAAAACCCCACTAGAAAAAACATACACCCGGTCCGACGATGAGTGGACACTGATCACCTTTCAGGTGCTCTTAGGACACATATATGAGACCCAAATATAAATAAGCGTCCACCAGGATGCCCTACCCTACGAGATTCAATTATCTTAATGTGACGCACCACTGCCTTCACCCGAAGCACAAAGCAACCTTTTCCACAAGAGGTAGTGCAGCACGATCATTAGTGGACATTTATGTTTCAGTTGAATAGATATGAAATGCAGCTTAGGCCAAAATAATAGAACATCTCATTCGAATGAAATGAGAAATAGATACGTACAGCACTACTTAAGAAAGTACTTAAGAAAGTTCCTAAAAGATGGAATAACATCTCATTAGCGTGAAAGCAGTCTGCTTCAACCATCAGGGGATACTTGGTGGTTCATACTTAAAACAGGGTCCAAAAAGATGGAACTAGAAGGCACACTTCCAAAGCTGTAGTTTATGGTGCAACTCCCAAAAGTAATGCTTAGGGATGCGTTAACTATACGACAGGGATTTGAACTCCTGGAGAGTAATGGTATACGTATGTAATTAGACCTGACGTGCATGAGTATTTTTGCTTAAAAAATTCCATCCAGCTCCTCCTAGATCTAAGCCAGACGGAAGAATTAATGGAATGGTGCTGCATTAATTGATATCACTGCAGCTGTTTGAGTTGCGAGGCACATCTTTGGCCTTTGACAGTGCAGCCGAGCGAGAAAGCCCCCACAGGATGTGTGTTGGCATGCTTTCTGTAGGCCGCACTGGATGTGTGGGCATAACGCTATGACTCATCTAGAGCATTATGCACTAATCAGTGCGTTGCAGATTGCACACTGTGTTCCTTTGATAAGATAACTGGAAAGGTTCACAAGGTGTTTTTTTTTTAGGGAGACAATGGCAATTTATGGAACAATGAGGGTTTATGTGGACAAAAGGCGTAACCAAGGGGGTGTGTAAAGTCTCTATGCTTTATTTGCCACCGTCTGTGTTGGAGGAGCTATGTAGCACGGTGCTTTCGCATGCCTAAAAGCTGCAGTTTTGCAAAGTGCTCAGAAGCCAGACGGATGGATACTTCATTGGGCATGCAGAGCCTGTCTAATATTCAATTAGACATGTTATGATGTGGTCCACCCCCTTTAAAAAGCTCAATAGGGCTAAAAACACTGTTCATTAACCGTGCATAATGAGAGGAGATTGTACAGGTAATAGAATAAATCTACTTTGCGTCTGATATGGTTGTGCATATGAAAATTAGTTGATGGCCTGCACAAGTGATTCTTACTGATGTGATTAATACAGGCGCTATGAGTCTGAAGGCTCAGAGATTGCCCTAGTCTAAAAAGTCTTAAGTCTAACACCACTTTTCCTCTTGCTTGTTCTGTAATGTAAATGACGTTGTGTGCCAGTTGAATCAGATCCGAACTGTCTCCACCTGCTATATCATTTTATATCCCGTTTGTGTATCAGGTAATTGATACAGGTTATGAAATGACTAGAGATGTAACACTATACCTTAAAACACGGTTACATCCCTAGAAATGACACATATTTTCGCCGGCAGGCAGAATTGCCACGTTCACCTCCTTTGTTCCGTCAGCGTCGGACTCTCCGTAATGGCTTTCACTCATCTGCATGATTACTGACTAGAGTTGTGCAACAGAGGGCGGTGGGTGTAGGAGGAGATGGACATTTATTTAGTCAAAAGGGTACAAAACAAAAGGAGCGCTGACAGGAAATGAATAATGAATAATAGTTCGAGGAGACTGAGAGTGTGCTATAGGTGGCAGGGGAATGGTTATACTTTAGTTTGACCAGCATTCACAGCTGAATGAACAGCCTCTGAATTGCAGTGCAGAGAAAATATAGCCATTGTATAATGTTTTGATCATTACAAGGAAAATCAATTTCTCAGGTGATAAAAGCTTGAATTGTATGTTTGCATCAAGCAGCAACGCTGCATCTAATGATTCAGCAGTGATGTTATAACGGTACTTTATAGTTTGAGGGCAAACATAATCAACCCCTTGGTACTTGCTACACACCAGGTTTTATTGAATTTTCAGAGTACCTGGATTCCATCAGCATAATACAGCCCCCACCCTTCCTATTTTTCCACCCACTCTCTGAACGCATTTTATCTCCACCTCAGAGCATCCTATTGTCCACTCACCTTATCTATTAGAGGTTTTCTAAAGGCCATCCGCCTCATTTAGAATCCTCCCTTCCAATGCTTCTATTGACCTGGCAAATTCATCCAGCCATTGCGCTGCCCACACACAAAAAATATGTCACAGGCGGGTTGGGCTCCACTCGTGCATTTCTTACTTCTCCTGTTGCATTATTTTTAGATCCACAAGCGCCTCAGTCCCCAAGGCATTATCCATCCCTCACCCACGCTCTGTGGGTTTTCAATACCGCCGTGATCCTCCGGTCGGCAAAGTGAGTCACCGTTGGTAATCTCCCGACAGCTCTTCCATTGCCAGCATAGTCTGGGGATAAAAATTTCTTAATGCATCCATTAAGCATTTCCCTGTAGTCTATCGAGACGTAGCTTATTTTTAAGAAAGTGTTATTGACGTTATTGTCATGCCCATGGATGGTCAAATTGGCATGAACACAGGCATAATTCCTCTGGCTCAAGTTGTATTTTTTGCTAACGCATGTGTTGCTAACGCTATACGCCATAGATACTCAGTTTTGTGGGTGTATGATGGTGTTGTACAACAGCGACAATGGCTGATGCGCCACGTGAGATTGTAGATCTGCTATTTTCCCTAATTTTTGAAAAAAAATGGGGACACCAGGTTGAAAGTGGTTAACATTAACGCACAAGATTAGAGAGTGACCCAGTGACCTGCTACTTCCACCTACAGCATTTCAGCCTATCGGGGTTACTACGCATGGGGCCGCGTGGAGGGCCATTGTTAAGGTGACTAAATTATAAGGGAGAATGGACGCCATATCAGAAACGTAATGCCCTTCCCAGGGCCCTGCTCCACAACCCCCCCCAGCCTCCGTCGTTTGCACCTTTTTTAGAGATGTGTGAAATCATAGCCTCCCTGCTGTCCCACTTTGCAGGGCCGCAGGCCCCTGAGGCGAGAGAGCCCCTCCCATGCCCGGCCCCTCGTTGTGTCTGGGTTCGCGGGGACACGTTCAAAGTGTAGCCACGCTTTGCCGTACCTGCTTTTGGGAACTCTCCGTCAGTCAAAGTAAACTTGATATACAGTGACCTGCTTCCGCCAAACAAAAGGATATCCATATTAACCCATTCAAACCGGGAACGCATCTGTGTAACCACCTAAACCATTATTTTATACTTTGGCTATTCAAAAACAGCAGATATAGCTACCGAGTGCCGCGCTATGAGCTTGTAGATCTGTGCAATTTGTGCAAATCTTTGAATATAAATATTTTTAAAGGAAAAATACTTTGCTTCTGGGGGTCCCTGGAACAAAATATTTTCAGCTGGGGGGGGGGGGGGGTCCGCAGCCAAATACATATAATTTTGGGGGGTCCTTGACATGAAAAAGTTTGAGAACCACTGATATAGTAACACGTTTTTCAGCAAACTGTTAGGATTTAAACGACATTTTGTAGAATCGTAACCTCAGGCGTTAATGGGTTAATGGTTTGTGGGCAAGGTGGAGTGTACAGTATATTGTTGTCATACTGAACTCAATCTGCGAGGAGATGCATTTATAGCGCCTTTCTCCAGAAGTGCTTTACATTTTGCATAACAGTCACCCATTCAAAACATTCATACAACCGACGGCAGAGGTAACCATGCAAGGCACCAACCTGCTCATAGAGGTTATGTGTCTTCCTCTGAAGCTTTACCTCAACCCAAGATTTGGTGGGGTTCATAACCTTCTCGACATGCTTATCTGGTCACATGGAGTATCCTAATTAACCCGTTCAATTCAGGAACACATGTGTCATTTTAGATTTATTTGGCTATTCAAAAATAGCAGATCTACAAGCTCGTAGCGTGGCACCGAGTGAAAAATCTTTGAATATATATTTGTAACTGTCAAATGTCTCAACAAATTTATTCATTTTTCTGAAAAACTATTGTTGCTATACCAGCGGTGCTCAAAACTTTTTCTCGTCAAGGACCCCTAAAATGATATGTTTTTGGCCGCTGATCCCCATCAAAACATGTTGTTCCAGGGACCCCCCAGAAGCAAAGATTTTAGTTAAAAATGTTGTTTCAAAAAAAGATATGTATTCAACACAAATGTTCAAGATTTGTCAAAAATAGCAGATCTACAAGCCCGTAGCGCGGCACTTCTATGAGCTTGTAGATCTGCTATGTTTGAATAGCCCAAAGTATAAAATAATGGTTATAGCTAAAAATCTAAAATGACACAGCGATGCGTTCCCAGATTGAAGGGGTTAAATTGAGCTCTTCTCCAAACACACGCTGCGAACGGGGAAGATGACGCCAGAGGCGTGCCGCTTGATAGATGTCAACGATTAGTATATACAGACCACTGCGGTATAGTCACCGCAGTGACTACTGGCAAGGAAAGCAAGATCGACTCTGTGAGTTTATGATCACAGGATTTATGGGTTTACTTTGATGTAACGTTGTTAATAAATACCAAACCAATTAATCTGTAAAGTTTCCAATTTCATCAGAGTGCCTTTCAGTTTCTTCTGTAATTCTTCAGATGAAACAAGCAGGCATTAGCAACAGTATAAAAGATTCCAAGAATGTCTTTGATAGCATTAGCACCAGTATAAAATATTCCAATGAAGCTATTTGTGATTGTGGCAAAACGCTTTTAGTGTTACTGACTTGGAGACAGTGGTGTAACAAAGTACATTTACTCAAGTACTGTACACAAGTACAATTTTGAGTTACTTTTACTTTACTGGAGTATTTCTAATTTTCAATACTTTTACTTCTACTCCACTACATCTCAGAGGCAAATATTGTACTTTTACTCCACTACAATTATTTGACAACTTTAGTTACTAGTTACTTTGCAGATATAAATTATTACTTTATAAAACATACATTAACCACTTTAGCCCTATTTTATACAGAGGCTATTTGAAAATAGCAGATCTACAAGCTCACAACGCGTCGCATCGCGACGTGTTGTGAGCTTGTAGATCTGCTATTTTCAAATATTTTCGTACTTTTACTTTTGGTACTTTAGTACATTTTGATACCAATACTTTTGTACTTTTACTCAAGTACATTTTGAATTCCGGACTTTTACTTGTAACAGAGTACTTCTAAATTGCAGTATTGATACGTTTACTTAAGTAAAACATTTGAGTACTTTTTCCACCACTGCTTGGAGAGTCATTGTTTCGATATCTTCAGAGTCAAGAAAGGAGAGACTGGCTGCATTGCTTGATGTTGGTTTAATTGTAGTCTGATTTATGTTAGGCTCTGCCCTGAGGCGGGGAAACCAATCAAGCAGCCAAACTGCCATTTTGTCAAGCGGAATAGTATTTACTGCACGCTAAAACAAACAGAAATTTTAAATGATAGCCTGTGCCAGGACTTGACTGAAGGCATCTCTCACAGTCACTGGTATTTAGAATGAGGCATTAACTTTCACCACCGGCGCTGTCATGGGACACACTGTGATTCATGGCATTGTTAAATGAAATAAAGCATTATGCTTATCTACAGTGTTGTGACATTATGCCATGGTTTGAAGCAATGGCTGTAATTTATCAGTTCTATTTTAAACGATGCAAAGCTACTGATGGTACTGGTGTGTAATAGAATGAAAGAAATATGTCACATTCATGCCAACCGTTCAGCACTAAATATTTTCTTTTCACTTTACTATTTTAAAACATGACTTTTTAATTATCTCATGGTATAGTTAGAACTTTGGCTTTGTTTTCGTGGTTAAAGGGATACTTCACTTTAGGGCCGGGGAAACATTTAAAAAATATATAAAAAATAAATGAAAAAAGTTATGGAAAATTCATGGCCCCCTCACGCATTAGAGTGTCCTACTAATGTGTGAGGGGGCCTTTATTTTGCCATAACTTCTTTCATTTTTTTATATATATTTTTAATGTTTATTTTATGTGAAAGTGAAGTATCCCTTTAAGTCGCCCCAAAACACATTGTTTTGAACTGGAGTTTGTGTCATGAATACATCCACATGAATGTGAATATTACACAGTGATAAAGAGACACAATTTGTATTCAGAACAAGGTTTATTTTTCACCACAAATCAACCAGCATCAACCAGTATGAATGCACGATCTAGGCATCAACTATATGAATGATATCACTGATGCATTTTGTGATAGAAAGGGGTAAGATGATGTTCTCAGAATAACAATGTCTCTCATTATTTTCTCTGAAAATGCATTTATTTGCACATTTACTCAGCAGAGTTCTTGAGCTGGTAATGGGCAGACAGACATGGAGAAGAAAAGTGCAGAGTCATGCAAAAATATTGCTCTCATAGCTAGGCTATATAATTAGCTAATTGGGCAATGCTGAAACATGACGTAACCTGATCTAGAAAGGGGCTGAGAGGATGGGAATGACTGACTCAGTCCCATTTAGAAAAATAATATTTTGGCAAAAGAAGGACTTTGGATATTGCCTCTGGCCCTGTGGTGACCCCCCACAGTCCCTATTGCACACTTAGCTACTTGTACTTAGAAATATGGTCAAGTGTCCATCAAACAATCCCCGAGGGGCTTTGTGGGGGAATACCGACATGCCCCGGAGAGTGTCTGGTGGTGAAAGGAACTCTGGGAAACCTTCAGCCAGACGCTGAGACTGGGTCACAGAGACTTGACCTCCTGTTCACAGGATGTATTAAGAGTATTTTTGCAGCTAATTTGTTTACAGCTCGTCCAAGACTTGCTTTCTTTATTGCCTTGTTTTGAACAGCGACTCTCAGCATCTAGAAAAGTGCTGTACAAATTGCATGTATTATTGTTATTATTATAAGGGTTGCTTCTACAGTATCACCACTGAAACACACCAACAATTATTCTGGTTATCAAGTTGCTATGAAGAATGAAGATGTTAAATAGAAAGGTCTCCAAATCCATATTTTAATGCATTACTCCCCTATTTGAGACAATGTTTATTTAGTAAACTGGATTAGTATTGTTGATCATTTCTATTGTATCAATCAAAGGCTTCCAACAACGCTGCTTTTAAGAGGTTATAGAATGTGTTAACTTATTAATCAAAGTTACGACAGACAACGACGAATATAATCACATATTAGTTTATTCAAATAGTCAGCCATACATAAGCCAATAACACAAGCTGAAGCAGACCGCTGCAGGTCTGCCTAGCATTTCACAGGATTCAGGGTGTCTTTATACATGAGATGAATGTCGTCACAGTGTAATCCAAGTACATTCATTAACGTTATTCATAGAACAATTTACCCATCTGAGAGCTTTGACCTCTCCAAGTCCATGTCACATTGACTGGTCAAACCGGGCACCCCTGTCTTACATTTGCCAGTTCTTGTCTATAAGTAACCTGTTGACTTTAGGCTGGGATATCCTAATGTCCGAATCTATGTTGTGCTGTGTCACAAGTCATGCATCTTAACTCGTGTGTCTAGGTTCTTATTACTGTGGTGGTCCGTGTATTTTGCAATGAGTCTTTCACAACTCCAGGTATGACATTACGTTACTGAGCGGACTGGGTGAGAGTTTAGAGTGTCAGTTTGCAGCAGGCTGCAAACTTTCCCGCCTCTGACTCTGTCCTTCTGTCACCCTGTATCTGACAAGGCCTCTTACCCAGCTCTCTACTAATACATTCAAAAAGTGGTAAACTTCATATATAACACTAAAAGATTACAACAGTATAAAGTACTATTTCTTCAAATCCAGTTTTATCCACATACAGAGCAGATTAACTTGCTCCTAAATCACATATAAATAACCACTGCCATGAAGCAGCATGATCCACAAGGCCTTTTACAGCATATCTGGAGAGAACTGATCAATTTGACAGCTTTCAAAGTTACATTTTCATTTATTTTTCTTTATCAAGGGAACGATGTTTCCATCCAAATTCTAAGTACCGATAGAGAGATCGTTCTCGTCCGTCAGCACGGTTACATGGGAACACAGCGGTGATCCTGTGCATCTGCACCCACAGAAATGTCATAAAACCATAAACGGCGTATCCAGCCAATGATTCACCTACTGTAGGAGCCTGGAAACCATGTGAACATCCCCCGCCACCAGACGTGCAACTATTCAACACAGCTCCTATGACACCAATAACCAAAATTAAGTTACATAAATAGTCTAAATCAGATATATAAAAATTCCACTACGGAACTCGTTTCCTGCAGAGGGACCATTCATTCGGCTGTAGTTAACGATCTTTAAATCCAACCAATTTCATTTAGCAAAGCCAAATTGTGTGACATGATATGATATGACAACTAAACAATGACCCAAAGACTTCACTGCGTCAGTGCAGCTCGGAGACCAGTCTATTTCCCAGCCAGTTAAAGTGGTGTGTTTGTTTGTTGCCCAGGAAGGCAGATGGGAAACCAAAGAGCCATGGGTGTCCGTCTGCGGTCTACGGGGATCAATAGTGTCTGTTCAATGAGTAACATGGCACCACCACAGAACAAGACCCTGGGCGCCGCTAATTGCACTTGCTTTGTTTCTTATTAGTCCAACATAAAGCCTTTTTAATGGAATTAGTTCACCTTGAACAAAAGGAGATTTTGGCAATTGTCTCCCATTGGATTCCGCGAGACGAGGTCCGTTCTTGTGCTGATTTTGACTTGTTAAGTTTCCATGATTACTTAAGCCACAGTTCAGATATTGGATTAAACAACTTCTTGGTCATTTCAGTTCAAAAGATATGGTCATCATATCAACACACATTTGTCTTGTTTAAGTACATTAACCCTGGTATCCCAAATTCCAATTCTGGGCACATTTTCAAAATGTATCAAAATGTTTCTGTTTTTTATAGTGAAAATAACAGAGCTGCAAGCTCACAACGCATCACAATGCTTGTAGAATAGATGGCTATGTTTTGCAATTTGTTGTAAGACGTGTGTATGGGGCTTAAGTGGTTAATGCCTACTGTTATGTACTGTATGTTGAGTGGTCATTTAGGCTAAAAGGGAGATACAAAGAATCTCACTAATTCAACCCAGCACAATGACAAAATATGTGCTGCTGTTCTGCTTTGAGGACACTCAAAAGACTAATTGAAAGTTGCATGACACAGATCGCCTGCTTGAACACACTTAAAGCACATTAGAAAATGTGCGTCTTGCCAAGAAGCAAAGGGCAAAGTAAACAAAGCAAGGACTTGAAAGGCATGATGTTACAGGCATTCTTCAGCCAATGACGGAAGGCTTTGCCTGAAGAAGTGCACAGTCATTTTGTCGCTGTGTGGGTAGAAAAACTGTTACTTTTCAGGAAATGGAGAAAAAAAAGGTGATGCAAAGTCATTATTATTTAGTCACAAGCTCTTATTAACCCATTAAGACCTGAGGTTCCGATTCTACAAAATATTTAGATTTTTTTTTTTTAGGCCTTTTCAGGTCTTAATGGGTTAAATGTGGTACCGTAAAAGACATCCTCTTTGACATAATAGCTTTTCCTTTTCCTTGCAGTGGCTGATTATTCTGAACAGAAAACAGGCCTGTGGCCAAGATGGACTTTCTTTCCCGTCCCGTTTTATAACGCAGTGGCACTATGTCTCTGGACGTGAGGAAACGGATACCTCAAGTGAACCTCTTAGGCCCATTGGAAGTCACTCAGGCACATGACAGATCCTGTAGAGAACATTATGCGGGGCTGAAAACATAAACAGGTCTAGGTCTAGTGTCAGCAAAATACACAACAAACACACCGAGGCGCAACAAGCTCTTGCTTGCCCTTGGACACGGCTACTTGTTCGCTTTTTGACTAAAGAATATTTTTTTAACCTATTTTCCATTCTCAAGATGAACTTAGCTCACTCTGGGTTAGTAATGGAGTTTAGGGGAGGTCTGTTTTTTGAGAAATGAGCTTGTCTTTGTGGCTTTTGTGTCGACATTATGGGACCTTGTGTGGCGCTCTGTTGACAGCTTCACAGGCTACGCTACGTCCCATTAGCTTTGCCTTTTTTGGGTGGATAATGGAGGACCAAGGGAGTCAAGACGTGGACGACTGATTAATGACCTTGCAGTGAGACTAGCGGGCAAGGGCTTGTCTCTACCTGTCATCCTCCACCTTAATGAGCGTTAGGTGGAAGCTGAGTGCTGTGGAGGGTGTGTAGAATGCTGTTGTGAAAACCCAGACATGGACCTCTTCCAGTTCCAGTGGGTTTGGAGGGTAGCAATTCTACTCCTGGGTATTGAAATTGGATTACACTGTGGTAATGGGTTTTGAATTACGGGGGACTGATAACAAATCATTATAATGTAGTGAAGTAGGCACAGAGGGAGTGCGTGGCCTATTAACAAGAAACATAATCGGCAGGAAGAGCAGATATTTGCTTCTATAGGGCAACCTGTCATTGTGTCATTAGAGCAAAAATATACACCCATCGTAACTTCAAACTCCATTTTAACCATGTTAGACTGATTGAATACATACGTACGTTTGATTGATTGATTGATTGAAATTTGTATTAGGCAAAAGAATGTAAAACAACACAGTTACATTTACAATACTTTTGTCTAAAAGGTCCGACCAAAAAAGTCCTTGCAGACTTGTTTCCGTTGGGGTCCTTGAATAAATTTCATAGACATATATAGTACCAACCAAACAGTTCAAATATCAACATAAAAATACAGAGAAAAAATACCACTATGTACAAAAGAAGCATGAAAAAATAATAATATATATATATATACAAGAAAAAGGGGAGGGGGGTCGTCTGTCTACCGGGAAACTGGTACTACCTCCTCTTATGGCCTCCAGAAAGAAGATTTTTTTAGGGCTGTTTTAAAGAGCCCAGCGAACTGCATTTTTTGAGGGATGGGGTTAGACTATTCCATACCTTGGTGGCCGTGCTGTAGAAGGAGAATTTGCCCATGTTTCTTTTATGGGTGGGTGGTACCAGATCGTTGTTTACGCTCCCTCTAGTTTCGTGACTGTGGGTGTCACTAACTTTTTGGAGGTATGTGTGTGTGTGTGTGTGTGTGTGTGTGTGCGCGCGCATCTGTGGACAGCTAATCTCTGGCACCATTGGCTTGATTACAACAAAACTTTGAACATACACTCCCTGGATGCCAGAGCAGAACCTCTGCCCCAAATGTTTCACATGGGCCTGTCATAGTGTCAAAATCTTAATATAATGTAGATATAGAGGCTATGCGCGTGACATCATCGTACCCGGAAGTTATGCGGGAACGCCTACTGAGTGGCAAAAAAATACTTTCTGGCCTTGACAGCCCATACATCCAAACCGAAAAGTCCTATCTGATTGTATCAAACAACGTTAAACTCACCAACATTGCAGCTGTTCTGAAAGCTTGAATTATCCTCTTTCTATCTGCAAAGTTTAATAAAAATCCACCATAGACATGTTATGAGCTACTTTCTGTCAGTAAATTCTGTGCAGGTGATTCTTTTTCTAAGTGTCAGAGTTTGGAAGCGCTCGTTTTCAATAACGCAACGTCCTGCTGCCTCCTGCATTATGTGACATTTAGAAACGGGTAATCTCTCAAGAACAGATTCTGCTCTCCGCTTGAATCTGTCGGGGGGGTTCGTCATAACGTGTACGCACTGGCCTACAAGTGGGCGTGCCTTCAGATCAGGAAGCAGTCCGCGCTTTACCCAATCAAATGTAGTGGGTGGGATTTACTGTCTGTTCTCGCTTCCCACTGAAAACAAACCGAAACTCATTTAACAATAGCGACCTCGGAGCAGACAAAACCACGGAAAGATATTCACATATTAACTTGCTCTTTCATCATAGAAACAAGTGGGCTTATAACCAAAACGATCCATGTTCTCTGGGAGAAGTGGTGTTAGTGTTCCGTGTAGAAATATTGTTTGTAGGAATGAAAACATAAGCGCACCACCGGAAGTGGAGCGCTGTGAGGGCAGACCAAAAACCCCGGTTTCCTTGCGCACAGGTGCTCCATTTAGCTCCCCCCAGAGCCAAGTGAAAGAGTAGGTTTTTCCTTTTTATTTGGCGATGGGTTCCCAGATTGGGAAACAGGTGGTACGCAGGATCGTTGAGTGATTTCCAACGAGCGCTTCCAAACTCCAACGCTCCATGCTGCTCAATGTTTTGCCACTCAGTCTAGATGAGGGGGGCGTGTCCCAGTGGAAAAGTGACGCATGTGCATACTCTCTATTGTTTTAAATGTAGGAAAGTGGATATTTACTCCCGCGACCCATAAAAATTGTTCCGTGAGCCAAACATGGGTCCCGAGTCCCGACCCACTGTTTGGGAAAGAGTGCTGTGTGAAGGGTAACTTTATGAGCTTGTTGACCAGATGTTTTGTCTAGCAGGCATTCAGAGATGTCGTGCCTGCTATTCAAATGAGATGTGTGTCTCCTGGACCTGGGGTCCCTAATCATGCATCTGCACTAACAGCCTGTAATCATTTAGAAGTTGTTGTGAAGAGATTTAACATTACTTCTTACTTGCAGCATTGTACTCCCTGCATTCTTTTTGTACCAGTGGCAACCCCTGAATGTCACTACTGCGTTATGGTGTTGTTTTCCAGTGCGAGGGTACTTCTAACTGCACTACTTTAAGTTTGTTTTGCTTTGGGCCGCCGCAGTCTAGACTCTACTGGGCGAGCATTAAGTTTGAATGGAGAGAAAGCGGAAGTTGCCCCAGGAGAGAGCTGGCTTGTTTTGAAACGACAGCTTTGTTATTATAATTCCACCACATACCACCACAATGGAGCTTTAAATACATCCTTGATTGAATCAGCGTTCCAAGTCGTATCACATTGACCGCAGGTGATTTACTCATTATCGGTCATAACCATAACGAATCCAATCTTCTGAAGAGCTAATCAAATTATTTATCTTCTCAGTTATTGCTATGCTGTTTTGTATTGGTCTATTAATGGGTTATCTCTCTTTCTCTCTCTCTCTCTCTCGCTCTCTGTCTCTTAATCTACAGCTTTGGTGGTGAGGTTACTAACAAGACGCTTCATCTGGGAATATGATCCAACACTCGGTAAGACAGACCCTGCCTCTGACTACTCGCATACAGCACTTCTATAGTAATGAGGTTGAAGCAGAACTAGATATCCAAAAAGCTAACGTATTTCAGCACCGGAACCCAATTTGGTTCCACAGCACTTTTTTCATCCCTTATCACGGCATCATATTTGAGTGGTGATTTGGTGCTGACACAAATGTGAACAACTTAAAGTTGATATCGCTCTTATTATCATTCAACAACAGGATAGATTACCGTCATTCACCATATCATATCATACGGTTTCATTTCCTGTCTGGGACTGGCAGATAAGACCTTTTGTCGACTGCTAAATCACCGCCTAGTCAGTGATTTAAAGTGGAGGATAAAGGATATAAAGCAGCCTCTGCCCTCACACAGGAATCATTCACACCAGAAATCTTAAGTATTACGTTTCCTGGCATACACTACTGTATGCCTGGGTCTCTGGAGGTGGAATTTACTGTAGGACTAATATGGAAATACATCGGTGCAACTTGACTCCAAAGGGTTTAAGCACAAAGAGAGCGGGTCATTTTGGGGGTACCGGTTTGACATTTAAACCAGTGGTTTTCAACCTTTTTTCATGCCAGGAACCCCCTAAATTGATATACATTTGACCGCGGCCCCCCCATCTGAAAATGTTGTGCCAGGGACCCCCCCCCAGAAGCAAAGATTTGAGTTCAAAATGTTCGCTTTAAAAAATATATATATATTCAAGGCTATGCACACATTTTCAAGATTTTTCTAAAATAGCAGATCTACAAGCTCATAGCGCGGCACTCGGTGCCGCGCTATGAGCTTGTATATCTGCTATTTTTGGATCGCCAAAGCTAAGTGGTTAAAATGATTGTGACGCTATGTTAACACATTTTGCCGGTTTGACATTTAAACCAGTGGTTTTCAACCTTTTTTCATGCCAGGAACCCCCTAAATTGATATACATTTGACCGCGGCCCCCCCATCTGAAAATGTTGTGCCAGGGACCCCCCCCCAGAAGCAAAGATTTGAGTTCAAAATGTTCGCTTTAAAAAATATATATATATTCAAGGCTATGCACACATTTTCAAGATTTTTCTAAAATAGCAGATCTACAAGCTCATAGCGCGGCACTCGGTGCCGCGCTATGAGCTTGTATATCTGCTATTTTTGGATCGCCAAAGCTAAGTGGTTAAAATGATTGTGACGCTATGTTAACACATTTTGCTGGGGACCCCCTGGTACCCCCCCCCCCCCTTCCAAAGACCACTGGTGGGGAACCGCTGATTTAAACAACAGAGAGAACAGCAAGGATGAAATCGAAATTCTTTCTTCAGAGTTCATGGTATCGTTCTGTTAATACGAAGAGATTAATGTTTTATTTATAATAGACTTATAAAACAAATTGCATCCTTGACCACATTACAGTAGCTTCTATTTTAATTCCGATGGTCAAGTTTTTTCTGTGTATTGTGTGTGTGTTTTGAAGTCACTCACCTCACTTTGGTCTTAAATCAGAACACTAATGTCTAGTCTCTGTACAGTTACTGCCTTATCCACCTCAGCATTTGACAGGGTTGACTGCATGAGCGAATAAGAGCTCTGTCTCTATAGCTATAACAATGCCACACACATCAGGGCTATTGAAAAGCTTGATCCAATACATTCATTCCAGCAGGAAGTTATATAATATGGACAATCTAATATTGTCTATAACCCTGTCCTGTTTGTGCTACGTTAGTCCACCCCCTACAGGGAGGCTTTGATCATGTGCAGTGTACCAGTTTATACCGTCAAGAAAGCGGATGACTTAACTTTGAAGATCAAGCCCTGTGAAGAAAATAAAGCTTTTTGTTCGTCTGACCAAATCTCCTTCTATGACTGGCCTGAGTCTCTGTAACCAGGGCTTGACCAGACTCGATCTAAACGCATGTGTGCAAAGCTTCTTTGCAGTGTTGATTTCGTCGACTAAAACTATGAAATTTTTTTTTCACCGACTACCTTTTTTCACTGAAAACTAAATAAAAACTAAATAAAAACTAGATAAAAATTAAATAAAAACTAAATAAAAACTAAATAAAAACTAAATAAAAACTAAATAAAAACTAAGCTACGATGACTAAAACTAAGACTAAATATATTGACAATTTCATCAACAAATAAAAACTAGACTAAAATGTTAGTGAGGGACGAGTGGAGAAGAGATCCAGTAGAACTAAAAGACAAGTCGTTTTATGTTTGGTTGGGCTCGGGTGTTGCGCTCTGAAAATAGCCGATCTACAAGCTCACAACGCGTCGCAGCGTGACACGTTGTGAGCTTGTAGATCGGCTATTTTCAGCGTGCAACCAAGTGTAAAATCAGCCATTACGACGCCATCAAGGCACCGCCAAAAAAAACATTTTAGTCGACTAAATCATCTGCAGATTTAGTCGACTAAAAGTCGACTAAAACTAAAACATTTCAGACGACTAAAATATGACTAAAAATAAATGGAATTTGATTCAAAAGACTATGACTAAAATTGAATCTTTATTAGTGCTACTTTGGCACTAATGAGGAAAGTTGGTTGTGTTTTAGAAAATGTATTTTGTGGGCATCCGAGTGGTGCAGGGGTAAAGTTCCTGCCCATCACCATGGAGACTATAGGGTTCGATTCCTCCGCAGTGCCTCCAGCTTGGCAGGGTCCTCCAAGGAACACAAATAGACCAATTATTTGTTTACCAACATTGAGACTAGAGACTAGTGTTGGCTAGTGAGGCTAGTGAGGCGCGTCCTAGTCGAGACATGACAGAATGGGGTTCATTTGGTGCCGGCCTGCGCGAGCATACTGGTTCCTATCAGTTTGACGTCATCTGTTAAGGGGTCTATAGCTGGCAGGGGGGAGGGGGTTCTCTGTCGCTGCACTAGCGCCTCCTACAGGTTGTTTGGGGCACCTGTTTAGCAGGGAGCATAACTGTGAAGGATAAGCGTGTTCCTCTGCACACCTTCCCAGTGAAACTCTGCACTGTCAGTTGAAAGAAGTGGATGATGGCGACTCCATGTGTATCGAAGGAGACCTAGTAGTGGTCTACAGTGTAGACCAGTGGTTTTCAACCCTTTTCAAATCAAGGTCCATTATATATTCGGCATTTGAGCCACGGACCACCTTTTGACCAAGATTTAGACTCTCAGACCCAAAAATTCGAATATTTTGTTATCGTTGGATACGATTTTGTACACACTTCCATGCTGTATTGATGTTGGTACGATTAGGAGAGATAACAGGCAAACGTTGACTTCTAGACTTCTTGTAAATTAAGTAGTAATGCAGATGTTTAACAATAATTTAACTCTTGAGTGTAAAATGAAACACTCTCAAGAGTTAAAGATCTATAAGGGTCCATTTGGTTACCAACTCTCCATCATTTAGCTGGGGACCACCTGGAACCCCCTCAAGGACCACTGGTGGTCCCGGACGACTGGTTGAGAACCCCTGGTGTAGACAACACTCTCCCTAAAGCTGGCTCCAGACCAATCCAAATCGGCCCGACTTTGGGCCGATTTGGCTTCGGGAAGCGTCGGCCAGTCGGTTAGGGGTCCGTCGGCCAGTCGGTTAGGGGTCCGTCGGGACCTTTTCGGCCGACCCAGAGCCGACCGAACATGTTCAGCTTTTTAGCCGACTGGCAGAGCAGTGGCAGTGACAACAAAGGGCTGTCGGTGTTGCCAGATTATGTGAGAGAAACAAGCGACCATGTCTATGAAAACCTACATTCACTGTTTCTCGTTGTTGCTCCCAGAGAGAGAGAGAGAGATTGATTGATTTGACCTAGTTTTGCGCAGTTTTGGTGCGCAACACAACCCTTGTTTAAGTGAATTGCTTTCACCTGCTGCTGCTGTGTGGAGCGCAGTGGTGGAAAAAGTACTCAAATGTTTTACTTAAGTAAAAGTATCAATACTGCAATGTAGAAGTACTCCGTTACAAGTAAAAGTCCCGAATTAAAAATGTACTTGAGTGAAAGTACAAAAGTATTGGTATCAAAATGTACTTAAAGTACCAAAAGTAAAAGTACTCAAATGTTTGAAAATAGCAGATCTACAAGCTCACAACGCGTCGCTTCGCGACGCGTTGTGAGCTTGTAGATCGGCTATTTTCAAATAGCCTAGGTATAAAATAGAGCTAAAGTGGTTACTGTATGTTTTATAATGTAATAATTTATATCTGCAAAGTAACTAATAACTAAAGTTTTCAAATAATTGTAGTGGAGTAAAAGTAGAATATTTTCCTCAGAGATGTATGGAGTAGAAGTAAAAGTACTGAAAATTAGAAATACTCCAGTAAAGTAAAAAATCCTCAAAAGTGTACTTAAGTACAGTACTTGAGTAAATGTACTTAGTTACTTTACACCACTGGCGGAGTGTGCGCTACAGGGCATATCTCCAAGCCAGGGTGACCTACCCAGGCTCATGAAATTCATATGCAGGCATAGTAGCCAATTAGAATGAAATCCGCAAAAACGGACTCATATACTGATACAGAACCATATATTGGCTATTATATTATGGCTGTCGGGTGGAAATCTTGTATGTTCCTTTTTTATTATTATTTAAAAACAATTTAAAATCGTGAAAATAGCCAATCTACAAGCTGTAATTATTAATAATTAAGAAATACTATATTTTAAAGAGTGAAAAATCAACTAAAGTCATTATTAGTGCAAGTTCATTCACATTTCATTTGAATGAAAATAACTTGTGGGTAAAATACATTCTGTGAATCTAATGTGATTAATGTGACCCCTACTTCAGTCAGTGAAGTCCAGGGCTGAATGTGACATATTGAGACCTATATAACTAAATATTGGTCATTTGCCAACACATTATTTTGTGAAATAAATGGGTTATATTTCACAGATAGTTATACTATTCTTATAATATATTAAAATACAATGATCCTTAACCTTCAAGTTAAATGCATTATTTCCGTGGACTTAAAAATCATTTTTGGACTTAAAAATCATTATTATTTTTTTGGATGGCCTTCCTGCCCTGGCAGGAAGACCGGGCAGGGCCTTTGTGCCCTCCAAAAAATTACAACACCAAAGGCCAAGTGGCCTTGCCCCTAAAATGACGAAATTCCAGGCTTGAATGCAATAGATGTACTCTGAGTCTGTTACAAGTAAAAGTCCAGAATTCAACATTTACTTGAGTAAAAGTACTAAAGTATTGGTATAAAAATGTACTTAAAGTACCAAAAGTAAAAGTACAAAAATGTTTGAAAATAGCAGATCTACAAGCTCAGAACGCGTGCATCGCAACACGTTGTGAGCTTGTAGATCTGCTATTTTCAAATAGCTTATAGGTATAAAATAGGGCTAAAGTGGTTAATGTATGTTTCATAATGATTTATATCTGCAAAGTAACTAGTAACTAAACATTTCAAATAATTGTTGTGGAGTACAAGTATAGACAATTGGAAATACTCCAGTAAAGTAAAAGTACCTCAAAATTGTACTTAAGTACAGTACTTGAGTAAATGTACTAGTTACTTACACCACTGCACGTCAGTGAAGAAAAAACGCTGGGAACATCCCTAAGTGGCTTTGCAGGGAAACAAGCCCAAAGTCGCTTATAATAAGCAGACCTGGCAACGCTGGCACGCTAAAAGTCAAATTAGCACATGAATGGCCAGTCGGCTGACTGACTTAAATGGTAACTTTTGCCAACCGAATACCAGTCTGTTGCAGTCTGGAGTAGTCTGCAATAGTCTGGACGAGTCTGTTTGGTGCGGAGTTGCCTTAACACCAAACAGTAGGGGTTGGCAGTGACAGGGACTTTTAAAAAACACGTAGGGAATTGGCAATGACTACATTGGGGTGAAAATGTATTTATTTATTGCTGATACAATTATCTATAGCTGCTGGTTGGTTTGTTGCTGGTTGGTTTTGTTGCTGCTACTGATGAGTGAAATAGGAGCGTATTATGCATACGGTTATCCTAATCATTTGTTCTAGTGTAGTGGATAGGTAACTCAAATACTTCACGTTTATGATTGTGCCTTTGAGAATACCTCATGAATAGGGCTATTTTATACACACACAATACACATTCACACACACATTATTGCATTATCCTTGACCTCAAACTAGAACCAGGAGGATGCTATTAGTTGTGCCTCAATAGGAAACATGTGCGCTATGTAAAGCCTGTTTATTTTTCCTACATAATTTACATTTGCGCTACAAAACAACAACAAGCCATAGGAATACACTTGAAACTGAAAAGGCGCAGTTGTTCAAACTCTTTCTCGAGTTCTGTGTTCCTAGAAAAAGCCATAATAAGCACTGGGACACATGGAGCTTCTTAAACAGTAAAATCCTGAGTGTTAATTTAACCCGGAAAACAGTAAATTAACACATTTAGCTGTGTGCCAGCTTTTATTAGGTGCATACACACTCCACAAATAAACCCTAAGTGGGGTTTCTCTTGTACAGTTTTTTGATGCTATGGATTATGATATAGTTGTAGTAGCCCTATTCATTTTCATAGGTGTAGATGAAGGGGGTAAGACCTTGGGTAATTGTTTTTATTCCTCCCTTCCAGCCTATAATAAACTGGCTCTGAATTAAGCAGGGATTCTTAAATGAAACATAGTCGTAGTCAATGGGCAAAACATGCCAGACCATCCTTTTAGAGCAGTAGGCCTTGAGGGCAGCCATTGACAAATAAGCCTCCATTTCCAGTTTAAAGACACATGGGTCGGCTATATGACACTTTCTCTTTCTTCCCCCTGGTGTGTAAACAGTAGTTTCCAAGCATTGAGGGATGAATTACTAGCTGCCAGGAAAATGACTGGTCTTGTTCTTGTGTAAGAGCCGTAGATAGGTTAGGACAGGAGGGTTAAATCATCTCACTGTCCACCCAAACACAGAGGTGGGGCTCTGGGGGGGGTGCAGGCAGCTGATGGAATGATGGCTCCTGAAATAGGCTCTCTCTTGGGCCTTTGGGTGTGAGGCGCTAATCCTCAGAGACCTGCTTCAAGCCTCCAGCTAAAAGACTATAAATCTACGCCGCTCTCTCTGCCTCAGGCTTCCCATGAACTGTCACAGATGGCAGGGGGATCGATTTATGTCCCAGAGAGGTGAGTTACTAACAACACGCAGAGCTAGGGGCCCTGGTAGGTCTTTTTAGAGGACCTTTTAGAGATGCTAGTTTCACAGAAACCACACTGCTTGTTGAGGAATGGCTGCAGAACCTGGCCATGAGTTTACATGCTGGTACAGCAGGCAAGGATAGATTCAGAAACTCTGCAAGATTTCAAACCGAAATCTTTCTTTACAAGGAGGCTTGAATTCAGGCAGCTTTTGTGCTCTCTGTGAGGTGTTTACACAGATGGGATTTTTTACAGAGGGCAATCTAGCTAAATACCCCCCTGTCCTGTCCAGGGTGAAAACAATAGGGGTCACGACCAGAGTTCACACCTGTGTTCCTGTGTCCAGGTGTAAGCAGCTCGTATCCTGCTGTTAAAACGGCTCAGAGGTTAAAGGTCAGGCCATTTCAACGTAGCAGGAATCACTTACGACCAGCTTGGTCAAACTCTTGGAATAACTGACATTTTAGAAACCAAAATACTGAAACAACAAAACTGTTCCAAAACAACAGCAAATATTTACATAATTGAGGTGTAGTTTTATTTCTAGCCGTGGTCACTATATAAAAACAAAAAATATATATATTTATAATAAATGTTTTTTTGGACTGTTGCAGAATCGACATATCGCCATCAAGCAAACATTGACGATGAGATTGTAAGCATGGAGATACTGGACACTGCAGGGCAGGTAAGCACAGCTGCATTCAAACATGTGTAAGCCTCAATCCCAGAGAATTGAAAAAATTACACAAACCAGTCGTGTTACACACTGTTTTTTAGTTTTTTTAACTGTTGTTTGTGTACTCACACAACGCACACAACACACACACACACAACGCAAATATTACGTGTCGATAAAGCGACCTTGTTATCTGAAACGAGGTCAATTTCTCACTGTGAATGAAGGCGTGTATGAATGAGGCATCAGCTTCACTCTATGAATAGTTTTGATGCGAAATACTCCCAGCAAGTTTCGTATCATTCATTGGTCACACAGAGACGTTTAGACTATTTCCCTGTGCTGACCCCTGTTTGTATTGTCAGCCGTAGCAGAGCTGGATGCTTCTCGTTTTGTGCTAAATTGGTAGCAGTGTATGAGCCATGAGGGAACACCTAGTGTTAAGGCCTGCAGCCTAAAGGCAACTCCGCACCAAACAGACTCGTCCAGACTATTGCAGACTACTCCAGACTGCAACAGACTGGTATTCGGTTGGCAAAAGTTGCCATTTAAGTCTGTCAGCCGACTGGCCATTCATGTGCTAATTTGACTTTTAGCCTGCCAGCGTTGCCAGGTCTGCTTATTATAAGCGACTTTGGGCTTGTTTCCCTGCAAAGCCACTTAGGGATGTTCCCAGCGTTTTTTCTTCACTGACGTGCAGTGGTGTAAAGTAACTAGTACATTTACTCAAGTACTGTACTTAAGTACAATTTTGAGGTACTTTTACTTTACTGGAGTATTTCCAATTGTCTATACTTGTACTCCACAACAATTATTTGAAATGTTTAGTTACTAGTTACTTTGCAGATATAAATCATTATGAAACATACATTAACCACTTTAGCCCTATTTTATACCTATAAGCTATTTGAAAATATCAGATCTACAAGCTCACAACGTGTTGCGATACACGCGTTCTGAGCTTGTAGATCTGCTATTTTGGTACTTTAAGTACATTTTTATACCAATACTTTAGTACTTTTACTCAAGTAAATGTTGAATTCCGGACTTTTACTTGTAACAGACTCAGAGTACATCTATTGCATTCAAGCCTGGAATTTCGTCATTTTAGGGGCAAGGCCACTTGGCCTTTGGTGTTGTAATTTTTTGGAGGGCACAAAGGCCCTGCCCGGCCTTCCTGCCAGGGCAGGAAGGCCATCCAAAAAAATAATAAAGATTTTTAAGTCCAAAAATGATTTTTAAGTCCACGGAAATAATGCATTTAACTTGAAGGTTAAGGATGATTGTATTTTAATATATTATAAGAATAGTATAACTATCTGTGAAATATTACCCATTTATTTCACAAAATAATGTGTTGGCAAATGACCAATATTTAGTTATATAGGTCTCAATATGTCACATTCAGCCCTGGACTTCACTGACTGAAGTAGGGGTCACATTAATCACATTAGATTCACAGAATGTATTTTACCCACAAGTTATTTTCATTCAAATGAAATGTGAATGAACTTGCACTAATAATGACTTTAGTTGATTTTTCACTCTTTAAAATATAGTATTTCTTAATTATTAATAATTACAGCTTGTAGATTGGCTATTTTCACGATTTTAAATGTTTTTTAAATAATAATAAAAAAGGAACATACAAGATTTCCACCCGACAGCCATAATATATAGCCAATATATGGTTCTGTATCAGTATATGAGTCCGTTTTTGCAGATTTCATTCTAATTGGCTACTATGCCTGAATATGAATTTCATGAGCCTGGGTAGGTCACCCTGGCTTGGCGGAGATATGCCCTGTAGCACACTCCGCACAGCAGCAGCAGCAGCAGGTGAAAGCAATTCACTTAATTGCTCGTTCTCTCTCTCCCTCTTTCCGTCTCCTCAATCTCTCGCTCGCTCTTTCTCTCTCAATCTTTCACTCTCCCTTTTTTCTCTCCCTCTGTCTCTCCCTCTCTTTCTTTCCTTCTCTCTCTGCCGCTTTTTACCTCGCTCTTTCTCCCTCCCTCCGTTTCTCTCTCCGTCTCTCCCTTTCTTTCTCCCTCCCGCTTTCTCCGTTCCTCTCTCTCCCTCGCTCCTGGTATCTCCCTCTCTCTCACCCACTTTCTCCCACCCTCTTTCTCTCTGTCTTCCTCCCCTCTCTCTTTCTCTTTCTCTCCCCTCTCTCCCTTCCTCTCTCTCTTTCCCTCTCTCTCTCTCTTTCTCCCCCCTCTTTCTCTCCCCCTCTCCCTCACGAGAAACAGTGAATGTAGGTTTTCTTAGACATGGTCGCTTGTTTCTCTCACATAATCTGGCAACACCGACAGCGCTCTGTTGTCACTGCCACTGCGCTACCAGTCGGCTAAAAAGCTGAACATGTTCGGTCGGCTCTGGGTCGGCCGAAAAGGTCCCGACGGACCCCCCGACGGACCCCTAACCGACTGGCCGACGCTTCCCGAAGCCAATTCGGCCCAAAATCGGGCCGATTTGGATTGGTCTGGAGCCAGCTTAAGATGAAATGATGACTGCGGCTGCCACAGAGCGTAGGTGTTCCGCAGGCGGCAGTCAATTTCCACAGCAGCACTTCCAGTCAAGTCATCCCTCTCTCATTACATTGTATTCTATTTTTGAGCTTGCATTAAGAATAGAAGGGGCTTGAGTGTTTCCAGACATGGCCATCCGAGGGCCGAGCACTGATCTAGTACCGTAACGTTCTGACTGTGGTTACATATGTACACGTCTCAAAGTTGAATTAACACTGAGGAGGATTTTACGGTGTGGAAAACAAAACAAAAGTGACGACACTACAAACATGAACCCCCAAATTGGATTAAGACCGAGTACTAATGCTATCTTGATTTATGGAGAGTGGAGTCGTCTTTGCAGCTCATAAATTCCAGGTTCAGAAGTCGGTCAGGTATACAGATGTCAAACATAAACTTTGTGTTACGTTGTGGAATGCAGCTTTTTTTCCCTCTTTTTTTTTTTTTTAACTCATTATTCCTCTGCCAATAACTATGAGCTCAGCCTCCCTCCAGTCAGGTTTTAGATTTAAAGTTCCGACACACGACCAGTTAAACCCTGTTACCTCCAGACTGGCTGCTTCAACATGATCATATTAAAAGCAGCTGCTTAAGATTTCACACCGTTCAGGTGGTTAGAGGTTTTCTTTAACCCTTTAAGACCGAGAACGCATCTGTGTCATTTTAATCTTTGTTTCTGGGGATTCTGCAAATGTCTTCTATATCCTAACAAAAATAAAAAAAAATATGTTGCTATAATCAGTGGTTTTCAAACTATTTCATGTCAAGGACCCCCAAAAATGATATGAATTTTGGCCGCGGACCCCCATCTCAAAATATTTTGAGATGAGAAGTTGTAACAGAGTTAAAAATGGATATTCAAAGATTTGCACACATTTTCACGAAAAAAAAAAAGAGCTGATCTACAAGCTCATGCCGCGCTACGAGCTTGTATATCTGCTATTTGTGAATAGCCAAAGAAATCTTAAAATGACACAGATGCGTTCTCGGTCTGAAAGGGTTAAACTCGTGGCTTTACCAGGTATGAGAGGGAGGAGTGGGGACAGGCTTTTCTGAGACAAGAATTTATAGCAAATCACAACTCAGTGGAAAAATGTACAAAGGAATGATGGCATGCTCTAATGACGTTATAGGTCAATAAACTGACAATACACACACAGGTGCAGAAAAGCAATCTGCTAGCAGGGTGCAAAAACTAGGAACTATAGCATCTCTACCAAGTTAGCAGTCCCTCAACAATAACAACAGCCTGGACATCTTGACTTGTTTACCGATTTAAGCGCCATTCCCACTGGGCACGATAAGGGGCACGATAACTATAAAGATATCTATAACTATATCGTTCACCATTGTATTTTTTTTATAGTCAGGGTGAACTCTGCCATCCACTTGACTCGATTTTTAAAACTATATTTTTTATAGTTATAGTTACAGTTATAGTGCTCAGTGTGAATGGCCCTTAACACTTTTTAATGATACCTACTTATTTACCAATGAACAGTTTAAATAATAAATACTTAAAGGTCCTTAGATCACGCCTAGCAATTAAGGGTGATCGGGTATCGCTGGCCACGCTCCTAGACTCTGGAATGCCCTACTGTACCTGAGGCCTATCCAACCAGCTGATTCTGTATCGTCTTTTAAATCCCCTCTAAAAGACTGTTCAGAAAAGCCTCTCCGTAAATCACCTTATGGTGCATTATCTCTTGAATCTCTCTTGGTTTTCATTCTTGTTGTTTTAGCTCTTTGTATTTGTTACCATGCACTTTTAAATTGTGTGATTTATTTGTATTCAATTGTATCCAGTTTTGTGAAGCACTTTGTAACTTCCGTTTAAAAAGTGCAATACAGGGGCGCCCGCTGGCCTAGCGGCCCAGTCGCATACCACTTACGCTGGTAATCCAGCTCGACAGTTGCCTCGATCTCCAGGCTTTTATTTTCCTTCGCGTTTTGCTCAAAAATAAGAGCCTGGACCAGCCTGTTGACGTTCCTGGCATAGGAAGTGGTTCATTTCCCCAACCAACCAAGAGTGCAGTGGGCGTCACTCCAAATGTTGTGACGTCAGGGCTCTCTCAATGCTGCACATTGGGGGAGGAGGAGGGGCATGGGGCGGGGCGGGGGCTGACGGACAGATCGGTGAACCAATGGGATCTCACAGAATTTTTTCTCTGGAGATTTTGAACCCGGCCCTCTAGACCAGATATCAGACGCGCTAGGTCAGCCTAGCTTGACAGCGTGTCGCGAGTTCGACTCCCGATCTTTGTACAAGATTTGTACTTGTTTACCAATCAACAGGGTATAATGATAACTAATAGCTCACTGGGTCTTTTGCAGTGGTGGAAAGTGCATTTACTTAAGTACGGTACTTAAGTAAAAAGCTATTGTACTTTACTTGTGTATTTCCAATTTCCAATACTTTTACTCCACTACATCTCAGAGGCAAATATTGTACTTTTACTCCACTACAATTATTTGAAAACTTTAGTGACTAGTTACTTTGTAGATTTTGATTATTAATACAAAACATACACTACCCACTTCAGCCCTACATGTACATTTCGGCCATTTGAAAATAGCCGATCTACAAGCTCACATGCGACGCATTGTGAGCTTGTAGATCGGCTATTTACAAAGGATTTTTATACATTTGAAAACTTGTGAAATTGGACATCCTGCATAATGAGTACATTATACTTTTGGTACTTTAATTGCATTTTGATGCCAATACTTCTGTACTTTTACTCAAGTCAATTTTGAATTCCGGACTTTTACTTGTAACAGAGTATTTCTATATTGCAGTATTGATACTTTTACTTAAGTACTCTTAAGTATCTGAGTACTTTTTCCACCACTGTATCATGAGACACACACGTCGTTCTGCGTCTGCTCTTACCTTTTTATAGGAAGACATCCAGCAGCGGGAGGGTCACATGCGCTGGGGCGACGGCTTCGTCATCGTCTACGACATCACGGACCGGGGCAGCTTCGAGGAGCTGGCGCCGCTGAGGAGCCTCCTGGAGGAGGTGAAGAAGCCCAAGAACGTGCCTGTGGTCCTGGTGGGCAACAAGGCCGACCTGGACCACGTCAGACAGGTCGGCACGGAGGAGGGAGAGCGACTGGCGGCCGAGATGGCCTGCGCCTTCTACGAGTGTTCGGCGTGCGCCGACGAGGGCGGCGCCGTGGCGGAGGCCTTCCACGAGCTGTGCCGCGAGGTGAGGCGCCGCAAAGCCGTCCAGGGCAAGACCAGACGCCGGAGTTCCACCACGCACGTCAAGCAGGCCATCAACAAGATGCTGACCAAGATCAGCAGCTAGGGGGGACACACACGCGCCATCGTCCTTTGAGCAGCGGAAGAACAAAGATAGATAATATAAATGTTTTCAAAAATGATGTTTAGAACAATTTATTGGCTCCAGATTACATTACATTACATTACATTACAGTCATTTAGCAGACGCTTTGATCCAAAGCGACTTACAATAAGTGCATTCAAAATGGTAAATGGTGCATTTATATAGCGCTTTGCATAGATTGTGCATTACATTCACCCATTCACACACACATTCATACACCGATGGCGAAGGAAACCATGCAAGGCACCAACCTGCTCATCGGGAGCAATTAGGGGTTCAGCGTCTTGCTCGAGGACACTTCGCCACTAGCTCTGGGGGAGCCCGGGTTCGAACTGGGAACCTCACTGTTTCCATCCGGCCAGCTCTACTCGCAACTCTACCCCTGAGCCACTGCCGCCAGATGGATTCATTGACATGGGAAAGAGTTACATTCCGGTCATTTTCCAACGCAAAGGTCACAAGCACAAAGTTTGCTCCTTCCAAACATTATGGCCTTTGGGGGAGTGAAAGGATTTGGGAGCCAACCAGGACAACTGCTTGTCAAAATGTTTGGCCTGATTCTGTGCATTATTAGTCTGGGAACCTGTGAAAAACTAGGTGATTTATTTCTTAGTGATTTGCAGGGGGTGTCTGTTGCATTTCTTACACCATCAATGTCAATAAATCAACCAAAATGCAGTCTAAATATGATGCATGCTCACTGCACTAACTAACGCATGCAAGAATCCAAACTTCATTTATCACTGACGGCAGACAAATGAGTTGTAGTTTCTTCGCTGTGGCTTTGTTTGTAGGGGAATGCTTTGATATGCTTCAGGCGTGTGTACTTGTTCTCTGCAGAGCTGTGGTCGAGAATTGATTTGTCGAGGCATAAACATAATTAATTATTGTTGCATTATATCTTTGTGCTGTCAGAAAATCTGTTAGCCGTCCACTTATGTGTGGACCCTAGAGAAATGCCATGAGCTGGGATGCTTGGCCATCAGTACACCATGATTCATCCAATTCATTAAAAGTTCTACCTTGTTTTGGTGTCATCAAACAATGTCCCCCACAGACTCTGGCTCCAACAGAAGACCATGCCTGACCATCTTTGTCCAGGACATGGCTCAAGCTTATCTCTTTTTCATCAAGGAACAAAGATAAATAGCGAGACCAATATGCCGAGGATTATGAATCAATGTGTTCACTGTGTTATGTTAAGGCTATGGAGGGAAATATTCGCAATCCATCATACACACCGTATCATACACATTCCAGAGATGTTCTTTACTGATGTTAACATACCTTTAATACTGTAAACTACCGATGAAATATTGCCTTAACCACTGTTGTGTTCTAGGCGTGTACAGAGTCCCAAAGGACAGAGGACTGTAGCTGTTAAAATGAGATTATTTCTGTTATTCTGTAGGCCTTGTGTAGCCTACCTGACCTGTCGCTGACTCTGTAATTGTGGCGGATGAAAGAAAGCAGCTGTACACTTGTAATTAAAGAAACAAAATACATCATACTATCCAATGAATGTTTTTTTGAGGAGTCAAATGTCATCAAGATTCAAAGATTTTATTTGTCACATGCTTGAGTAATGAATTAAATTCTGGTGTGGCAGTCTGGCAGACACCGCCATACTGTGCTATTAACAATGTCCAACATATGGGCCTAAAATGGCATACAAGTTACAGTATAAATACAAGTAAAGTACTAAGTAGTATTAAGTAATAAAGTGTAGAGAATTTAAGTAAACTTGACAAGTGTACAGTCATTGCTGTAGTGCAGGGATCACCACCATGAAAGCTTATGGTGGACATTTTCTCAAAATCAGCTTTTTGCCGCGGCCGCGCGCGTATGTGTCCCGTGCGCGCGTCCCTGTCCAAAAGATATGGCCAATAATTTTACCAGAAACCATACACAGAGGCTAGGGAAGGCTATCATTTGACCAGGCCCCAATTTTTCTGCGTCTGCTCTTACCTTATAGGAAGACATGCAGCAGCAGGAGGGTCACATGAGCTGGGGCCCCAAATATTCGGATACAATATTATGTATCCGAATATTTTCAAAAAGCACTGAAATGTTAAAACTAGCGTTTCTAAGATAGGAGGAGTATGGATCCCAAGGTCGTCAGTTCGATCCCTGCTTTGACCAAAAGTAACCTGACACTAACAAGTGCTCATGCTGTGTTTTAGTGAACCGGTGACCTTCTGCTTGCCAGACAACTCTCTACCCACTAAGCCACGGCCGGCTCTAAAATTCTGTTTCAGCTTCACCCGGCTGATGGCTGCTCAGATGGTCATTAGTGGCTGAGTGCCTTGCTCAGGGACACTTCGACAAATCGACACATACAGTATATTGGGCGGGCCGGGGGGAGAACCGGTGACGTTCTGATTACCAGATGCCTCTGACCACTCAGATATGGCCCCCATCATGACCTCCATGAAGTTCAACGTAAACCCTTAGAGCAGGGGTTTTCAACGTTTTCAGGCCAAGGACCCCCTAGCTGAGAGAGAGATGAAGCAGGGACCCCCTCTATATTGTATAAAATTGTGTTTCAGATAAACCTTTTCTGCTCTTTTTTCCCTCTACACCTATAACTCTTTGCCAAAAATAGCAGATCAACAACGCCTCGCGCTGCGAGGCGTTGTGAGCTTATAGATCTGCTATTTTTGGCTAAAGTTCTCCTCAGAAAAGGGATGCTAGGGTTCACTTGGTTAATGTAAAAAAGTAATAATCCTATCACACAAAGATTTGGCGGACCCCCTGTAGTAACTCTGAGGACCCCCTAGGGGTCCCGGACCCCCTGTTGAAGACCCCTGCCTTAGAGGTAAAACCAATGTTCATATTGCAGGACTGATGTGAAGGCTTACAGTCAACTACAGAAATGCAACATCTCACCATGGTGTGTGCTCTCGTGCGTTTAACATGGGGGTCTCTGACGAGCAGAAAAGCAACTGTCCATTTCCCATCTAGTTTGCTTCCAGCTATTTCTGCAGATTTTCAAATGGCGTAACCATATTAGGCACTTTCTGTAAATTGTTTTTTTTTAAATTTCCAATGGGTTCCTGAGGCTCATAACTGTACTGTAGCTGCAGGGAGAGAATAGTAATTAATCTATTTTATTCTGTTTGGGTGGTACACAGAGGCGAGGCCAGGCCATCTGGGCAGAGAATTACAGGAGAAAAATGTCCCAAAATAACTCGGAGAAAGAACCACAGCAGCCCCAGGGCTCGTCCCTGACCAGTATACGACTCAGACGAGGGTTCTGTCTGACTTTATGTCAATAAAATGAAAATAGCACCATGTTTGATTTATATCTCTCTCAAAAACACATACTGGTTGATGTCTTAAGCTGTATAGAGTCCTGTGGGTATTCAGGATTCTATGAGAATAACTAACTATGCCAGTGACTCCAAATACTGTACAAAATATCCCTCTGGCCCGGTGACAAGTAATCCCAATGGTGTTTATTTCACATGGAGGGAAGTGCTGACAAGTATCCCATTCCCATGATGCTCACAGACAACGATTTGCGCGTACTCGCTAACATCTGAGCATGCATACATGGCAGTATGACGATGTCTGTTGTCACCTGAGCTCTCTGACAAGTCAAATGGCTATAAACTGCAATCATGTTGAACACAAACACAGCTTTAGATCTGGTAAAACTATCCAGTGTATCCATTTTGGCGACTAAAACTATGACGAAAAATGTTTGTCGACTACCTTTTTTCACTGACGAAAACGAAATAAAAACGAAATAAAAACTAAGCTATGACGACTAAAACTAAGACTAAATATATTGACAATTTTCGTCAACAAATAAAAACTAGATTAAAATGTTAGTGAGGGACTAGTGGAGAAGAGATACAGTAGAACTAAAAGACAAGTCATTTTATGCTCAGGTGTTGCGCTCTGAAAATAGCAGATCTACAAGCTCACAACGCGTCGCGCTGTAGATTGGCTATTTTCAGCATGCAACCAAGTGTAAAATCAGCCATTACGACGCCATCAAGGCACCGCCAAAATACATTTTAGTCGACTAAATCAACTGTAGATTTAGTCGACTATAATCTTATGATATTTAGTCGACTAAAACTAGACAAAAACTAAAACATTTCAGATGACTAAAATATGACTAAAACTAAATGGAATTTTATTCAAAAGACTATGACTAAAACTGAATCAAAATTTGCTGTCAAAATCAACACAACACAGATTCTTTGAATAAATTCATATTGCCTACAGATGGTAATTTGCTCTTGGTGTTTTTCCTGGTAAGGCTGGCAGCCAGGCAGGTGGGCGGTTTATTATTTGCACATCACCCTTCGGGGACACGGCTCCCCACTAGCGCCGCGGTGACCTCCTGCTGTGCTTACCCGAGGTCTCCAGTACGCTCCCAGGAGTCGAAGCCGCAGGCAGCACATAGTCTCTGGCAGGGAATGACTGCAGAATCTTTATGCATGTTGGCACACACAGGGGCGAGAGTGCAAACACAGATTTGCACTCACGTGCACCCTATACACTCATATCTCCAAACTGGCTTACACTGTGGCTACCTACCCATGAACTGTTTAAATCAATTACACATGATCTTCTACTGGTTTTCAATCGTGCACTACCTCACTGTGCACGGCCGCTCTTGTGTGATAGATTGTTCAGCTCAACACTGAACGTTCATTGATCATCTCTCTGGTGATGCGGCAGTGATATATTCAGAAATAACGGTTACAGGGCAAGAAAAATCGTTCCCATCTCCCCTAGCACAAGCAGGGCTCCCATACATCCTGTTTAGATGTGCATCCATGAGGATAAGAAACCGCCTTGCAGTTCTTTCAGTGCCCTCATTCCTGCCATAAATAACCATTGAAAAGCATTACAGCAGACATTACAAGGACTACAGTGAAAACAGTATAGCCAACACTTTTTCATGGTGACAGACCATGGAGCAAATCAATGAGAATCAATCGTTAGATTCTACTTGAGTGCGTGAGAGGGCAAGGAGACACGGTGTGGATGTATTCTTGAGAAACTTTCCCTTATGAGAAGATGAAAAAAACAAAGGAAAACATTTTGGATCTGTTATCTGTAGGGGAGGAAATGAAAGAACGACGCGGAGGGCCAAAGTTCTCTCAGTAAACAGGCACTCTCCTGGAGACCAAGCCTCTACCATTCTTCAGTCCATGCTAAAATGAGCACTCTCCCGCGAGAGGCATGGCAACACAGAGCCCGCTGACAAGCTGTTTAAAATAAGGCCCATACGGCATGATGAACATCTTCTCAACTGGTAATTAGTACAGTAAACAAACCATTCATAGTTGAGGGCGAGGCAGCTATAGGACCACAGACATGTTATTTAGCTGTTAAACATGATAGACGGCACGAGCTCTCACAAAAAAACATCACCGATGTCAGTGTTCCAAGCCCTCAAAAAAAATAAACCACATTCTTGTCGTTACTTCCTACTGTTCATCTTTCCATTCCCCCCTTGCTCTATGAAGCATTGCAGTTACCATGACAACCAAGGCCTCTCCCTGTTGTAAAGAATATGCACACACACACACACACACACACACACTAACTCCTGTATACATTTATATAGCCTACTGTATACAGAGATACACACTCGTTTATAATGAGTACGGCATTCATTGATATAGCCAATTGTATACAGAGATACACACTCACGTACAGTATAATGAGTAGTATTCATTTATATAGCCTATTGCAGTGCTTCTCAAACTTGTTCATGCCAGGGACCCCCAAATTGATATATATTTGGGCCGCGGACCCCCATCTGAAAATATGTTGTGCCAGGGACTCCCAGAAGCACAGATTTGTGTTAAAATGTTCACGTTAAAATAAATATATTCAAAGATTTGCACGAATCTTCAACATTTTTCAAAAATAGCAGATCTACAAGCTCATAGTGTGGCACTCGGTGCTGCGCAATGAGCTTGTATATCTGCTATTTTTGAATAGCCAAAGTATAAAAGGTTACAATTATTGTGATGCTATTCACACATTTTGCTGGGGACCCCCTGGAACCCCCTCAAGGACCCCTGGGGGTCCCCGGACGCCACTTTGAGAACCAATGGCCTATTGTACAGAGAGAGGCTGGGAGAAATACACAGACAGACTGAGAGAGCAGACACCTTGTACTGTATGTATTTTTGAGTGCCGCTATTATTATGACTAATTATGGCGGTCTTTTATAGACTGTAGCTGAGCACTCACAGCCAATGAGGCAATCAGAGGAAGGGCACTTGCAGCTTCACATGGCTAGCGCGCGCACACACACACACACACACACACACACACACACACACACACACGAGAAGTACTCACATGTTTTTTACTTAAGTAAAAGTATCAATACCGCAATGTAGCTAAGTAGAAGTCCCGTATTCAAAATGTACTTGAGTAAAAGAACAAAAGTATCGGCATCAAAATATACTTAAAGTACCAAAAGTAAAAGTACTCATTGTGCAGAATGTCCCATTTCACAAGTAAAAAAAAATCTTTGAAAATAGCTGAAATATATAGAGGGCTGAAGTGTTAGTGTGTTTTGTAATAATAATGAAAATCTACAAAAGTAACTAAAGTTTTCAAATAATTGTAGTGGAGTAAAAGTACAATATTTGCCTCTGAGATGTAGTGGAGTAGAAGTAAAAGTATTGGACTATTGGAAATACTCCAGTAAAGTAATAATACCTCAAAAGTGCACTTAAAGGGATACTTCACTCTCGGGCCGGGTTCACATTTAAAAAAAATATTAAAAATAAATGAAAAAAGTTATGGAAAATTCATGGCCCCCTCACGCATTAGTAGGACACTCTAATGCGTGAGGGGGCCATGAATTTTCCATAACTTTTTTCATTTATTTTTAATATTTTTTTTAAATGTGTCCCCGGCCCTAAAGTGAAGTATCCCTTTAAGTGCAGTACTTGAGTAAATGTACTTAGTTAATTTACACCACTGCACGCGCACGCGCACACACACACACACACACACACACACACACACACACACACACACACACACACACACACACACACACACACACACACACACAGTAGTGTGACTCGACAAAGCCTTCAGTTCCCACTGCCACAATCATTCATTCATTCATTCAACACATGAATCAGAAAACAAGTTAGATATTAACTTCATGTCTAGGCTCTCATGTTTGAAACCCGTCAATCATCATCATCATCCTGTTTGTTGACAGACAGCTTATCAACCAGGCTCATCATAGAGCAGAATGACTGTTTCCTATGAAAGATTGATTGCATCTTTTTCTCCTTCTTGTTGTTGTTTTTTTCAGATAAAGAACTTTGATAGCAAGCAGCCAGATCCGGGAGTTGCGTTTGAATCCCACGGCAATGCTGCAAGAAACATTGTTTTGATAGCAGTAGAGTTAAGAGTTAAAGCCCATATTTTGCATTGGCAAATCACCTTTGCCAAACACACACACTTGTGCTCACGCACGTGCAGTGGTGTAAAGTAACTACAGTAAGTACATTTACTCAAGTACCGTACTTATAAGTACAATTTTTAGGTATTTTTTTTACTTTACTGGAGTATTTCCAATTTTCTGTACTTTTACTTCTACTCCACTACATCTCATAGGCAAATATTATACTTTTACTCCACTACAATTATTTGAAGACTTTAGTTACTATAGGACTTTACTTTTTAGATTTAGATTATTATCACAAAACATACATTACCCTATAGGCCTACACCTTTCAGCCACTTGAAAATAGCCGATCTACAAGCTCACAATGCCACGCATTAGTGAGCTTGTAAATCTGCTATTTTCAAAAGATTTTTATACATTTAAAAACTTGAAATGTATGGGACATTCTGCATAATGAGTAGCCTACTTTCTACTTTTGGTAGGCCTACTTCAAGACAAGTACATTTGGATTGCTTTGTACTTTTACCTGACTTTTACTTGTAACAGAGCATTTCTGCATTGCGGTATTGATACTGTTACTTAAGTAAAACATTTTAGTACTTTTTCCACCACTGTCTATGAGACATTTATTATAATGGGGAATATATGGAATAAACAGAAACTTAATGGATTTGTTTTGTTTTAGGGGACAGCGTCCCCTAGTGGCTGACACTACAGATGATGCAGTTTAACAACACCTAATGCATGGTGCATTGATAATAACTTATACCTTATACCTTTAAAAAGGTTTTTTAACTGTCCCGATTTTGTTTTTCTGCACTCATACCTGAATATCACAGAGTACGTACTTGCTGGGAAGCTTGTCTGCCACTTACTGGCATAGGGGACTAAAAACAGGCAGGGACCTGTGGCAGATGGGAGACTAGATATAAGCCTATACCCATCTAGGCTAGAGAATGCAAGTGTAAGGTCATATCATATCAGCAGAGCTGATTACCATCAAGGGCCTGGTGGTGTTTTGGAATGTAACACATTCCACAAGCAAATGTCAACCTGTACGTGAAGTACGTGACACAGGGCCCAGGTTGGAAGTGCACGGGTACACAGTACGTGCATCTGGATCATAGACAGGCATTTATTATTACACAGCTGAAAGCAATATTTTCTGGGTTTTAACTTTTAAGGGTTCTCTGAACGTGTTTAATATCACATCTCAGACATTAGTGTTTAATGGTTGGATCACCTTTCATTTGATTTCACACTGAAAGTTGGCTGCGGGATGAAGGCCATTATTTTGACTTATCCAGATTACTGAGAAGAAAGAATCCAAATGATTTAACTCTGGGGTGACCTCATGTTGGTTGCCAGTCAGCTCTCAGAGACAGAACTTGTGCCAGGTGGCATAAAATACAGAGGTAATCCAAGTTGAAGGGATTTGGGGGTTGTCACTACATATTCCTAAAGTTGCGTGCATAACTTCTAAAGGAGGCCACGAGTCTAGCTCTCATGACCATAAATGGAGAAAAAAAAGTGTGGATTACTTATAGAAAATGGAATGCACACATTTAGTCAATAATAAAAGTCATTACTTTTAATACCAGAATTCTGTTTTCAGACAAAAGAACCAAGTACTGCGATCAAATAAATACAATGAATTACAGAAACACACATAATAATGTATCACACTTCTTACAAATAAGCAGCCACACAATAAGGTTACATAACAACATAATTACGCACCTGAGGCACACAGGGGGGCTGTTCTTCATGCCACACCGACACAAATATACAGAAAAGTAACATTAAAACGCTTACATTTCCATACAAGACCATCCACCATTCAGCAGACATTCATCAAGAGAGGGAGAACATGGTGGTGGACTGATCGGCAAATAAACTTGAGGACCCGTGCATTAATGACAAGTTTGATCCTTAACAGATGCCGTTACAGTACTATAGCTATTTTTTCAGGATTATTTAGTGCCAAACCACTCTGGCTGCATATTTAAATGAACAGCTAATATATGGAATGAATTAACCCTAGGATTTGTGGTGCTTGGGTTTTGGCGACTTGACCATACTGAATCATATTCACAAAAAACAAAAATTATTGAATGTATTGCCTTTTCTCAAGCTAACTGGCTGATGTCATATAAACATAAATAAACACAGGCAGATGGCATAGTATATATATATTAAAAAAAAACATGAATATAAGGTGATGGACAGTCATTTTCAGATGATTTTCAACAGCAGAGCTTGTGGGACTTGAGGTAGTTACTATAGTTTACTTTTACTGTTCAATTCCAATTATCTTTTGCTGTGTGGAAAACAGTAATCTCTCAAGAACAGATTCTGCTCTGCGTTGGAGATAGTACAAACAGCAGAGGGCGCTGTTTTTCCTTCTCATTTGGTTCTGGGTTCCCAGATTGGGAAAACAGTGACTCTTTGACCCATTGAGACCGGGAACGCATCTGTGTGTCATTTTAAGATTTCTTTGGGCTATTAAACAAGGGAACCAGGAGACCTGGTACTGCCAGACCCCTAGTGGTTGAAAGATCAGAGCACTACGTCACGCTAACCTTGGCCAATCAAAAAGAGGACAGAAGACGGACCTCTTTTATGCCCATGTATGGACGAAAGCGTTTGGAGAGGGGGACCGACAAAGCCTCATGTAGGCCCGACCCCCTGGGTCTGGCAAAAATAGCAGATATACAAGCTCATAGCGCGGCACCGAGTGCCGCGCCATGAGCTTGTAGATCTGCAATTTCTTTTGCACATTTTTGCAAATCTTTGAATATATTTATTTTTTAAGGCGAACATTTGTAACTCAAATCTTTGCTTCTGGGGGATTCTACAAATGTCTTCTAAATCTTCTAACTTAAAAAAAAAAAAAACATTGCTATAATCAGTGGTTCCTAAACTTTTTCATGTCAAGGACCACCCAAAAAGATATGTATTTGGCTGCGGACCCCCCCATCTCAAAGTATTTAGTTCCAGGGACCCCCCAGAAGCAAAGATTTGATTAACAAATATTTGCTTAAAAAAAATGATATACATTCAAAGATTTGCGCACATTTTCAAGTTTCTTCCAAAAATAGCAGATCTGCAAGCTCATAGCGTGCTATGAGCTTGTAGATCTGCTATTTTTTGAATAGCCCAAAGAAATCAAAAAATGACTTTTGACTTCTTTCCCGGTCTTAATGGGTTAAGCTACAGGAGCCAAAACGAGATTTCCATTTTCCCTAATTAACAGCTCTTTGACAGGTGGGTAAATAAATGTCACAATGCAATCATCTGGCCAAAGACCAAACCGATGGACATACTGTATTATGGCTGTTTGGTGGGTGGTTTACACTCTACTTTTATGCGGTTGAATAGACACACAGTGATATATCAGTATCATCACAGCCATTATTATTACATGGCACATAATGGATGGCAAATCCTCAAGTTTTCATTATGGCTTTTCACACTGCAATAGTGGCAGGCATCTTTACACAGAAAGACAAAGCAATAAATACAGCTTGAATTGTTCTTTACAGCAAAATGCAAAATTTGGTCCATTTGTACACAGTGCCAAAGGTAAACGAGAAGACCTTTTAAAAAAGTGCTCCATGACAATAATAACACATCTAAAATATAAAGTCATACTGTATGAGAGTCGTTGCTTAACATCGTCTGCGAAATTGATTTAAACTTTATTATTGATTTGAATTTATTTTTGTCAATGTATCAAGCTATATGCAATTTCAGCTCGTCGTGTACAGTAAGTACGTTTAATTTGACCGAATATTGACCGTGTTATGGTGGGAACAGAGCACTCCGTCTGACACAACGAGTGTTTACCCATTCAATCCAGGGACGCATCTGTGTCATTTTTATGATTTCTTTGGCTATTCAAAAATAGCAGATCTACAAGCTCATAGTGCGGCACCGAGTGCCACGCTATTCAAAGATTTTCACACATTTTTTAGATGTGTGCAAAAAAAGATTTAAAAAAATTTAGCAGATCTACAAGCTCATAGCACGGCACTCGGTGCGCACTATGAGCTTGTATATCTGCTATTTTTGAATAGCCCAAAGAAATTTTAAAATGACACACAGATGCATTCCCAGTCTTAAAGGGTCAATGCTCTGATTCTGGCACAACGTCAACAGTAAAGCCAGGGGGAAATCGTGGCTTTTATTAGTGCATCGAACGGTCACATTCGAACGCAAACAGTAGCCAGCCGTGGCGAGTAACCATGGCGACATTGTTTTACAGAAAAACCCTAATAAACAGCTGACAGTTGGGGTAATTGAAAAACGGGCTTCGCTGTTCTGTGCGCATGGTAATGGTCAATGGCTGTGTGCAAATTCAGATCAATTGCTCCAGCCACTGAGGAGAACCGGGCAGAAGAGATTTTGGCCTCACCACCGTTTTGGCCTCACCACCCACCCGCACAGAGCTTTGTAGAATTATAGGAGTATTATTATTATTATTATTAATATTATAATGTCAATTTTACAAAATAAAGTAAATAAATCAGAGAACGTCATCACTGGACTAACTCTGGACAGTCCTGTCATTGAAGCTCCATACTTTATGCATAAGAGCAGATGTCACATTTACAGTATTGAACTACAACATGGGAAAATTGATATTTCATTTAGTTCCATCTGGATTGAGGATACATTAACAAATTTTGAGCATTCTTTTCTGATGTATGACAGCCCTATCACTCTGAGGGGGATGAAACTATAGGGTGATTTTATAGTTTGTTTTCCAATTCAGGACTAAAACTACAGCAGGGCAAAAACATGGCATAACTCTAACCGTACAGTACACTGTGATGCAAGCAACACACTGTCGCTAATCAAATCAAATTGTAATAATCTGTGTGTTAGATTTACAATACCGTTGACTACTGTCTGTGCACAGTGGTAGAAAATACCTAAGTACATGTACTCAAGTACTGTACAATTTTGAGGTACTTGTACTTTACTTGAGTATGTTCAGTTTCCAATACTTTTACGTCTACTCCACTACATCTCAGAGGCAAATATTGTACTTTTACTCAACTACAATTATTTGAAAACTTTAGTTACTAGTTACTTTGCAGATATACATTATTACATTATAGAACATACAGTAACCACTTCAGTCCTATTTTATACATAGGCTATTTGAAAATAGCCGATCTACAAGCTCACAACGCGTCGCGATGCGACGCGTTGTGAGCTTGTAGATCGGCTATTTTCAAACATTTCAGTACTTTTACTTTTGGTACTTTAAGTACATTTTGATACCAATACTTTTGTACTTTTACTCAAGTACATTTTTAACACCAGCTGCAGCTGCGTTGCTTACTAGCCCGTCATGTTTTTAATCTGCTGTAGTTTTGAACCTGAATTGGAAAATAAACTACAAAATCAGCCTAGGGTTTCATGACCCTTTAATCAAATGGGTTGATAAATAAAGTCTGGGTATACTAAATCTGCTGGAGAGATACCAGGCTGTTTCATCATTTCCTGTCAAGGGATGGCGTAGTATGGATTATTATTACACAGCTGTTGTTGTTGAATGGTTTATACTGATTGGTCAATCAATATTCTGCATGACAGACCACTGTTCTCCCTCTGTTTACATTGCTAATGGCAGCTTGTAACCAGAATTAAGCTTGTATGTTAAGAGGTTAATTCTTTTATCAATATTTTGTGTCAAACAATACATTTTGTTCTTAAGCAGTTGAGTAGTATGCGGGATAGTCAGTCAGGCATCACCCTAAAGGGGTTTACAGTAATGACTCACTAATTATTAGATTGATAATGCTCCAGAATAAACCAAAAACATACATTTTTGCTAGAGAAAATACAGAGGACGGAATAAAGTAGAACAAAGAGAATAATGTTCAATATGTGAGTTAAAAAACGTTTTCACGTTCAACGTTCAGCACTTTGAGGTGTTAAGCTATTATGCCATATTTCTGCCCTTTTAGATACACAGCAGTAATAATAATATGAATGCCCCGAATTTGAAGAAAAAAAAGAAAAGAAAAAAAAAGAAGTCCATGGTGTTATTTACAAAGCATAAATAAATAAGTACAGATTGAGAAAGGGGGAGATCTGCCTGTGAATGGAAGACGATTACTGTCAAGTACAGCATTTGCACCATGAGAAATTGCAAGTTCACACGTTGCTTTAGTTTCTTTATACTGTAGCTAATGTATCTTGACCCAATATGGGGGACATTTCTTTCTTAACCCATTCAATCCAGGAACACATCTACAAATGTCTTCTAAATCCTAACGGGTTTCTGAAAAACATATGTTGCTATTATCAGTGGTGCTCAACCTTTTTCCTGTCAAGGACCCCCAAAATGATATGTATTTGGCCGCCGACCCCCATCTCAAAATATTTAGTTCCAGGGACCCCCAGAAGCACAGATTTGAGCTACAAATGTTAGCTTTAAAAAATATACATTCAAAGATTTGCACAAATTTTCAAGATTTTTCAAAAAACAGCAATATAAATAGCAAAATAATAGCAAAATAGCAAATCTACAATCTCATAGCGTGGCACTCGGTGCCACGCTATGAGCTCGTAAATCTGCTATTTTTGAATAGCCAAAGTATAAAATAATGGTTATAGCTAAAATCTAAAATGACACAGATGTGTTCCCGGATTGAATGAGTTAACGACTTCAACCCTATATTCTTCATTGACAGGAGTCCCCCAGGGGTCTACACTAGGCCCCCTCTTTTTTCCCTCTACACCAAAGAAAGAAAATTGCCGATCCACCTGCTCACAATGTGTCCCATTGCATTGTGAGCTTGTAGATCTGCTATTTTCACCAAATGTTCGCCCCCAGAATACGGACGCTAGGGTTCATGTGGTTGATTAATCAAAATAACTTTTGTAACGTTAAAGGTTTCATGACATTCAGTTTTACAACACGTTAAAAGTATTTATCATGGTCCTTCAAACGTGTATTAAAAGTTTTGATTGAAAATTCCACTCCATTCTAAAGCCTTTTCAACTGCAATGAAAAAAAAAATCTTTGCCTGCGGGTGTCACTGTTGAGGGATTTTGTCTGTCAATCATCGCCTCTGCTCATTATTCAGAAAACCCCAATGTTCAAAGTTCAGTTTTTTGGGGTCTAATTGAGGTCATAAAACCCCCCCAAAAAACATAAAAATTTAAAAAAGTGAAAATGAATGTCATAGAACCTTTAAGCCTAGGTTAGATTCACAAGGATCTATGTTGTTAAGCCAATATGGGTCACTTTGGCGATAGTAAAGTATTTCTGTGAAATGTGTCTGGCGTCTGGCGAGATGCTCAAATATTGCTGGTGAACTGTAAGCAAACAGCCGTATATCACAACTTACTAAAAACGTTTTCCTATAATGTATTGCCATAGATATCTGCAAAATTATCTTGGAAGCCAACAGGTCAATTTGTTGAAGAAAAGAAGAAGAAAGTAAAGACAATCAGACAAACAAATGTAAAAGACCTACGGACGGTATACCAAACACTACGAGCAAGAATAGCTATGGTGGTTGTTTGTGTCACTGCAGTTATTGGACAGCAGATTGGCGGATTAACTGAAACGCCACTGAAACTCACAAACAAGGAGAAGGATGTGGAGTAGGAAGCTGACGGTGATAAGGAAGAAGGTGTGTGTGTGTGTGTGTGTGTGTGTGTGTGTGTGTGTGTGTGTGTGGCAGTGTTGATTTCGTCGACTAAAACTATGACGAAAAATGTTCGTCGACTACCTTTTTTCACTGAAGAAAACTAAATAAAAACTAAATAAAAACAAAGCTATGATGACTAAAACTAAGACTAAATATTTTTAACATTTTGTCAACAAATAAAAACTAGACTAAAATGTTAGTGAGGGATCTAGTGGAGAAGAGATCCAGTAGAACTAGAAGTCATTTTATGTTTGGTTGCACTTGGGTGTTCTGAAAATAGCAGATCTACAAGCTCACAACGCGTCGCGCTGCGACGCGTTGTGACCTTGTAGATCGGCTATTTTCAGCATGCAACCAAGTGTAAAATCAGCCATTACGACGCCATCAAGGCACCGCCGGAATACATTTTAGTCGACTAAATCAACTGTAGATTTTAGTCGACTAAAACTAGACAAAAACTAAAACATTTCAGATGACTAAGATATGACTAAAACTAAATCAAGTTTTGTCGTCAAAATCAACACTGGTGTGTGCGGGTGGGTGAGCGGGAAGGGAGGAGTGCTCAGGAACCGGTGTGTTGGGACTCATCAAGAGCCTGATGGCTGACTGAGAGGAAGGATTAGGGGGAGAGGAGGGGGTGTTAGTCAGAGAAAAGACTTGCGAAGGACTGCCGGAGGCTGCGGATGGTCTCAGCCTTGGCCTCGTCGTCGGTGGGGTTCCCCCGCAGCGTCTCAGTGAAGGTGTTGGTCAGCGACTGAGATTTGCTGTAAAGGACAGTAATGGTGACTTGGTCAGGGTTCTGGGGTCATCTGTGATGAATGTGTGTCCCGGTGCACCCTCACAGCAAAGTTTGTTTAACTCAGAGAATGAAAAGAGGGGAACGGATGAATGTGTTGTGAGCAAGCCAGTATAGCGCCGATCGGAAAAGTAATGAACCTGCTGGCAAGCAACTCTACTCTGTTTGGGGAAACATACACTAATACATACACAACACACTGCCTCAAAACAATAGGACTGTGTCTGTGATCAGACATTAACCACTTAAATTCCCCCTGGGGTCTACACTAGGCCCCCTCCTTTTCCCCTCTACACCAAATATCTTTGACAAAAATAGGTGACGTACAAGCTCACAATGTGTCATGTTGTGAGTTTGCAGATCGGCTATTTTCGCTTAATGTTCGCCATTTGAACCCTAAATACTTGATCATACAATAAATAGCGATGATAGCTGATCTATAAGCTCACAACATGTTTTGAATTCAAATGGCAGCAACAATTTGGAAACAAAGCCAAGTTTAAAATTTTCTTTGACAGATTTTGAAAATCTTCCCAAAAATAGGGATGCCAGGGTTAATGTGCTCAAATAGATGTGTGTCGATGGAAATATGACCAAATACAACCTAATGTCTCCACCTAGCTGCAAGAATCTGAAGCAAACATGACACGATTATTTTAAAACTTTAGTTACTTACTAGTTACTTTGTAGTTTTGATTATTATAACAAAACATACATTACCCACTTCAGTCCTATATACATTTCGGCCTTCTGAAAATAGCTGATCTACAAGCTCTCAATGCGTCGCATCGCGACGCATTGAGAGCTTGTAGATGTGCTATTTCCAAAAGATTATACATTATACAATTAATGGGACCTTCTGCATAATGAGCACTTTCTACTTTTGGTACTTTAAGTACATTTTGATACCAATACTTTTGTACTTTTACTCAAGTAAACTTTGACTTTTTACTTGACTCCGGACTTTTACTTGTAACAGTGTTTCTACATTGCAGTATTGATACTTTTACTTAAGTACTTGAGTACTTTTTCCACCACTGACGAAAGGCGGGTCAGGAAGAAGTGAGATGGATGTGATGGAGACTCACTTAAGCTGCGGGGACTGTTTCTGGGAGCCGGGCCCCGAGGAGGCCGGGATGGGGCCGGGCTGGAAGGCTTGGCTGGGAGACGTGTTCGCTGAGCGGGTTCTCTGAGGAGAACCGTGGGCCGACTGAGAGGGAGAGGCCGAAGTGGACCGATGTCCACCTGACCCAACACATGGACACACAGAAGATGAGATAAAAAAAAATACATTAACATAAAACAAAGAGATATATTATCTCAATCATATACAGTATATAGCAGGGGTCTTCAACAGGGGGTCCGGGACCCCTAGAGGGTCCTCAGAGCTACTATAGGGGGTCCGCCAAATCTTTGTGTGATAGGATTTTTTTTTTTACATTAACCACTTGAACCCTAGAATTCCTTTTCTGAGGGGAACATTAGCCGAAAATAGCAGATCTCTCTCTCTAGCTTGTAGATCGGCTATTTTTGGCAAAAAGGTGTGGAGGGAAAAAAGAGCAGACTAAGTAAAAAAAAGAACTTTAATCTGAAACACAATTTTATACAATATAGAGTAGGGGGTCCCTGTTTCATCTCTCTCTCAGCTAGGGGGTCCTTGGCCTGAAAACGTTGAAGACCCCTGGTATGTAGTAAATACTGTTTATACTTTATCCATTCTTTTTGATCTCTCTAAGTTGTCCTATCTGTAGTAGATGAGCGTTTTGCTTACCTTGAGCCCGTCTTGGCTGGGTGGTCGTTGGCTATTCCAGGGTGAAAGACAATGATGTGTTAGCATAATATCCCTATAGGTTTCAACGTTTTTCTAACGCTTCTGTGGATTTTATCAGCTTCTGACTTATCTATATGCCCTATAATAAAACGATAGGAGACGTATTTGGTATCTGAAGTGCTAGTTGTCACCTTGATAGATGAAGGCTGAGGCGTGTCGATCCCCAGCAGAACCTTGGCCATCTTGTTGATGACCAGCTCCATGATGAGCTGCCTGTCCTCCTCCACGTGCTCGCCAATCAGAGGCATGGAGCTGTCCATCACCTGGAATCAAATATGACCAACGGCCAATCAGCTTCAAGGATGGGCATTTCCCCAAATCTGGGGGCACTGGTGTGTGACTTACTTCAAAAACGTCCACAATCACAACACCAGAGGCAGCTCCACTGATCACGTCCAACCCAGATTTGGCACAAACTAGGGGTTACATAGGTAACCCCAGTTTTCTTAGTTTCATAGTAAGAAACGACAGAAAACAACGGGTTCAATTCGTTCTCCTGCTATGCCACAAAAATGTGGAATGCCCTACCAAAAGCCGTGAAGAAGTGTAAATCACCCCCCCCCCCCCCCCCCCCGAACTGTTTACTGTATAGATTTCTTATTTTTCTTTTTCCCTTAACTGTTTATTGATGTTCTGCATAGTAGTGTATCTGTCTGCCATTTAATGTCACTATGAATTGAGTACAAAAGACCCCAATGGAAACAAGCCTTGTTTGACCTTTGTATTGAACTGTACTTTCATGTGCTTTTTTCTGCAAACTTCTAATAAAGTTACAGGTTTTCTGTGCCCTTCGTGTACAGCTGAGAACAATATACAGTGTTGCCACTAGGTGGCAATCTTGTACAATTTATCACAACCGAGATTAAGCCCATTGAGATCAGGATGAGGGGTAAAACAAAACATAAACAATGAGTCATGTTACTGTTTACATGAGATCACCTTCAGATAACATGGGAAGCGATGCATAATGGCTGAGCTGTGAGTTCAGAGAACGTATGCTACACAGCCATGGCTAATTGATGGACAGGGTTAACACTACAATGACTGCTCTGGTCATCCCCGTATAAATATTATGTTACCCTATGCTTCACTTTGGAAGGACATGGAACTGCATTCAATGCCGAAACAAATGATTAATTAACACAAATGAGAAAACTTTCCCAACGCTCCTGCCTCACATGCACAGTGGTGGAAAAAGTACTCAAATTCTTTACTCGGGTAAAAGTACCAATACTGCAATATAGAAATACTCGGTCACAAGTAAAAGTCCAGAATTCAAAATTGACTTGAGTAAAAGTTAAAAAGTATTGGCATCAAAATTAAAAAGTACCAAAAGTAAAAGTACTAAAATGTTTGAAAATAGCAGATCTACAAGCTCACAGATGCGACGCGTCGTGAGCTTGTAGATCGGCTATTTTCAAATAGCCTGTGTATGAAATGGGGCTAAAGTGGTTAATGTTTGTTTCATAATATCATCAATTGTATTTGAAAAGTAACTAGTAACCAAAGTTTGCAAATAATTGTAGTGGAGTAAAAGTACAATATTTGCCTCTGAGATGTAGTGGAGTAGAAGTAAAAGTATTGGAAATTGGAAATACTCAAGTAGAGTACAAATACCTCAAACTTTTACTTAAGTACAGTAATTAAGTACCACCACTGCTCACATGCACATACACGTGTGTGCTGACAACAAACAAAAAAAAACACAGAACACATGGGGCTCCTCTAAACGCCGTGCCCGTCCCCATCCAAAACAAGTGGGCAGTGTGCCAACGCAGAACCAAAACAAATGAGAAGTGTGGCTGCTGCCTGCCGCTGGTGGCGTTGGCAGCCAGCAGCCTGACGATCCGCCGCGAGTGGTTGGATCAGGCTGTTGCACGCATCCAGGCCACAGGCTGTAAACACAGGGAGCTCAGGCCGTCATGCACGTGCTGCTTTGCACACAGCGTACGTACACACACACACACACACACTAAGGCAGCACGGCGGAGGCAGCATAGGGGGAATGCCCTGCTGCTGCCACTGCCCTAGCCCATTAAGACCCGGAAGGCGTCTGTGTCACTTTTTTGATTTGAGCTAAAAAACATTATTTTACACTTTGGCTATTCAAAAATAGCAGATATACAAGCTCATAGCGCGGCACCGAGTGCCGCGCTATGAGCTTGTAGATCTGCTATTTTTGAAAAATCGTGAAAATGTGTGCAAATATTTGAATATGTATATTTTTAAAGGGAAAATGTTTGACTCAAATCTTTGCTTCTGGGGGGGTCCCTATTACAAAATATTTTGAGATGGGGGTCCGCGGCCAAATACATATCATTTTGGGGGTTATTGACATGAAAAAGTTTGAGAAACACTGATATAGAAACATACGTTTTTCAAAAAACTGTAGGATTTAAAAGACATTAGTAGAATCCCCCCAGAAGCAAAGATTTAAGTTACAAATGTTCGCTTTAAAAACATCAAAGATTTGCACACATTCGGTGCCGCGCTATGAGCTTGCACATCTGCTATTTTTTTGAATAGCTCAAGGAAATAGCCCTTAAGATGACACACAGATGCGTTCCCGGTCAGAATGGGCTAGAGGGAGTTACAGATGGCTGGGCCCATTGGCGGTAAGGTGGGGTGTGGCGCGGTGGGTCCATTGAGTCATCTACCACAGGGGACACAGAGCTGCTAGTGCTCTTGGAGGGCTGGCAGCACAGCGACCCCGCAATGCCCGCCAGGCCCCCACTTCAAACGGAGTGCGGTGGCAAACCAGAGCCCGGATCCACCCTGCTGATTTATTAGGATATAGAGTCATCCAGCAGACGACTGACTGCCTGCCGGGGCTGTGCCATCGCCCGCCCTTTGCTGCCTGTATTCAAAAACAGAGGTGTTGTTTTGCTCCGTTTTTATTGGGCTGCACAGTGTTCCCTTTTGTGTGTGCTCGTCTGGACAGCGTGCATAGCCTGCATGCAGACACATGAGAAAGTTCACAGAGCACGACATTTAACCCTTTGAGACCGGGAACGCATCTGGTGTGTCATTTTTAGATTTCTTTGGCTTGTAGATCTGCTATTTTTGAACAATTGTGAAAATGTGTGCAAATCTTTGAAGATATATATTTTTACAAAAGCAAACATTTTAACTCAAATATTTGCTTCTGGGGATTCTGTCTTCTAAATCCTTTTTTTTAAACATTGTTGCTGTAATATCAGTGGTTCTCAAACTTTTTTCATATCAAGGACCCCCAAAATGATATGTATTTGGCCGCGGACCCCCATCTCCAAATATTTTTTATTTTTTGTAATATATTGAAAGATTTGCACAAACTTTCAAGATTTTTTTTAAATAGCAGATCTACAAGCTCATAGCGCGGCACTCGGTGCCGTGCTACGAGCTTGTATATCTGCTATTTTTGAATAGCCCAAAGAAATCTAAAAATGACACACAGATGCCTTCCCGGTCTTAATGCGTTAAATGGTTCTCACTCAAAGTTATGGTTGCACTCACTGTACTGGGATGGGCCATAAGAGAATGAGAAAATCCCCCGGGGGAAGAAAAAACAACTTGGCTCGCAGAGAGGGTATTCATGCTCCTCATCCCTCTGGCTCTGTGATTTCTATGAGCCACTCGGAGGAGTGCATGGATAGTGTATCTGCTGCAGTACGCAACGAACCGAGCCTGTGAAGCTGCAGGCATGCTACATGTTAATATGAACCGCAGTGAATTCCACATGAAGTGAACGTAAACAGCCCATTTGTTTTCATTAAAAGTAGGTGTCATGGCTAACGTCTTGTCTGGAACATAAACAGGTTCCCACCGCGAGAGGCCCAATACAACACTGCAATGTCACCGTCGCCCGTAATTAAATTCCATCGCGTGGAAGGGGGGGGGTGGGAGGGAATACGAGAGAGAGAGAAAGTGAGAGAGAGGGGGAGGAGGGGGGGGGGCAAGAGAATTAAGAGGAGAGAGTGAGAGAAGAGGGAGATAAGAGATAAGAAAAAATAAGATAGACATAGTTAGGGAAGAGATAAGGGGGAGAGAGAGAGAGAAGACAGAAAAGAGAGCAAAAGAGTAATGGCTAATTTACATTTTGAGGTTGAAAATCGTGTATCTTTTATGAGCGACATGGCTGTACCACAAAGTGTAAATTGGCCACAAGAGGAGTAGTATTGCTCCCTCCTGTCATGGAACATATTTAGACGACTATGTCACCGGGGTCCCCGTCTCCCCGCCCACAGACTGTCCAAACAGGGACAGCTCTGCGTCACCGCGTCCCTGGAGAGCCTGTGGTGATTTCCTGAGATACTGACAGTTGTCAAAAAAAGGAGCCCTTATTTGTTCCAACAATCGGTGACCTACGCCCGGCAAAGGATTGGGATGTCTTGTTCTCGGGCTAAATATGGACATGGACACAGAGCTCTGAAAATGGCCCGTTTGCAAACGAGGGGAGGAAACGCACAATGCACAATGGGGAGGGATCGCCCGGGCCAGGGATCGCCCTTCTAAAAATGAAAACGGCGATTGTGGACTCAGTGCCAGGAAATAACTTGTCTCCCCGTAACCTAAACCAACCGTTTCTCTCTTGAGTAAATTATTTAAAAATCGTTGAGCGCAAAAGGTCGTTTAATGGCCCACTCCGATTCCCTCCAGTTCACTCCACCTCCACCCATTTCAACCCCTAAGGAATTCATTGTATGACGCTGTCGACGCGTATAGTCAATGTGTTTTCAGGTGAAAAGGACATATTGTCTTCAAGTGTATTATATGTGTACAAAGAATGATAAATTAGGCGTAAGGCGTTTGCCTTGACTGCCATTCTACTGAGATGGAAGATATAATGCTGGCCGGTCTAGAGGAAACCCACAGAGTCATCTGGCACTGAGAGCAAAAGTGAAAGGTTTCTAGGTACTGATACCAGCTGGTGATGTCATCCTAGTCAGGATGAGGCCCTTCTCAGGATGTCTGCATCTTGTGTGTGTGCATGTGTGTGTGTGTGTGTGTGTGTGTGTGTGTGTGTGTGTGTGTGTGTGCTCGCGTGTGTGTGCGTGCATGCGTGCGTGTGTGTTAATAACAGCCAACAATATATCATTTTTTGCCTGGTGCGTCTATCAGCGCTAACATGAGTGTAGTGTGTGTGTGTGTGTGTGTGTGTGTGTGTGTGTGTGTGTGTGTGTGTCTGTGCGACCTAAACTGTCCAATTTACAATGGACAAAGGATAAATTACTCCCTAACATGACTCAACAGTGTGCAAGTGTGAGTGTGAGGGGGCTAAGGGATAGAATGTGTGTCTGTGTGCTTGTGTGCACGTACAATAAGCTCTGCGGGCATGTGTGAGTCTACAAGCCTGGCCTGGAGACGACATCATGAGCTCAGTGCAACAACAGGAAGTAGCTGGTGGATGGTCTCTATCTTCTCCTTTGTAACAGATATAGAGAGCCCACCAAGCAAGGCATTAAGTGCAAAGCGGTCCAAAATAAACCCGGTCAGGAGTTACGGCGTGATAACGTCTGCAGCAGAGAAACACTCAGGCTTGTGTTCCACACACTGACTGGGTGGCAATTGGTGCTATTAGTTCAGATATACTCAGACTCAAAAAGGCAGGTGACTTAATAGTTGGATTGCTTCGTTGAGGTTAAAGGATTGGATGTGAAGAAGCTTCCTGCTCCCGTACTCCGATGAATCAGAGATGTTGCTAGCCAGCCCAGCAAAACATACACACCTGGTTCCTTAAGAAATATATATTCAAAGATTTGCACAAATTTTGATGATTTAAAAAAAAATAGCAGATCTACAAGCTCATAGCGCGGCTCGGTGCCGCGCTATGAGCTTGTAGATCTGCTATTTTTTAATAACCAAAGAAATCTAAAATGACAGAGATGCGTTCCCAGATTGAAGGGGTTAAGTGCCTTGTTCAAGATCACTTCAACAGCGCGCAACGATCACTCACGTCCCCACCCAGATCTTTCTCATTGGGTACAGGGGATCGAACCGCCAACCTTCCGGTCACTTTCACGTTCCTCTAACATTTAGGCCACCGCTGATCCCCCGCCGTAGCTACCACCGGCCTTCTGTGCTATTGCTTACGACTTCCAAGATGCTGGCTAATTGCTGCAGCACATCTCATAAGGATCAATCGGACAGAACTTTAAAGAGAGAGAGAGATTGCTGAACTTTTATCACATTATACTGTAGAAAATAGTTCGCTCTGAGATTTCATTGGATGCATGTGGGGGCTCTATGGCAGCTCTTGGCATTTTTCCCAGTATTCAACCTCTATGGTAAACATGTGCCTGGCACCACCCTTCCAAAAAATGTCAGCATTTAGATATCAGCAATATTGTGATTCAGTCTCGTCTTCCTGTTGATAACATCTTTTCTTAGTCATGATTGTGTTGAAAGGCAAGAGCTGGCAGCCCGATGGGCTAAGGGAAGGATGCAGCTGGAATATCAGAGCCTTGAAAGAGACCTAAACACAGGTTGTGTTGGAACTCAGACAAGGTTATCAGGAGGTGGCAGGGTCACTGCGAGTCCCTCTCTCTCACATGGGTTATTGTCACACAGCTACACTGGCTTGGTGAAATATTTTCACTCCCAAAACTATGTATGACACAAAACAAGTGTTTTGGAATTAAGTTTTCATTAATGATTAATTGTTCTGCTGAGGGTGGAGGTGTGTGTGTGTGTGTGTGTGTGTGTGTGTGTGTGTGTGTGTGTGTGTGTGTGTGTGTGTGTGTGTGTGTGTGTGCGCGTGCGCGTGTGTGCGGAATGCATGCCCCACGTGGTTGTGCAATACCTGTTGTCAGAGTACTCGCTGTACCCGTCAGAGTACCCAGAGCGGTACCTGTTACTACAGTTATAAACTGCACCGGCCTACAGTACTTGGGAATGATGACAAGAATGAGGTGCACCTTAAAACCAGCTCTGGCCGGTATCGGCAGCCAGTGTAGGGCTTTAAGTGTTAAAGCGAACATTTGTAACTGTCAAATTTCTCAACAAATGACTTAATTTTTCAGAAAAACTATTGTTGCTATATCAGTGGTGCTCAAACTTTTTCTTGTCCCTTCTTGACCCCCCAAATGATATGTTTTTGGCCGCCGATCCCCATCAAAATATGTTATTCCAGGGACCCCACAGAAGCAAAGATTCGAGTTAAAAATGTTGAATATATGTATTCAACACAACTGTTCAAGATTTTGCAAAAATAGCAGATCTACAAGCTCGTAGCGCGGCCAAAGTATATAAATAATGGTTATAGTTTAAATCTAAAATGACACAGATGCGTTCCCGGTTTTATTTTTATTTATTTTTATGGGTTAACCCTCCAACTGCTCAGTGGGTATCAGTATAAGACTGTGGTTACACTGGGCCGCTCACAGGTGTGTCACATCTCTGATATCTCTATATGGACAGAGTTGAGCAGAAAAGATGAACTGACCTCAATGATATAGTCGTTGCCATCCTTCCCGTGAACAGCCTTCACAGCACAGATATCCAGGCCGCCAAACATCTCGGCGCAGGAGTCCACCCACACACGGTACCTGGAGGAACACGGTGACAATCCACAAATGCTGAAACGAGGCGTTCGGGTGGCGCAGTGGTAAAGTCCCTGCCCACCACCACGGAGGTTGTGGGTTCGAAATCCACCGTGGTGCAACCGGCCTTTTCGAGCGTCTCTACACGAACACAATTGGCCCGTATTCGGGGGAGGGAAGCCGGATGAGGAGGGTGATATTAGTCATTGCACGTACTCCTACGGGCTGGGGCGGCACCTGTCAGCGGGGAGTGTTGGGCGGGAGGAGTAGGGCGAAGGCTCTACGTCCTCCTGGTGGGGGCTCCTCACTGGCAGGGGAGTCCGTAGGGTACAGCAGTTACAACACAGAAATGTGTGTGGGGAGGAATTAATTGGCATAACGACTAAATTGGGGAGAAAAAGGGCTAAAAGATAATTGGCTACTCTAAATTAGAAGGGGAAAAAAGTTCTGAAACTGACTGTCTTGAATTGCTCTGACTCTGGGAATACCAAGACGTAGTACTAGTAGTACTAACTGTAAATGTTTTATCAATCCCACATAATGGTAACACTCTCTCATACGAGCAAGTAAAGAAACAGAGCATTGAATGGAACGCAGAATGTTCATAACATTATGTTCAGCTCACCTGTCCGTCATGGCAATCTGCTCTAGCATGGCGGAGCCTGTGTTGGCTTTCCAGTTGCCGGAGATAGACGTTCTCCTGAAAATAAACAAAGTCACATCATCCAGGAAATGAATCTGCATGCAGCGATGCATCCAGCTAATTCTCCCGCACCAAAAACGTAAAACTGTGGTCCAGGAAAATGTAGTCACTCCACAACAATTGTTTTTGCGGTGGAATAGAAATATGTCCTGGGGGGGCGGGGCGGAGAGATCTTATCATTAGCCTTTTACACTGATGATGATTGCAATCCGCGACCTCCATTATGTTCCGTTTGGAATGGTGCTGTCATGACTGAGGATGCGGAGGCGAGATGAGATAAGGCTTGTGGCACTCGGAGTCAGTTAATTTGTTTAGAAAGAGTGACATGAAAGCTGAGAGGGTGTTGACTCACAAGTTAATTGTCATCGTATGGTCTGATGAATTTCAAACACAAGCCTCTTGTTGTCAAGTGGGTGGAAGCCTTAAAATGTCAAGGTAGAACCCTTACAAATAAAGTGCTGGAGAGAACTGGTCTCGTCTTACAAACTGATAAGATCAAGTCTTCTTTATCTTAAAACTTGGTGTTTATGGTTATTAATGGCCACTTTGTGACAACTCAGATTATTACAACAAGTGTAGTAAGGCAGTACAGTTCGCAGTTACAGGCCATATCAACTGATGATAGAGCCTTTAAGTACTGTGGCCACCCTCCTGCTCCCACAGGCCTGTGTTGGCGCCTTCTCTTCCACAGTGGGGACAGAGAGGCATACCATGGCAGGGTGTGGCCATGGACAAGCGGGTTGCTGATGGACAGTGAGGTTGCGGTTAGTGGAGCTTTCGGGTAGAGACTACTACGCTGTATGGAGTTCTGTGGACGCAGCCTCGGGTCGTGTGGCAATTGCCTGCTGTTAGCATCTCACCATCCTCATATGGTATGCACCGTGCAGGTACGGCTATTCTGAGACCTTAAAGATTTCAAGACATTCAGTTGTACATTCAGTTGTATTTATCATGGTCCTTCAAACGTGTATTAAAAGTTTTAACTGAAAAATCCACTCCAGTGATTCATGGCAGGATTTTTTTAAAGCCTTTTCAACTGCAATGAAAAAATAAATCTTTGCCTGTGGGTGTCGCTGTTGAGGGATTTTGACTGTCAATCATCGCCCCCCCCCCCCCCCCCCCCCCAAAGGAATGGATAGGGGAGGGGCGGAGAGGAGGCAGGATTAATTGACTGTGATATCAAAGTCCAGGGGCCAATCACAGATAACTTTTCAGCTTAATTATTCAGAAAACCCCAGACCACAGAAAATCCATTGAATGTTCAAAGTTCAGGTTTTTGGGGTCTAATTGAGGTCATAAAACCCCCCCAAAAGACATGAAAAAAAAAAAAAAGTGAAAATGAATGTCATCGCACCTTTAATGTGTTCTCTACCCTACGGCAAGAATTTACATGTGTTTCGTTAAGGTTAAAATCACACCAAACTAAAGAAGTCACTTTTTGCAACAACAATTTTGACAGTACTGTTTTTGTATGCATACAATTATAGCTCCCCATTTCTATCATGTTTATTCTCTCTGCTGTAACGTTTTCAATGAGGTGTTCCGCATGCTAGGTTTGAATGTAAAACGTGGGGATACGTGCAGAAGATAGTAGAGCCTGAAAAGCCTTACATGTAAGCCTTGTAATTGCTGCCGATCTTCTGGATGCGGATGTCGTACTTGGACTGGACAAAAGGCTCCGAGGTGGCGTAGGTCCCCGCCAACGCCACCACACTGGTGATGTCCTGGAAGTCCTGTTGGCTTTCCACTTTGATCTGCCAGGAAGACGCCGCTCGTTAGTTAGTGCTCGGAAAAATTACACAGAGCGCGCCGGTGAAAGCCCCGCGCAGTTGCTGGTTAGAATCCCACAGGAATTTTACACTTAACCCATTAAGACCGGGAACGCATCTCTGTGGGTAATTTTTAGATTTCCTTGGCTATATAAAAATAGCAGATATACAAGCTCGTAGCGCGGCACCGAGTGCCGCGCTACGAGCTTGTAGATCTGCTATTTTTTTTGAAAAATCGTGAAAATGTGTGCAAATATTTAGTTTGAATATATATCTACTTTTTTAAAGCGAAAGTTTTTTTAACTCAAATCTTTGCTTCTGGGGATTTTACAAATGTCTTCTAAAGAGTGTACAAATGGAACCAAATGGACCCGTAGGGTCCATTTGGTTCCATTTGTACACTCTCAGAGTTAAAGACCTGTTATGGTCATTCAGGAACAGTTCTAAACAGTTATTTTTTCCTACATTTAAAAACCAATTTTTTTTTTACTTATGTTGCTACAGTATATTATCAATGGTTTTCAAACTTTTTTCATGTCAAGGACCCCCAAAATTATATGTATTTGTCCGCGGACCCCCTCCCATCTAAAAATATTTTGTTCTAGGGACCCCCCCAGAAGCAAAGATTTGAGTTAAAAATGTATATAAAAGATTTGCACAAATTTTCACGATTTTTCTAAAAATAGAAGATCTACAAGCTTGTAGATCTGCTATTTTTGAATAGCCAAAGAAATCTTAAAATGACACACATGCGTTCCCTTCCCGGCCTTAAAGGGTTAAGCACAGACAGGATAATGAGAGGCCGCCCGGATGGAAACATTTTCAGGATCTTTGCGCGCTTTGAACCACGTGTTATGCTTCTCGGGTTATGTGATTACTAGGACGTGTTAGTAGACAGACAAGCTGGTAGAATGTTACGTAATGACAAAATATTAACACGCTATGTGAATGGCTAAAAACTCTACAGTAGCCAGGTCTTATACCTTGCACCTCGCTCATAGTAGGTGCATCGCTGTGTTTCTCCTCTCCTGTCTGTGTGAGTGACTTTTCTGAGTATGTGTCATGTGTATGTGAGTGATGTTTGCCAGACCCAGGGGGTCGGCCTACAGGAGGCTTTGTCTGTCTGTCCCTCTTTTCCTCCCCAGCCATTCAGGAATGCTTCAGATTTCAACCACCAGGGGCAACAGAGCAGTAACATGGCTTTTTTTTGTAGTTGATTGCATTAAATTCATTTAAAACGGACAGCGGACAACAGCAATACGCTGTTGTCCGCTGGATTACTTTTAGGCAATTACGTTGTTCTACATAACTTATTTCAGAGGTTTATTACTACACAAGCAGCATAGTAAATTACCTAAACTTATGAAATGCTGGATTCAAAGCCCTTCTGCCCATATTCTGTGCACTGACTGACAAGGGACAGGTGAATGTAATCAGACTGGAAGGTTTGCTGGTCTAGCCTATACACAAATCTACAACCAAATACCCCTATACACAAAATGCTACACACACACACAAAATGCCTAAAATGATTTATACCTTTAACTTATAAAGTGGTTTGTAGGTGTGTTGCCTACTAGGAATTTGTTCCTTCTGGGTCTGGCAGAACCAGGTCTCCTGGTCTTGTTTTATATAGAAGACTAGACTAAGTGCAACCTTATACAACCCAGTCTGCGGGCTGCGGCATACTCCTATCGATGGCCCTGTGGTCCCGTTTCCATTCTCAGCCTTAGCTGGGAAAAACTATCAACACGCTGTGTCCTCAATTGATCTGACGGCACCAAATGTAAACACTTAAACCCTATGCTGTATACTTTGTTGCAGTGTTGATTTCGTCGACTAAAACTATGACGTAAAATGTTTGTCGGCTACCTTTTTTCACTGACGAAAACTAAATGAAAACGAAGCTACGACGACTAAAACTAAGACTAAATATATTGACAATTTTGTCAACAAATAAAAACTAGACTAAAGTGTTAGTGAGGGACTAGTGGAGAAGAGATCCAGTAGAACTAAAAGACAAGCCGAAAATAGCCGATCTACACGCTCACAACGCGGCGCGCTGCGACGCGTTGTGAGCTTGTAGATCGGCTATTTTCAGCATGCAGCCAAGTGTAAAATCGGCCATTACGACGCCATCAAGGCACCGCCAAAATACATTTTAGTCGACTAAATCAGATTCAGTCGACTATAACCTTATGATATTTGGTCGACAAAAACTATACAAAAACTAAAACATTTCAGATGACTAAAATATGACTAAAACTAAACAGAATTTTATTCAAAAGACTATGACTAAAACTGAATAAAAATTTGCTGACAAAATCAACACTGCTTTGTTGACTAGTATGACAAAGGGGTCTATACTTGTGTCCGCTCCTTTTTTCCCTCTACACCAAATCTCTTGGTGTAGAGGGAAAAAAGGCCAAAATTAGCTCCCAATGCGTTGCATTGGGGCGCAACGCAATGTGAGCATGTAGATCTAATACTCTCACAGAACCAGGGGTCATCAATATGTCCGTACACGGACAAAAGTGTCCGTGGCAAAGACCTGGCCTTGTCCGTGGCACATTTTAGATTTTCCTTTTTACACACCAATATTTTGATCATAAGACCCAATTACTGAATGTCAAGTCTCCAGGTTTTCTTCAGAATATGTATGAGTGACACTGATTTACTATGACACTATGGCACATTAGGAGTCTGCTAGCACTAGTGGTTCTCAAATGTTTTATTCGCAAGGACCCCCTTAACTCTGAGAGTGTACAAATGAGAGTGTACACTCTCAGAGTTAAAGACCTGTTATGGTCATTCAGGGCTAGCTCTTTATGCGTTTGTGGTAATATTATCGTCCACTCATTTTGTATGTCTGTCAAAAGTTTAATTTTGACAAAAATGTCCACCACAAGGCAGCATGGCGATGACCACTGCACAGAACGTTTGCTATTTTCTCCAAATGTTCGTTTATTATAACATGCCCAGAATAGGGACACTAGGGTTCATTTGGTTAATAGCAAATGCCTTGTGAAGTTCCCCGACCCCAATGATGGTCCTACGATTCCCCGTCCATTCTTAGCAGTGGCCGTGTGTTCTCGACAGTCCTGCGTCAGAGAGCGGCATATTTTATGGCAACTGCCTTTTGAACTTTACTTTAGCCTTTGATAATCCCTCATTGTGTTTGAAATGGCGTTGGCACAACGTATGTTCAGGAGGAAGACTACGCCTTCAAAGCAAAGAGATTGTTCTTCACCCTGCTTTCCCCTCACTCTACTCCCATGCTCCATTCTCTGTTCCTGGATCACTCCTCCAGGTAACGCTCCGTGATCAATCACCATGGTAACCGAAATAAGCTCCTCCTACTCACATGACAACAAATCCTCCCTCGACCTATCTGCCGTGATAACCGTTCACGACCCCACACATACTCCTCTCCGTGACTTTGCTGCCATGGTAACTGATAGCTTTCCACCGGAACTCCTCCCCTTTCACCAATAAGTGAGGAGCATATATGTTACAGGGAAATTAGGGAACCAGGGAAATTGGAGAAGGAGCACTCGTTTTCACCGCCCCCCAAGCAATTCTGTAGAAACAACACTAGAGGGAGCCACGAGCCAGGCTTCCCAACTAAAGTGCACACACATATATGGCCGCGACCACACACGCACGCTTTCAATTTGGTTTATTGAAAGCAGGACTGTTAAGATACTTTTATTGTGTTCTGGCTTTTGTTTTAGTTTCTCCCTGACACACACACACACACACACACACACACACACACACACACACACACACACACACACACACACACACACACACACACACACACACACACACACACACACACACACACACACACACACACACACACACACACACACACACATCCATGAAAAGAACTATTCTGTCCATATCGGTTCACAACTCGGACGGCGCTGATTCGACTAGCAGGGCATCGGCCGGTCAGCGCGGGCACTCGCGCCTCAAGCTCTGCTGAGTCGGCGTGCCTCCGTCATGGACAATAACTATTATCACGTGTGCGTGTGAACGCGTGTTCAGCGTTCCCCTAGCGTAGCTTCCTGGTTGCTACGTGGGGGGGGACAACAAAAGACAGGTCCGCGTCGCATCAAAGCCCCGCCTCGCCCCGAAGCCCTGTGCCTAAAAACGAGCGCTCTGTCTTCAATCTCCCTGGTTCTCCAATCTCCCTGTGACATATATACCTGCCAGGTCTACCTGCCAACTGTTTAAGAGAGCCATGACAAGGTGTTTGATAAGAAACCCAACTCATATCATCACTGTACCGTTCTGGAAAAACATCACCTTTTGAGTTTTGAAGATTTTAGAACCTTCAAAAGTGCCTACATGGACAGATACAGGTCCATTTGGTTCCATGTATACACTCTGGGAGTTACAGACCCATAATAACTCATCGAGGACCCCATGGGGTACCCGGACGCCACGTTGAGAACCAGTGTCTTACAGAATCAAATGGAGACGATGAGGAATATATAGAACTTACATTTCTTACACGAGGCCCGTCAAGACTTTTAGCATTTGCCCTCTTACATAAACCAGCTTGCAAACCCCATATTAGCTTAACCTAAATGCTGTAATTAGCTTACACACATAGTGTAGAGTAAATACACAGTCAGCGTTCTCACGCCAGAAACCATTCTCCCCGAGGCTGCCTTAATAAAAGGTTACTTTTCAAACCGTTTCAGTCAACGTGCGGAATTAAGATCTGTTCAGAACATTGTGTCCATTACGGGGTTTGTTTTGTAGAGCTGCACAGTTTCCTGCAAAATATGCGTCAAAACAGGCACCACCTCATTTTAGCTGGCATGTCACCGAGGCCTGGACGCTCACCATGTGTGACATGGCTTTTCCACATGGACGCAGTGTTTCACCTTGCCTCACTTAACCTTCTGGTTTCTGTTTGCACCGTTACGCGTTGCTTTATTTACCCAAATGGTTTGCGTAATTCTCTGGATGGATTCACATATTTTACACCATGGCTTGGCGGCGCTCTCCTCTCTGGCTCAGCTTCAAGCTGTGGGGTTCTACCTTCTGAACCACAGAGGCAAGGCTCCTTTTCACTTAAAGGATTTGCCTACACCTACTGTAAGCTAGCGGACCACAATGCTTCACGCCGTCTGTCAGACTATGGTTTGGCCAAAACTCAAATATAGTGACGAAACAAGTTACTGAACTAAACAATTTGAGTACAATCTAGCCAAAACGTTTATGCTGTATAGCTTTTTGTGAAAGACGGTTATATTTGGCAGGTGTGCTTGCAGGTCCAGTAGAACAAAACTGTCTTTCCCCTATGAAGTGCTTCCTTTAAAGTCCCTCGTTGAAAGCCAGACTTTTACAACACTTTTTAACCCTTAAGGAGCAAGAACCGGAGCTTCCTCATGTTATTTTACAACGATGAGAATTTTCCATTTAACTTCCTCCCTTTGTGTCTCCCTCCCTCCCTCGCTCTCTCCCTCCCTCCCTCGCTCTCTCCCTCCCTCTGCCTTTTCGCCATTCTACTTTCTCTCTCTCTCCCTTTCATTGATCTTCGCTATTGTTTTTTCTCTCTCTCTCTTGATCTTTTAGGTTTGTTAACAGTGGAGATGAGGGAGTATGGGGGAGGTTCCTTCCTGTTTCTGATAGGACCATTCTCACTACTCCTCTGTGCAAAGGTAGCCAGGGAATAACTCTAACAGGAGAGAGAGACGGTGTGATGACGAGTAAACAAGAAACATTACATTTCATACAGTGGACAGCTGGACACTGACAGTACAGTATGCCAAACAGTAAAGGCTGTAAAAAGTTTAAAAAAAAAACTCATATCAAATAAGAGTCTGTGGCCTGCTGCCTGTATACCAAACTGGGCCGGGTCCTTGAAATGAAAAAAAAAGGGCCGAGAATCATTGCTGTAAGAGACCGGGAACGCATCTGTGTGTCATTTTTAGATTTCTTTGGCTATTCGAAAATAGCAGATATACAAGCTCATGTATATGAGTACATGTATGAGCTCAGCTCATGTATATGAGTACATGTATATATAGCAGATCTACAAGCTCATAGCGCGGCACTCTGTGCCGCGCTATGAGCTTGTAGATCTGCTATTAAAAAAAAAAAATCTAAATATATATATATTTTTAAAGCGAACATTTTCTACAAATGTCTTCTAAATCCGATTTTTTTTTTTGGAAAAAAACGTATGAGGTTGCAGTGGTTCTCAAACTTTTTTCATGTCGAGGACCCCCAAAATTATATGTATTTGGCCGCGGACCCCCCATCTCAAAATATTTTGTTCCAGGGACCCCCTATAGAAGCAAAACATTTTTAGTTAAAAATGTTTGCTTTAAAAAAAATATATATATATATTCAACGATTTGCACAAAGTTTCACGATTTAAAAAAAATAGCAGATCTACAAGCTCGTAGCGCGGCACTCGGTGCCGCGCTATGAGCTTGTAGATCTGCTATTTTTGAATAGCCCAAAGACATCTTAAAGAATGACACAAAGATGCGTTCGTCTTAAAGGGTTAAAGGGGAAACTAAACAGGACTGGCCTACGTCCAGTATCTTGTCTGTTCTCTCAGTGTGCTCAGTGAGGTCAGAAGGGTTAAATAAGGTCTTGTTTCTACAGTGGCGTGCCAAGCACTCCAACGGGCCATATGGGAACCTCTATAGCACTTCTGGCTCCTGTACAGGAAGCCCCGCCCCTCTCCAGACAGACAGGGGGGAGGGGCTCGTATAGGAAGTGGTTCCCCCAGTGTAGTTTGTGTGTGTGTGTGTGTGTGTGTGTGTGTGTGTGTGTGTGTGTGTGTGTGTGTGTGTGTGTGTGTGTGTGTGAGAATAGAATCAAAGTTATCATATAAGAATGTCTATCTACAATTCAGCTCCGCCTTTAGAGATTTGTCTCTTCTAAGTTTGCTTACCGACAGTGGTGTAAAGTAACTAAGTACATTTACTTTAAGTACTGTACTTAAGTACAATTTTGAGGTATTTGTACTTTACTTGAGTATTTCCAATTTCCAATACTTTTACTTCTACTCCACTACATCTCAGAGGCAAATATTGTACTTTTACTCCACTACAATTATTTGAAAACTTTAGTTACTAGTTACTTTTCAGATATAAATTATTATATTATCAAACATGCATTAACCACTATTTTATACCTAGGCTGTTTGAAAATAGACGATCTACAAGCTCACAACGCGTCGCATCTTGTACTTTTACTCAAGTCAATTTTGAATTCTGGACTTTTACTTGTAACAGAGTACTTCTATATTGCAGTATTGGTACTTTTACTTAAGTGAAGAATTTGAGTACTTTTTCCCCTTCTATCTAAGTTTGCTTACCGATGGCCCTGCCATGTGGCAGGGCTGGGAGATCGTACACAAGGAGGAGATAAGGGAGGCTGTTCTTCTTCTTGTGATAAATCAAGACTAGACCTGTACTGGAGTGGAGCGTACTCAGACCTTATCGGGGATGTGTGCATGTGTGAGTGCAGGTGTGACTGTTTGTGTACTTTTGGTGGTTATGTCTGCATAAATGTACCTTGCCCAATCCGGCGTGAGCATGACCCATCTTGACTACCACAGGGAAGGACGGTGTTGTCGTTGTCACCTGGAAGAGAGCAAAAAGAACACGTTATTTGACCATATTCACTCGACATTTTGCTTTCACTTCACATTCGGGGGGTGGGAAACCGAGTATGAAGTAAAAACAAAAGGGCAATATAACCATATGGGTGATAGACGTTACATCATTGGTTCTCAAAGTGGGGTCCGGGGACCCCTAGGGGTCCTTGAGGGAGTTCCAGGGGGTCCCCAGCTAAATGATAGATTAGGCACCAAATGGACCCTTATGGGTCTGTAACTCTGAGAGTGTACAAATGGAACCACTCTCAGAGTTAAATTAACATAGATTTTACAATATAAATTGGGGTCCAAGAGATAGAAATGCCATTAAATGGGGGTCCGTAGCCTTAATGCATGTCAAACTGGGGGTCCTTGAAATTTAAATGGTTGAGAATCACTGCTAGAGCCGTAAAAAAAAATCTTCTCTTATGGGGGTCCCTGGCATATCTTTTCAAATGGGGGTCCGCGGGCTAATAAGTCTCAATTTGGGGGTCCTTGACATGAAAAAGTTTGCGTTCGCGCTGAGAGTGCCAAAAAATTACATAACTATTGCCTTTGCAGACTTCATTGATTTGCAATGTTTCTGTCATGATGCACATGATGTGTATAGAATCAGAATCTTGTAACGTGAGAGAGTTCTCACGGACACTAAACTTATAGCTGCTCCATTTAGGCAGCATGATGTAGAGGCTGAAGAATGTTGGTTTATTACGCAAAAAGAGAGCAACGTTCTGGGAAGCATGGGTGGAAGACCACAGCTAGCCAGCCTATCTGGAATGGGTTTGGACAACCCGGACAGACCGCAACAACGTGCTATTTCTCATTGCTGGTGTAATTGAAGTGAATGAAAACATCAACAGATGACTTCAAACGCCCCTTTGTGTTCAAACGCCCCCTGGATAAATATCCTGATACGATTGTGAATGGGACTGCAATCGAAAAGAGGGACTTATCCAGTTTGGAAAGCTCTTTTGTCAGTCTCTGTTAACCCTTTAAGGCCGGGAAGGAAACGCATGTGTGTCATTTTAAGGTTTCTTTGGCTATTCAAAAATAGCAGATATACAAGCTCATAGCGCGGCACCGAGTGCCGCGCTATGAGCTTGTAGATCTGCTATTTTTTTTTTAAAAATCGTGTCCCTGGAACAAAATATTTTTAGATGGGAGGGGGTCCGCGGACAAATACATATTATTTTGGGGGTCCTTCACACAAAAAGTTTGAAAACCATTGATCATAATAATGAGCAACATAAGTAAAAAAAACATATTTTTTTATTTTTTTTGAATTTACAAGACATTTGTACAATTTTGAGTTTTTTTTTAGTGAATTTGTAAAAAGATTTGAGTTAAAAACTTTCGCTTTAAAAAAGTATATATACATATATAGTATATATTCAACCTAAAGATTTGCACACATTTTCACAATTTAAAATAATAAATAGCAGATCTACAAGCTCGTAGCGCGGCACTCGGTGCCGCGCTACGAGCTTGTAGATCTGCTATTTTTATAAAGCCAAAGAAATCTTAAAATGACACAGATGCGTTCCTGGTCTTAAAGGGTTAAAAAAGAAAAGCTCTCAGAGTCGCTCTCAGTGGACACAGTACAGTAATGTGGCTATTTATATAACAGTCCCCCCTCAATCGGAGTTTCATCCCCTCAACTGAATGTAAACTGAATGCGTCACAATGCACTCATATTGTCATGGATTCTGCAGTTGTTTCCTTAAACTACTACAATTAGTTACCCAGAAATCTCTGTACAATTGAACAGTTCCAGTGCTAGATGAAAGCAGTTAAATGAAAGCACAAAATGTGCTTTGGACCCGCCATAGAGAACACGCACACACCAATAAGTGGCCTTGTTTTTAGTTCTTTTTTGCAGTGAAATGATCCATTAAGCTCACAGACACAAACATAATGGAGGTATGCATGCATGCTCCTCTGTTGTGCATTCACGGATTGTTGGAAGAGCACGCGCCACCGGCCTTAAAAAGCTAGAGGTATGACAGTTTGCAGAGGCACCAGGTGTGAAGCAATCAAGATGTACTGTATAAACACAGTAACAAGACGTGTTCAATCTGAGGGCACCGCGCCAGGGTATGCACCGAGCTATAAGCTCAGACCTGCGTGGGAGAGGGAAAACCCTGGACCAGCTGCTATCGCTTTATCCCACTTTTCCCAGACAGTTGACAGGGCTGAACATCTTAACGCTGTTGCGGATGGACTTTCTCAAACAGTGCTTAGCAGTTTCCGATTCTGCCGAGAGATTCCGAAACCGTAAACCCTGACCCAGCACGCTTCCGAGATCAAGTGTACTGTAGTCATCTCCATGTAACGCTGCAATATAGAAGCAAAACTGAGTTCATAAATGACTTTCAAATGCTGCAGCACAGTATGTAATTCTGATCATATCGTTATGAAGAAAAGTGAGCGATACAAAGTAACCCCCAGAAGGCAAGAATCCACAGCACACAAAAGGATCTTCTGAGCTGAAAGGTTGATGTACAGCAACTTTGACGATGTAGAGGGCCACTATATTTCCACACTCACTCCAGAGGGCCGCATTGCATGTACTGTCGGGCCATTCTATGTCACACAAAAGTAGCAAAAATAGCCGATCTACAAGCTCTGCGACGCGTTTTGAGCTTGTAGATCTGCTATTTTTGCTATTTTTGAATTGGAATTCCTGATTTTTGTTTTGCTATTTTTGAATTGGAATCCTGAAAAGTATATATTTTTTATTTATTTCAAATGCATTCATTTAGTTATACTTATGTTAACTTTATGAACTTAAATTCAAAAACATTGGACATAAAAAAGCCAATAGAATTTGAATACTAGTCATTAAGCCACTAATATAGACTGAAGTAATTAAAGCGGGTCATGTTTGAATGTTTGGAATTGTAACAGCTGAAATCAGTAATATATCAGTATTCTGATATTAACCCGTGGGCCGCATTAAGTGAAGGTGGGGGCTGCATGTGGCCCCCGGGCCGCCAGTTGCCCATGTATGATACAGCATGCACCAAATGCCTCTGTTCATTCTTATTCCCACCTTAATGCATACAAGTATTACAGTACATCAGTGAACTGAGATGAATGGACAGCCTTAGAGGACGAACCAAAGATGTCAGAGTTCAGTAAGAGACAAACTATGACTCAAGTGTCCAGTACGTGTGACTTGACCAGTACAAAGATCCCAAAACTAGCGAGTGTCTGAGAATACCGAGTGGCAGACAAACTATCTTGTCTTGTACTACTACTAGCACAGGGCCTTTCCCTGTGGGCGTCGGTCTGTCAGGGTTTGAGAGGAAGGAGGGGGTTATTGGGAGGATAGGGTTTTGTCTGTGTTCTCTGTCTGTCTGGACACGTTTCTTCCAGGCATTCTCACCAGCGTGGCGATGCCAGTGCGCACGCCAACGCTTCTCAGCAGTGTTGCCATTTCCGCTTATTATAAGTGACTTTGGGCTTGTTTTTCTGTAAAGTTGCTTGTAAATATTGGTAGTTGCGAGTTGCGTTATTTTGGGGTTTGTTTATAAAATGTAGTTGCTTATTTGGGCTTGTTTTCAATAATGTTTTTATTATTTGTTTTAACCATGGTTCTCAAATATTTGTCATGGACCCCCAAATTACTTTAGTCCATAACCCCCATTTGAAAAAAATGTGTGCCAGGGAGCCCCGTATCAGATTTGTGTTGTTAAAAATAATATTTCAAAAAATATTCCAAATATTCCCCTTTTTTTTCTCAATAAGTTTTGAAAATAGCCGATCTACAAGCTTGTGAGTTTGTAGATCGCCTACTTTCAAATAGAAGTGCCTAGTCGCTTCTTTTGGGCTCGTTTTCCTAGACCGGGTTGCTTATTTCTCTCACAAAATCTGGCAACGCTGCTTCTATCAGAGAGGAGACCACATCCACCACCGTTCCTAAGGCCTGATGCATCTAGAGTCAGGAACAAATACTGTACGTGTGGATGGACTCACTGAGATCCAGGGGGAAAGAAAATATATAGACCTGCCACACAGCAAGACTGGAAAGTATGCTTTGGTTTTTGCTTCATTGATTCACTTTTGACAAAAACACATCTGTCATCTTCACAGTTCATTACAATATCCGGACACTAGCTACCCTACTGCTGGGAAACATGCAATACCGACAACCCCAAATAAGCATTGTGTTATTATTACAGACTTTGTGCTGTCAGTGGAATTATTCCTTCAGACGAGGGGGAGACTATTTTATGGGACTAGACTTAGTGTGACAGTGATTGATACTTTTTATGAGATTGTTCAACAAAACAAGTTTCCGTGCATAAAAATAACCTCGGCGGCCATTTGTACCCGTAAGCCCTCAGACGTGTTAAGCTTTGATCTAAACCTCAGCTTTTAGTTTCGTCACAGCTTACCATCACAGAGTACTATTAGGGTTTTGGGTTCCCAGCATACAGTAGGCCTAAATCTGTAAAAAAGCGTCTATATGGTAAAGTCATTAAGAAAACACACACACACACACACACACAGAAAGGCAAATTATATGCCCGGGTGATTTCACCAGTCTAGGTTTCGTAACATAGGCTGCCTTCATTTACTGTAAACGTGCCAGGCAACCAGGTCTCGACACATTATGGAAATAGTTCGGGGAAGCAGAGAGAGACACTGGGTCAAAACAGTCTGCCTGTACAAACCAAGCTGGTTGTGTGTGTGAGTCATATACAACAGGATCATTCAGGCCGATGGCTGCGGTGAATCACTGCTCCCTAACCTCAGAACACCTATGTGTGACATTCCCCCTCTCTCATACCATCCACCCAACATGATGCTGCGGCGGGGTTGACCATCACAACATCTGGACAATACATTACAGACACAGTGAAATTCTCGGTGTTAATTTAACGCTGCCATCCGTAAGATTTATGTCCTGCCTGGGAGTCGAACCTGAGGTCTCCTGCACCAGTGCCAACATTTCTACTGCTGAGCTAAGATGGAAAGCCTGTTTGGCAGAGGGGAGACGTTGCACTTTGAGCGTCAAACAGTAGTGGTCCTATTGTTATTTTATTCATATATTGTATTAATATACTCAACCATACAGAGTGGCTAAAATTAAGTTCCATTCACAAAAAAAAGTTAACTGTGAACAAATGTTACATTTGTTATTGTGTATTGTTTCAACAGTCCCTCTCTATCATCAACAAATGCCCTGTACATTTCCTGATAACCCAGATGGGTTATATTGTGTGTGTGTGTGTGTGTGTGTGTGTGTGTGTGTGTGTGTGTGTGTGTGTGTGTGTGTGTGTGTGTGTGTGTGTGTGTGTGTGTGTGTGTGTGTGTGTGTGTGTGCTGACTGGCGTCAGCCAGTGGAGCATTATGTAACCTCTTTTGCTGATTAATTTACAGGGAACAATTTAATTCCAGCCAAAAACAAAGAAAAACTATTCCAACTGATTACATCTTTATGAATGGGTTACAAAACTGCCGGAGTATGTAGAAAACAGTGCACCAATATTTTATATAATAGGTCCTCACTAAGATGCCACCATTTCTGTCTACTCACTGTGTCTCATTGGTGGGCAATTGAAAGTTGAGAAACCTGCCTACCAATGACATCATCGATGGAGGTTCCATGTTAATAGAAACAGCCTTTTCTCTTACTGGAAAATGTGCACGCTGAGACAGAAGCCATTGTACTTGCATTGATAACAAATAAATGCAAAAGTTTGAAATCTTGTTTGAAATGATCAAACCTGCCTACCGATGGCGATGATGTCACTGGTAGGCAGGTCTCTGAACTGTTATAGGACCAGATATGCAATAAAGATGTCAATCAATCAGTCAATCAAACAGGTTAATATCCAGTAGTGTTCGGGTATGGATTTTTAAGTGATGTAGTGAATAAAACAGTATAATTTGAGTACTGAGAGCTCAAATGTGGCCATGGATGCAGTCCAACATACAGTAAGAGAGAAGCTGCTGTAGTACAGACAGGTAGTGTGCGTTGGAACAGCCCTTACTACTGAGTGGAGAGGGTTAACCTGTTAAGACCGGGAATGCAGCACGTGTGTCATTTTTAGATTTCTATGGCTATTCAAAAAATAGCAGATCTACAAGCTCATAATAGTCCATGAGCCAGACAAGATTTCATTATCGAAAGAGTGGGCAAAACCAAACCTATATTAAATTGTTCATAGGGTCAATACGAGTAAATAAATATATGATAACCTCTCCACAGGAGCAGCTTTTTCATGGTTATCACAAATTTTGTCATTTTCCCCATACGTACATGACAGGTGAAAAAATGACAAAATTTAAAAAAGAGTTATCATAATGAAACTTCCTGAGTTGATTACTTACATGAAGACAATGATTTATCGTATTACAAGTTTTCTGAAAGTGTATATTTAAATATGCAAATTAGGCATTTAGTCCATGAGCCAGAGCCCCAAAATTGAGCCAGATATTGAATATTCCCTCGTTAAAAACCTTTGACTCCAACATCTTAACAAAATGAAATAAGAATGTTGACTCTGGCTTTGTCCAATGTTCCAATGTTGATTCTGGAAAGTTATGCAAATTTGGGCATATTTTCCTAATGCCTAATTTGCATATTTAAATATACAATTTCAGAAAACTTGTAATACGATAAATCATTGTCTTCATGTAAGTAATCAACTCAGGAAGTTTCATTATGATAACTCTTTTTTAAATTTTGTCATTTTTTCACCTGTCATGTACGTATGGGGAAAATTACAAAATGTGTGATAACCATGAAAAAGCTGGTCCTGTGGAGAGGTTATCATATATTTATTTACTCGTATTGACCCTATGAACAATTTAATATAGGTTTGGTTTTGCCCACTCTTTCGATAATCATTGCTCAATTTTGGGGCTCTGGCTCATGGACTATAATGAGCTTGTAGATCTGCTATTTTTTGGAAAGATCGTGGATTTATTTTGCAAATCTTTATACATAGTTTTTTAAAGCGAACATTTTTTAGTCGAATCTTTGCTTCTATATATATTATTTTTTTCAACTATTCGACTAGTACCAACAGAGTCGACTAGTGGTTATACTAGTCGACTAGTCGACTAGTTGGTGAAAGCCCTAGTCCGCGGCCAAATACATGTCATTTTGGGTGGTCCTTGACATTAGGATTTAGAAGACATTTGTAGAATCACCAGAAGCAAAGATTTGAGTAAAACAAAATCTCTAAAAAAACATATCTATTCAAAGATTTGCACACATTTACATTTTTTCCCCTCCAAAAATAGCAGATCTACAAGCTCATAGTGCGGCACTCGGTGCCGCACTATGAGCTTGTTTATCTGCTATTTTTGAATAGCCAAAGAAATCAAAAAATGACACACAGATGCATTCCAGGTCTCAATGGGTTAAAGTGCATCAATTATCCAACAGAACACATGGTGCAGCCATCCGCCATTTAATGATCTCTTAATTTTCATTGTGGCCGTTTCAAAACTGCCACATGAAGGAGCAGCCGGGAGGCCCCGATGGCTTGCACAGACGATGAGCGCAGGGAGAGAACCTGACCCAGAACGCTTTTCAAGAGATCGGCTGGCACTGGAACCAAATAAAACCCAGCGGAGGGAACAAGTTGGCCTCGAGAGACCAATAAGGGTTTTATCGTGTGAGTCCATGCAAAAATGCTGAACAATCTGCAATCACACACCTGGATGGAGTTGATGCTATACTCTCTTTACATGTACTGCATCGTGTAAGCATTTTGAATGATTTACCTTTAAAGCGGGATTTATTAAATTTACTTGTGGCTTCCATGTGACACACCTGTCTACAATTGAAGGTTTATTGAATATATTCTGCTCTGCCTCTGACCTACACAATATACTATACACACTATACAGTAGATTACTGTATGCTATTGTGTTCTATACCATTACTGGTATACTTTATGTTCTATAGGCTATACATATTTCTTCTTTGAATTAGCATTTTAGATAATAGGTTGTGATGTAACATTACTACAAATTATAGCTGTCCCACTTTTATAAGGCTTCAAATGCCTGCCTACGAATACTTTATATAGTTGTAAGACCCAAGAAGTGTAATAAAATGTATATAGTATAATAATATTTGACATGCTATGTGGAATAATAGTGGAGTATGGAAGCAAATGCAAATACTTCCGAGTGCTATATTTTTCAAATATTACTTTGACCAGCAGTGTTGATTTTGACAACACATTTTGATTTAGTTTCATAGTCATAGTCTAGTTTAGTTTTAGTCATAGTCTTTTGAATAAAATTCATCTGAAATGTTTTAGTTTTTGTCTACTTTTAGTCGACTAAATACCATAAGATTATAGTCGACTAAATCTACAGTTGATTTAGTCGACTAAAATGTATGTTGGCGGTGCCTTGATGGCATCGTAATACCTGATTTATGGTATTTAATACCCGTAATACCTGACGCTGAAAATAGACGATCTACAAGCTCACAACGCGTTGCAGCGCGACGCGTTGTGAGCTTGTAGATCGTCTATTTTCAGAGCGCAAACACCCGAGCGCAACAAACATTAATAGTCAGGGCTGTTAACAAAAAAAGGGGGACACGGCTGACAAAAGCGCCACATTTTTTCTACATGCTCTCCATCACCATAAGTTTCATTTTGGACGGGGAGCCACGTCATCAAGATGGCAGAAGGCGGCCATCTTGGATTTCAAAGATGGCAACCATGTAATATCTATAATATCTATCTAAGTGCCAATATCTTGGCTTCAAAGCCACTTAGAAGGTCAATCTTAGTGTCAAAATATACATTTTCTGGGTCAAGGAATGCAATAAAGCTATTGAGAATTCCACTAGATGTTTATTTGTGCCACGATCAAATAAATATGGTCATTCTAGCAACATATTTACATAATTTTCAACTCGGTTAGCAGTCAGACACAGAAAATGGAGCATGAAGTGAATTGACATTCAAATTATCTGTCACATTGACAACTATAAAGCTCTGTGCAATTCCAGTGTGCCTTCTTGCATGAGCACCTTGCACCACAACCACGTTTACAACCGCACTTGACCAGTTCATTGCAGGCTTTTGACGCCATCGGTAGAATACTCCACACAGGAAGCCAGACCTGGTTGTTGTCATCCAATGTCCATCCCCATCCTTCTGGACTGGGTGTCGGCTGCTGGGCCAGTTCAGACGTGGACCAGATCCCAGACTGGTAGGCAACTCGCTTCTCGTGCTGCAACAGTGAATCTTGCGTTGGTGGAATGTGTTCCATCGTTTTGTTCTTCTGGCAGAACAACTCTCGCCGTGCTTCATTGACAGATTCCAAATCACTTGTCTTATCATACATGATGACTGTGAAACGCTCAAGAAGCTGAAAGTGTTGGGCATCTATGGTCACTGAAGTGTATGGATTTTCTGCCATGTAGTTGAAGGCCTGGGTGACCTCAGGGTAGGACTTCCATGCCACCCATGCTGACTTCTTTCCTTTCCCGCAGAATGCTGATGTTGTGTCACAGCCTGTGTAACAGTGGAAGATGGGAAGTGCTGTGGACTTGTCTTTGCCCAGAGCATGGCAGATGGTGTTTATATGAACATAGGTGTAGTTCTTGCCAGTGCCAAAAGCAACCCAGATGTCTGCAGCTGGATACTTGGTGAGCAGGGCATGGAACTTGCCGATGAGGATAACGACAACATCCGTATCCACAGTGCGTATCAAGCAGGTAGAACAGCCATGTTCCAGGGCATCAAGCAGGTGAATCAATATCCTGGTGTCGGCCTCTTCGTGGTTACATGGCAGCATGGAGTGGCTGGTGTCTGTGCCGACCACTGTGATGCCAGATGTGATGAAGACCAGCTTGCCCTCTGGCCAGGCGGTGGATGCAATCTTCCTAGAGAGAAAGGTAAAGAGTTCCTGCTTGTTTATAGGATCACGCAGGAAATCTGGCCAATTCCCCGGCAGCTTGTTCTGACCAGCCACCTTCCGTCGTATCCCTTTGCCTCGCTTCTCCCTTGTTGACTCTTTTATGCTGCTGGTGATGTAAGTATCCCAGACCACATCAACTCTTTTGGAGATCTACAAAGCCCAATCCATTGTGTGCAAGAGACGAGATTGGCAAGGGGCAGGCAAAAATCGAAACTGTAAGGCAAGGGGTCGAAAACCAAAGGGGCAGTCAGAGAAGGCAGAGGTACCGGCAAGGGCTGGGCAAAAACGTAGTATAGAAAACAGAACAGAGATCAGTTAGGGCAAAAAACTTGATTTTGAACAATGCTTGAGAGCTTGGGTAAATACAAGGCAATCTGGCAAGAGACAGGAGAGAGACTGAGGCTTAAGTACTGTAGGCATGATTGCAAGTGAGTGAATGCAGGTGGTCACACTGGCAGGAACCAGATCCAGACACACCCACACCCTAGGGACTAACAGGACACAGGTGGAGATAACTAATAATCACAGGGAGGAGAGACAAGGCAGGTAAACAGTAACTAGGCAGACAGGAAACAATAGGAACGATACTACAAAATAGATAGGAAAAATAGGAAATAACAAGAGTCAGATCTGTCAAAGTTTAATAAACACACACACACACACACACACACACACACACACACACACACACACACACACACACACACACACACACACACACACACACACACACACACACACACACACACACACACACACACACACACACACACACACACACACACACACACTGTGCATAATCTAGACGAAGCATGCATAATTGTGTACATATATTGCCAGAATTGACCAAATGATCTAATATTGGCTGAATTAGTCACTTATTGATATTCCCTATAGTTTTATTGCATTCCTTGTCCCAGAAAATGTATATTTTGACACCAAGATTGACCTTCTAAGTGGCTTGGAAGCCGAGATATTGGCTTTTATAGATATTGCATGGTGGCCATCTTTGTAATCCAAGATGGCCGCCTTCTGCTATCTTGATGGTGTGGCTCCCCGTCCAAAATGAAACTTATGGTGATGGAGAACACGTAAAAAAAATGTGGCGCTTTTGTCAGCCGTGTCCCCCTTTTTCAAAAATCTGGTCTTAAGCAACCAGGCTATAAATGACTTGTCTTAGTATTACTGGATCTCTTCTCCACTAGTCCCTCACTAACATTTTAGTCTAGTTTGTATTTGTTGACGAAATTGTCAATACATTTAGTCTTAGGTTTAGTCATCACAGCTTAGTTTTTATTTAGTTTTTATGTAGTTTTCGTCAGTGAAAAACGGTAGTCGACGAACTTTTTTCGTCATACAGTAGTTTTAGTCGACGAAATCAACGCTGACCCAGAGTAACAGTGTTCTAATGGAGCATGGTAATTACTGTCATGGAATTGGGGGCTCATCTGGCTTCCATTATGACCCGTCCTAATGTATTTGAGGGAGGGAAGCAGCTGTCTGGAAAACAGGGCTTATCCTTAAGGATGGAAGTTTCCAGGGTGGATGCTTCCTGACAGCGCTGGGTTTGTGATGGAGGTGTTTTTTGACGATGAGTGCTGCTGGCCAAGCCACCTGTGTTTTGATGACAGGAAGTATTAACCAGCGATGTCGTAAAAATGTACTACTGTGTCTTACTGAGACACAGAGTGATGATGATGGACAGAACCCAAGCCATTTACGACTTAAAATGTGTGAAGAATTACATTAGGCTACTGTTAACTACAGTGCATGTCATATACATTATGAACATGCTGCTGTAGCAAATAAGCAGGAAGTTGAAATGGGAAATTCAATTTCAAAGTAAAAGACGTTCAAATTTGTATTACACATGATCTATTTAGGAAAAGATAATAAAACAATATTCTGAAAAGAAATAGCTTGTACAGTTTCACCTGAAATAACAATAACAAAGTATGTTTCAATTGCTCTGAGAGAAGTCATGACCTCACAGGTGGTTGTCATTGCAGATTGCTGAACCCTATGATTCCCTTTGGTTCATTCATTTTACGTAAACACAAATCTGCTTGAAAGTCAAGCTTGTACAAGCTTGTAGATCTGCTATTTTTTTTAAATCCTGAAAATTTGAGCAAATCTTTGAATATATATATTTTTCAAAGCAAACATTTGTAACTCAAGTCTTTGCTTCTGGGGGGGATTCTACAAATGTCTTCTAAATCCAACTGTAGTTTAAAAAATAAAAATAAAATGTTGCTATAATCAGTGGTTCTCAAACCTTTTCATGTCAAGCCAAGGACCCCCAAAATAATATGAATTTTGGCCGCGGACCCCCATCTCAAAATATGTTGTTCCAGGGACCCCCCAGAAGTTGTAACAGAGTTAAAAATGTTCGCTATATGGAAAAATAGATTTGCAATTCATGATTTAAAAAAAGAAGAAGCTATTTTTGAAATGACACAGATGCGTTCCCGGTCTGAAAGGGTTAAGTACATGTCCAGATTTCACTAAAAAAGCAAAGCTATTTCAGTCCAACTTCTCTGTGGCTGTGCTGTAATATGGACCTAGACGAGTCCTATTAGTACCAATCAATGCACTAACCCTACATTCAGCTATGAGAACAAAAAAAAAGAGGCGTCCAGTGCGTCAGCGAGACAGACAGGCCCTTTGGCGAAGCTGCTCCTGTAGAAACGATCAATGCTCTGCCACATTCCTGTCCGTCTAAAAGGGAAAGAGAGTTTGCCTTCCCAGTTTCCAGGGATTTTTCAGAGTATTAGGTCTCGGAAAAGTGTGTGAGCAGTGATGGGGTGACGTGTGTGTGCACTCGTAGCCGTCGCGTAGCCAGTGGATACACCGACCGGACAGGAGAGCCGCAAAATGTGAGGATGTTGGTCAGAACAGTTTGTTTGCCATAATAACCAAAGGGACAAACATACATGAGTAATGTGGGAGAGACGTTAACCACTTAACCAACTAAGCCCTATTTCATAAATAGCAAAATGATCTACAGCTGATCTACAAACTCACAACACATTGTAAGACAAAAATATCAGATCTACAAGCTCAAGATCGGTTATGGTATTTCTGGCATATGACGATTATAAATGAAACATATAGGCCTATAGGCTCTTTTTTTTCTCTCGCCTGTAATAACATGTCCAAAATAGGGATGCCAGGTTTGATGTGGCTAAGTAAATGTGAGAGGAAACATGCAGAAAGTGAATGATTATTACAGTATGTCTCATTTCAAAGGACTCTGCTATATAGTGGACTAACCAGAGGAAACAATGAAATGAGAGACCAAGCTGATACTCACACACAATTTCAAAGTATCTACACGCACACGTGAAATTACAGCATTATTACAGCATTCTCTACTCCTGTTCTCAAATAAAAACCTCAAACTAGCACTTTATCTGCCCAGCATGACAGTGTAATTACATGATGTGTTGGTAAACAGCACATTTCAAGTCAATTTGTCAGTCAGGCTCAGTGGTGGAAAGTAACTAAGTACATTTACTCAAGTACAGTACTTAAGTAATTTGTTTTGGTATTTTCACTTTACTGGAGTATTTCTAGTTTGCAGTACTTTTACTTCTACTCCACTACATCTCAGAGGCAAATATTGTACTTTTACTCCACTATAATTATTTGAAAACCTTAGTTGCTAGTTACTTTTCAGATATTAATTATTACATTATAAAACATACATTAACCACTTTTTAGCCCTATTTTATACGTAGGCTATCTGAAAATAGCAGATCTACGAGCTTGTAGATCGGCTATTTTCAAACATTTTAGTACTTTTACTTTTGGTACTTTTATCAAAAGTACATTTTGATACCAATACTTTTGTACTTTTACTCAAGTACATTTTTAATTCCAGACTTTTACTTGCAACAGAGTATTTCTACAATGCATGTATTGATACTTTTACTTAAGTAAGAAATGTGAGTACTTTTTCCACCACTCAGGCTGTGTAGCAGGTGGTTAGGTCTGAAGCTGATAGAGCAGATCTGAAGTGGCGTCACAGTCTTTGCTTGTTGAACATTTTCTGTGGGATTTAACAGGCTGCGATCTGGGGCAAAGTTATCTGGCTAGGTGAAAGCTGGTGGAGAAAATGAATGCTTGTCATTTTGCATTAATGCAATACCAACCAATACCTTTGCATTAAACTTTATATGTAACAACAATGCTAAGCAGAGTGGAAAATCCATAGGCACTGTTCCCACTGTGCCAACAATGAACACTGATTTAACTGTGAGCTTACAATCAACACCAAGGCCTTAAAAGCACCAGTCTCTCTGGGGTACTAATATGTTGTAAAAGCCAAATCCATGGCCAAGGTCAAAGTCTAATGGCTTTACAAGTTGAGAGGCTATAGCAATGGTTTGAGCAAATAAACTCAGGAGTGGAACAGGTGCACGCTGAATTCAGATTTTCTCAACTCCAGAGGGAAAGCGATAGTTTGACACAGGAACCATTGTGGCTTGAATAAGTTCTCAATTCTGAGCTGATATGCACTCAAAAGCCCACATTCAAGTAGAACTGTGCCAAGTCAACAGTGTCTGATAAGGTACTCTGAATGCAGGAACAGTCTGCAGGTTTCTGACAGCATTAGGAAGGGAAGCTTTCTGCAGGCTGCATACCACGGCACGGCCCAAATGTCAGCACCGCTGCTGTTTTCAATTAAGTCAGAGGGTACAGAGGGAGGGCTGAGTGAGGAGAGAAAAGGAACATCAAGGAGGAGAATGTTTTGGAACAGCTGGAAGTGGCACACCCTGGCTTCTTTTTATACAGACAAGCGTAGAGCGAGCGGGGCTGACGAGTAGCGCTGCAGGCCTCTTATAATTGACGTCTCACTCAGACAAGCACTGGCTGCTGCACCTCACACTTGGGCCGCTGCTGCACCCTCACCTGGAAAAAGACTCTTGCTCTGCATGACGGAGGAAACGGTGTGTCTGGGTTCTGCACAACAGCTGAGGGGGAAACGCCTGACCTGCTTTACTCAAGGGTCTGTTCAGGAAACACACTGATGTGGTGTGACCGCTGCATTATGCCCAACAAAGAAGGCATTGTGCTTCGGTTATTCAGGATCAAAACTCGAATAATAATACCTGTCCCGCCAAAAAGTGAATTTCATTATTTTTTTGGGACAGACATTACGGCAGCACTATAGGCCACTAGCTCAACTGGAGTTATTCTGTTCCAAGAGGACTTCAAATCAGGGTCACTCAATAGAGCACCGAAGTCTGACGTAATTTACGCATCCTACCTGTGTCGTTTATGATAATTTAGTTATACTTGATACACTCTGTGTTTGGAGAAAATTGAATTAATTCTGTGGTGGTACCCACTGTCCCCACTGAAACACGCCACGCTCCGTCAAAAACATTCCTGAGATTCCTTAGATTTCGTGACGTTTGTTATCAGTGTGTGTTATTATTTAGTCTGTTTGATGAAACAACTGAGAACTGACAACGCTACTCTTTTTTTTTTTAGAACACAGTTCTTATCTGGGGGCGTGTTGTCTCCTCCGTGTCATCAGTGCCCATACCCTAGGTGGGGTTGACGAAAGGGCCTTTCTGTGTGGAGTTTGCATGTTCTCCCCATGTCTCCTAGGGTAGTTACCCTCACAAAAACATGCAGTAATCCTGGTCACTATACTGCCTCCCCCTGGTCAGCCGGGGCGCCTGATGGAGGGGAAAGGAACTGGTTGGAATAACGTGTTCCTTCCACGCGCTACGTCCAACCAGGGAACCTCCCCCTTGTCGGGTGATAAGAAGCGGCCTGCTTGCGCCTGCTTGAGGCATGAGCTTCAGCTTGGGCTCTCCCTAGGCTGGCAGAGGGAGAGTAGCGCCCAGGATTACATAGGCAATTGGCACTGGGTGAAAAAATATGGGTTAGAAAAAAATAAAAAATTAAAATAACAGTTCTTATATGAAATTATGTTAAAAATGTCTGTGGGATTTAGAATGGGGAAAATAACTATGTGACCCAGGGGGGTAAAGGAAGTGACGTCAGACTTCAGTATGGTAAGGAGCACAGATATAGAAACCTAGATACCTCATTGGCCTCTGCAGTTCATTGGAGCGACATGCTTGGTATGGTGGCCACCATATTTCCGGGGGGAACGGGCACTGGCCAATCACAGCGTGTTGACTACTGGCCAACCACAGCGCGTCTTTTCCAGGACTTGTCAGAATCTAGTTGTCCCGCCCCCACCTGCGTCTGATTGGCCTACTGAACGCCCTCTTCTGTGACGCACACGGAAATTTCCAGCTGCCCCCCAGAAGCATAGAGGAAGCGGAAGTGCGTCCGAGATGCCGACGCTTCAGAGCCAGAGGAGGCGTCTACCTTTATATGTCTATGGTAAGGAGGACACATGTGAGACGTCTTGGAGAGGTGTAAAATATCCTTCTCGAAAGCTCAACAAAGGCTTTGATATTTAAGCTATTGAAACGCCATTAGGATTGTGTCAAAGGCTAAAACAATAAATTGAGTAACATGGTGGCGTTTACATGCTGTGCATAAATGTTTATGTAGAGTCTGGCTGACGGGAGATTCCAGCAGTAAAAATACATGTGGGATGAGTCGTATCCTACAACGGTTTACCCGGTAAGCCACGGTCAAGTATGGTCAACCAAGCCCACATTCTCTGGTCTTATGGCAAATCTCATAATTATTGACATAAAGGCAAAGGAAGTGATATGCATAATATGATATTCAATTATTAAGGGAAACTAACCTGTGTATCAATCCCATATACAGTATGCTTAAAAAGGTTCTTGTCACTGTTATATGGTTAAGACACTTGCCTCCTGACCCTACATATTCCCCAAGACTTCCCTTGGATTACATCCGACCAGCGCCTTTTTCCTGTTCTGTTGAATAAAAGGCTCTGTTAGGACATTGACAAACTGTGTGGGTAGCAACCTAAAAAACACCCAAATGTAACTTAGTACGCCTCATCCACTAAAAGGATAATAAAACCAAAAAAACACAAACAGGGGTATTCCAGCAGTATATGACAGAATTGCTAAATTTATCTCTCTCTGAAGCCCTGCCCCCCCTTCCCATTCGAATTCCACGCCAAATGTGTGACGTCAGCATCCGGTGGACCCCCTAGCCCCTTGACCTGTGAGTGATTCACTGGTCTCCCTGCACCATCCTTCACTGATTAGCTAGGCCCCTCCTTCCCCCTACTCCCAGCCACCCACACCTTCCCCGTTCATTGCTCAAGTTCCTGGAAAAAGGTTATTTTAGTTTAGAGGAGAGGGAAGAAACACTGGTTTCATTTATCTTCCATAAGAACCCGACCTAAGAGGCTTTGGATGTCTCTGCCCACATACACGACGTGCATGGAGTCTCAAGTCTCAATTCTCTAGTTCCCAAGTCCAAGTCACCTTATCTCAAGCGAAAGTCAAGTTCCAAGTTCAAGCGCTCAAGTCCGAGTCCAAGTCACCCAATCGCCAGTCCAAAGTCAGGTTGTGACATACAGTAGCTTACAAGGTACAGTACCTGAGAAAACAAATCACGCGTCATTGCAAACTCCAAATTCACAAGCCATTTCCCCTGCAATGGTGTATCCTACAGCGGGCTACCCGGTAAGCCACGGTCAAGTATGGTCAACCAAGCCCACATTCTCATACCAAAGGATCATACCATTTACCTTAATGATATCTAGTCGTAGAGTAGAGTTCTAGTGCACAATAGCAAAAAAAAAAACACAAAGCATGTCCTAGTCAAAAAATCGTCAAAGTCACACAGAGTCCAAGTCAAATCACAAGTCACAGGTTATTGTTACTCAAGCAGGGGCGTAGCCACGGGTGGGCAAAGGTAGGCCTGGGCCCACCCATTTGGTTTTTCTGCCCACCCCAAAAAACAAACAAAAAAAAAATATATAATTTCATTTTTATTTATTTTATTTTTTATATCATATTCAGCCAATTTGATAACAGTGTATACATAGGTATCCGAAAACTCAGTTCTTATCTGGGGGCGTGTTCTCTCCTCCGCGTCACCCTAGGTGGGGTTGACGAAAGGGCCTTTCTGTGTGGAGTTTGCATGTTCTCCCCATGTCTCCTAGGGTAGTTACCCTCACAAAAACATGCAGTAATCCTGGTCACTATACTGCCTATACTATACTGCAAATCTTCGCACGCGCGGTCCGGGCAGACACGCACACGTGCATGTGTGCATGAGGCCCAGCCTCGGCTAGCGTTCTGGCTACGCCACTGTACTCAAGTCGGACCCGAGTCCAAGTCCTGGACTCGGGTACTGCTAGACTGACACCTGAAGGTGTCACATCCAGAGGAGACCTAGACTGGAACAGTATACACACAGGAGGTGGTCAATAAGAAAGCCTTATGTAACCAAACCAAACTGTCATTTTACTGTGCTCAGCATAGGACCTCCATTAGGGCATTCCCTCAACCTTATGGAGCTATTTCCATGCTGTCATGTACCCCCTTTCCTACAGCTAGGCCTGGTGTCTCATTGTCTCATGGCGTAATAAAACATAGTAATTTTGTGGGGTTTTCTAACCGCCCACACACACACACATACACACATACACATACACATACACATACACACACACACACACACACACACACACACACACACACACACACACACACACACACACACACACACACACACACACACACACACACACACACACACAAGAATGTACAGTAGAGCGACGGACCCACTGTCTGAGCGGTGAGCGGTGCGGTTGCACTTGGCTCGCCTGTGTAGGAAATCACTGACCATTCATCATATTTTATTGCAGGCGTGGGGGCGTGTTGGGGGGGGGTCCCATCGTGAGTAGGACCACAGGTCAAGGCCATTTTTACATCTCATTTTCAGATGTCTTAACTCAGAATAAGCTCAAAACAAGGTAATGGGAAAAGTGAAATGGTAAGGATTGCAGCAGAAGCAAAAATACGCACATCACTTATTTGAGGTGGTGGGTTAGAAATGATCATAAAACTAATAAAACCAGCACACTCATACGCTCCAATGGATTGCTTTTTTTCTCCAAAGTGCATTACCATGTATTATGATACATTCACCCACACATTCACACTGACAGCAGAGGCAGCCATACAAGCCACCATCATGCTGTTAGGGAGCAGTTACTGTATAGGTCTCCTGCGCGAGGACACTTTGAAATGATGGAGGGGCAGCAGGGATCGAACCGGGAACATTCCAATACCCAGACGACTCTCAGTTCAAACGAGCTGACAGACATTGATGGGGTAATGAAACCGCTACCAGGCTGTGATAACATTTCCTGTTTGACTGGGAGGACACGTGGGTGGAACGTCCCTCCAAACAACCAACATCACTCTGTGCTGACAGCTTTCAGATACTCTACTTTGAGCTCCAGTGTTGATTTCGTCGACTAAAACTATGACGAAAAATTATCGTCGACTACCTTTTTTCACTGCCGAAAACTAAATAAAAACTAAGCTATGATGACTAAGACTAAATATACTGACAATTTCATCAACAAATAAAAACTAGACTAAAATGTTAGTGAGGGACGAGTGGAGAAGAGATCCAGTAGAACTAAAAGACAAGTCATTTTATGTTTGGTGGTGCTCGGGTGTTGCGCTCTGAAAATAGCAGATCTACAAGCTCACAACGCGTTGTGCTGCGACGCGTTGTGAGCTTGTAGATCGGCTATTTTCAGCATGCAACCGAGTGTAAAATCAGGTATTACGGCACCATCAAGGCACCACCAAAATACATTTTAGTCGACTAAATCAACTGTAGATTTAGTCGACTATAATCTTATGATATTTAGTCGACGAAACTAGACAAAAACTAAAACATTTCAGATGACTAAAATATGAACTAAATTGAATTTGATTCAAAAGACTATGGACTAAAACTATATCAACACTGTTGAGCTCATTCAAAAGGACCAAACTCCATTTCCAAGATAAAAGTAATTATAATAAAACAAGGGGTGACTAATGCCATGTAACTCTAAACCAAATGAAATATGACACCTTTTAAATTAATCAGTTATGGCTAGACACACTCAATGGTTCATTTGTTTGGTCTGCTTTGCCAGACGTCCAGGAAGTGGAAATCTGAATTAAACAGTCTCTCCATGTATAGACGCTACTGGTCCTGCAGATGTGTCTACATGATGCAGGACCTGAATGTACTGCAATTCCACTTCTCTGTGTGGGAATAATGCAATGTAATGTTTGCATAACAAACAATACATGTTTGTTCTGACATTTTGTCCCAACAGTCATCATTTCTAAATATATAATTAGCCACTTAAGCTCTTAAGAGGTAGGGTAAGTGATTTTCTTTGGATAAAATAAGTAAAAGTTAAATAGCTCTATATTCCGATAGTACTCATTGCTATAGAGTGTTTGTTCAGTAACAGAACTCAGTCAGGATACATACATTAAACAAGTGAAATTGGAAGTGATGACACAAATAAATGAGCAGACAAAATTGGAACTGGATCACTATCAAAATGAAGCTGATAAATGGGTACTCTCTCCTGATTGGCTGAAATTTTGTCACCTACCTGTAAATGAATTTTCTGTGTATTAAAGAGTTGGAGAGACATGGAGACTCCTGTGACTGAACAAGCAATGATTACTATCAGAATATAGAGCTTTAACCTTTTAACATTAAGCTTTTTATTTTAACCCAAAAATATTACTTATTACTTTAAACAATATACTTTAATTACTTTGTCGTACAATGAATAGCAAAGATAGCCGATCAAGGTGCCAGAGAAGGTGCTGAGATCTTTCTACTCTGGTACAACCCAGAGCATCCTATCAGGGGCCATCTCTATAAGGTATGGAAAGCTCTTCCTAGGACCTACAGTATGAGTGCCTCTCCCGTCCCTGAGGGACATACTCTTAAATCAATGTTTCCCAAAAAGTGGGTTGGGACCCATTTGTGTGGGTCATGACTCATGAGTGAATATCCCCTTTTTTTCGTTTACTAAAAAAAAAAGAATCAAAAGATTTAAATAAAAAGTTTTTTTAAACAATTTAAACAAAGAAAATCACAACTTTTCATCGATTAGAAACAATGCTGTAAATGATAGCAGGAGCTTGAGCAGGGCAAAAAGAATTATGAAGGACAAAATATCAGGCCTAATAACAGAATGTTTGTGATGATTCGAAATGGGAAGCGCTGGAGGTGTCTCACGGCCCGGGGGGTTCAAGGCTCAGAAAGTGTTTTATTTCCCCTCGGCTGTCAAGGCCCTGAATGAGGACATGGTCGAAAAACAAAAACAAAAGAACAAAAAATAAGAAAAGCAAAATAAAAGTGTTTTTGATATATATGGCCTTGTGCTTTTGCACAGTTTAACATTGCATGGGCATAAACATATATTTGCACATAATAACCCTAACCCATAATACACAACACATCTTGAGAGCTTATTTGTCTTCCGGTTCTTTACGCTCTAGGCCTGTGTGTGTGTCATAGTAGACATCTGACTTTACAAAGAGCAGTTGTGGAGGTTAGGGATGACTGGCTGTCCCATTTAACAGCAGATCCTGAGTGAGTCAACGTATGGATGATCTTCCTCAGAGACCTTTCCCCTCGGCACCGCCGTCTTTTCAACTTTCGCCCTCTTTCCGGTCTCCGCGTAGCAGCTTGACAGCTACATGAAAAGTATTTCCTCTGAGTCACCGCTGTGTGATCCTTTGTCATTACAGAGACTCGCAGGCATCTCAACACCTCCAGCACACACAATGGCATTGCATGCTCCCCCGGCGACTCACCAACCAAATAATGGGCAATTTTTTTCTATACTTAGATTTTTCTTCTTTTTTTAGATTATGCTTACAATATGGTGGCCAGGGTCGTGCTGCTTTTGAATTGCATGGATCAGATCATGATGCATGTCAGCCATAATATAGGCTACTCACGTCTTTTTGCTTTTTGTTCGATTTTGTTTTTCTGCCGGTTCCTGCCAGTGAGAGTAAAGCAGATAGAAATTACAGTATTATTTATTAAATAACACAGGATACTAGCTGGGTATTTAAATCTAGTGAGCATCTCGTTAAAAACTGAGTGATGACAACTTTTAATTCATTTCTTTCCCACCGTTATATATAACTACTGTTTTTTGAAGGATCTCTAATATAACAAGCAGACGGTGTTAGTAAACAGATGCCAAGCAGTAGGGCATTCACAACTAATGATTTTTACTAAATAACCAAGTATTTTAGTAACTACTTGGTAGTTGACCAAGTAGTAGTCGACTAGTCGACTAGTCGAAATTTACATTTTTATTTTTTTATTTTTTATTTTTTTAGGGGGGGCATTGTTTTAATGCCATCCTACTACTATATTACTATTATTATTATCCTCCTGCCCTTATTTTTATGGCGTTTTAAGGGAAGCGCTTCTGGCACAGCAGCACAGCACCACAGCAGCGTCTCCAAGGATCCCCATTGCCCAATAATAGGCTTTTATTGGGCATACTTTTGACCCCCTTTTGATAAAAAATAAAGTCAGGAGGATAATAATAATAGTAAGATGGGCCATTACTATGGCATTAAAACAAATTAAGAAAAAAAAAAAACTTTTTTTCTTTTTCAACTATTCGACTAGTACCAACAGAGTCGACTAGTGGTTACTGGGTCTGTACATCGTTAACGGTAGACTCCGAGGGGACTCCTTCGGTAGATATACATACAGCTCATCCCAGGGAAACAGCACGGTAGATTACTTTATCACGGACATAAACCTGGCATCGCTCAGAGCTTTCACAGTCAGCCCGCAAACACCCCTGTCAGACCACAACAGAACCACAGCCTATCTAAACAGATCAACACACAGACACAAAGAACAAACGCCAAACAAACTACATACTATAAAAAAACGTTACAAATGGAATGAACACAGCGCAGAAGCTTTCCAAAATGCTATTAGGCAAAAACAAGTCCAATCACAACTGGATCAGTTCCTAGAAAAAACCTTTGAAGAAAACAGTGAAAGTGTAAACAGGGCAGTAGAAGGCCTCAATCATATATTTGAACTAACAGCCTCACTAGCAAACCTAAAAGTATCAAATAGGAAAGCCAGAAAAAATGTTGAGAATGACAAATGGTACGATAATGACTGCAATAATCTCAGGAAAAAATTAAGGAAACTATCAAACCAAAAACACAGAGACCCAGACAACCACAACACACGTCTCCAATATGGGGAAACACTGAAACAATACAAGAAAACAGTAAGAGAAAAAAGAGATCAACATGTTAGAAACCAACTGCAAGATATCGAGGATTCCATACAGACAAACAGCTTCTGGGAAAACTGGAACAGACTTAATAAGCTAAAACAGGACGAACTACCCATCCAAAATGGAGATATATGGGTGAACCATTTTTCTAGCCTCTTTGGCCCAATCGAGAAGAACAAAGAGCAAAAACAAATAAAAGATAAACTACAAAACCTAGAGTCAGCCGTAAAAGACTACCAGAATCCACTAGATTCCCAAATCAACCTAAAAGAACTACAAGACAAAATAAAAACACTTAAAACCAAGAAGGCCTGCGGGGCGGACGGTATTCTAAATGAAATGATCAAATTCACCGACCTCAAATTCCAAATAGCCATACTAAAACTCCTAAATATCGTGCTCAGCTCTGGGATCTTCCCCAGCACATGGAATCAAGGGCTGATAACGCCACTCCACAAAAGTGGAGACAAATATGACCCAAATAACTACCGCGGGATCTGTGTAAACAGCAACCTCGGAAAGATCCTCTGCATGATCCTCAACCACAGAATTCTAAACTTCCTCACAGAAAGCAATGTCCTGAGCAAATCACAAATTGGTTTTCTACCAAAATATCGCACAACAGACCACATTTACACTCTAAACACCCTAATTGACAACCAATTAAACAAAAACAAAAGCAAATTATTCTCCTGCTTTGTCGACTTCAAAAAAGCATTCGATTCAATTTGGCATGAGGGTCTGATGTACAAACTGTTGGAGAGTGGCATTGGGGGGAAAACCTATGACATCATAAAATCAATGTACACTAACAACAAATGTGCAGTTAAAATAGGCGAAAAGCACACAGACTTTTTCCCCCAAAGCCGAGGAGTTAGACAAGGATGCAGCCTGAGTCCAACACTCTTCAACATATATATCAACGAATTAGCAAAAACGTTAGAACAGTCCACAGCTCCAGGCATCCCCTTGGCAAACACAGAAATCAAATGCTTACTTTTTGCAGATGACCTGCTGCTGCTGTCTCCAACCAAGGAAGGACTACAGCAGCAACTTGATCTCCTACACAAATTCTCCCAGACATGGGCCCTGACAGTGAACCTAACTAAAACTAAAATCATGATATTTCAAAAAAGATCCAGCCGCCAAAACCATCAATTTTTCCTAAATACAATCCCACTAGAACAAACAAAAAACTATACCTACCTTGGCCTAAACATCAGCAGCACAGGGAACTACAACCAAGCTGTAAAGGACCTGAGAGACAAGGCAAGAAGGGCATTCTATGCTATCAAAAGAAACATCAAAATAGACATCCCAATTAAAACCTGGCTTAAAATACTGGACTCTGTGATAGAACCAATTTCCCTCTATGGTTGTGAGATCTGGGGACCATTAGCAAACCATGACCCTGAAAAATGGGATAAACACCAAACCGAGACCCTACACACAGAATTCTGCAAATCCATTCTCCGTACACAGCGAAAAACACCAAATAATGCATGCAGGGCAGAATTAGGACGATACCCACTAATTATCAAAATAAAAAAGAGAGCACTTAAGTTCTACAACCACCTAAAAGAAAGCGACCTAGATGCACTCCATAACAAGGCACTCACACACAGCGAAACCCTAGAGAGATGCCCCCTCAGCCAGCTGGCCCTGGAACTCCGGGCACAAACACAAACAGAGCCACGAGATAGAAAACCCATTGGACTAAACCAAATTATAAAACAGCAAAAGGAAAACTACCTGACACACTGGAAAGAAGCAACACAAAAGCAGAGTAAACTAGAATGCTATCTGGCCCTAAACAGAGAATATGCAGTGGCAGAATACCTGAGCACCGTGACTGACCCAAAACAAAGAAAAATCTTAACTAGGTACAGACTCAGTGAGCACAGTCTTGCGATCGAGAAAGGTCGTCACAGGCAGACCTGTATCCCGAGAGAAGACAGACTATGCACCCACTGCACACAAAATGAAGTGGAAACCGAGCTACACTTCCTAACCGTCTGTCCATTGTACCAAGACATCAGATACACATACTTCCCACAGATTACAACCACACACGGAGATTTTGAAAACATGACCAATGACAAAAAACTCCCATATCTGCTGGGCGAAGTACAACAATGTGCAAACACAGCAGCAAGATTCGTGAGTTGCTGTGATAGGAAAAGGATATCAAACGGAACACAACCACCCTAAAGACTAATCATTGGGTTTATTCCGGCACTATAACTACACCCAGTGATCTTGGTACATAGAAATTGATCTATTGAAAATTCTGACTTTCAAATGTACATATTTTTTGTTTTGATTGTATTGCTGTATTGTTGTATTATGCTTTCTGCTTTGGCAATGTAAACGTATGTTTTCTCATGCCAATAAAGCCCTTTGAATTGAATTGGTTATACTAGTTGGTGAAAGCCCTAAGCAGCACATGCCATTTTAAACCTTTCTTTTTTTAAATGATGCTAACCAAATATAAGTAACTTTGCACAATCAAACCAAGCATACTTGCTTATTATGTCCTTTTGATCACAAGCCTCGACAAATCGGCAATATATACAAGACTTTTCATGTGGGGCACACCGCCGCCACAGACACATTAAAACGCAGGTACTGTATAAACTGCCCCTTCGCGCACAACATATCTGTGACTAACTCAGGAATGTCCCAAATCTGTTGATTCAGTCTTCAGGTATGAGGCTGAAATAATAGATGAGCTGGCATTATCAATGGTTAACAATGGGCCATGCCGCTAGCTTGTTTTCCTTGGATGTCCATTGGCCATTTAGGGCTGCTGTGTGAGTGCCATCCAACCGGTACTGGTCCTTCAGACAATCCCCTCTGATAAAATAGGACTTCCAGCTGTAGCTTGATGATGTTAATGTTCCATGCTGCTTAAATGTCTTGTTATTCTTATTCTGCTCTGGACAGCTACCAGAAATTCTTTTGATGTTGCCTACCTGCACGCACTACTGAACAAACACCAGCTGAGTTAAGGTGATGGGACGAAAACAACAGGAAGCAGGAATGCAGGTTATGAGTTTTGCGTCACAAAGAGCAAAGGTACATAAACAGGAAACATGTGAATGAAAATCCAATTCACACATAAACTTGACAACATGAGCAATTTCACCGCAATCACAACCCTTTCAGTGCGGCGTTGCAGAAATGCTCAAGATGTTGAGGGGAAAGGGTGTTTATGAAGGTGTATGGGACATAGTTCACCGACGTATCATTACTACTGCATGCCTTAGTTATGCAACGATCAAGTTATGTCAAACCCTAACATAGCTCCCTCAGTTTCCACAGATAAGTCCCTTGGAGCAAAAATGTCCAATCAAAACTATGAACGCTTACATAAGAAAGGCGCTGAGGCTTTGAATGGAAAACTTCAGGATAAGCTCATTGACTGGTCTGGCCGTGTATATTAACATTAGATTAATTTCTACAGTGAACTCACAGCAGATACTGTAGTCTGCAGTATCCTATATACATTCATAATTATACCAGCATAGACCAGCAGTTCTATTCCACTGCCAGAAAAACTGATCCTGCAGCTGTAACATAAAAACAACTAGAGCACAGGTTTCAGCCGGGTCAGGAAGGTTATTGTGGGTCAGCAATGTTCGGAATTCGCCAATCAGGATGGAATAGGAAAAATCGGACAGATTGATCACTTGACCATAGAGATAATGTGTACCGATTTGCGTGATGTTTGGACAAAATCTGTAGGAGCAATAAAAAAATTATGTTTAGCAAAAAAAGAAAAGGGTGGCATTTGTTCCTCAACGTAGTGGGAATGTGTAAAAAAATCGCACGCAGCGTTCATGATTTGAGGCATTTTGTTCAAAACGTACCACTCCTGCAAACTTTGGAAGCCAATCGTAGCCAATCAGGATGGAATACGAAAATTCCGACAAACCCGTTTGGTTTAATGACTATAGAGATACTGTGTACCAATTAGCGTGATGTTTAGACAAAATCTGTAGGAGTAAGCTAACATAAAAAAAACTGTTTGCAAAAATCGGCCTCCAGGTGGCGCTATAACAGACCCATGTGAAACATATGGGGCGCAGAGGTTCTGCTCTGGCATCCAGACAGTGCCGGCTTGATGGAAGGGCTGTAGGTGCTGCAGCACAGGGCAACAACCTTGGGGGGGGGGGGCACCAAACGGTGGGGAGAAAGTCCCCCCCCCCCCACTGACAAAACGGTACCGGGGGGGCACCAAAACGGGTCGTAGCACCGCGCACCACAAAGGGTTAATCTGCCCCTGCATCCAGGGAGTGTGTGTGCAGTTTCACGTCAATTCGGGCCGGAGATTAGCTGGTGCCGGACCAAGGGGCCAGCTTGAGATTTTTACATTGACTCCAATACGGAAGAGACAGTTCATATGAATGGCCTGTAGTTTCGCTGTTTTACCCCTGCAGGTGTCAGAAAGAATATTCTCTCAATGTAAGCGGATGGGTTTTTGACGAACTTTAGACTTTAATTTCTTACCTAGGGATATTTTTTTAATCATAATTTCGATTCTATACATATATAGACAGTAAAGGAATTCTGGACAAATGACAGCCCATGGACATAATCTTGTGTAACAAAAATGTTCTTAGATTGCCGTCCAGTCTCCCTGACATAAAAAAGTATTATCAAATGGCGGTCTGTGACTAAATGCAATATCGAATAGGGGGTTTCTTGAAATCAAAAGGGTTGAGAATCACTGCTGTAGACCAGTGTTTCCCAAATAATGGGTTGGGACCCATGTCTGGGTCAAGGACCAATTTTTATGGGTCGTGAATAAATCCCCTTTTTTTCATTACTACATAAAAAAAGTATAACTACATGTATATATTCAAAAGATTAAAAAAATACAAACAAAACAAATAATGAATACAAAAACAAACAAACAAAAAATAAATCAAAAAGCTTGTCGATCTGCTATTTTCACTAGTTTGGGTCCCGGGCAAACGTATTATTTCTATCGAGCTAAAAAGTTTGGGAACCACCACTGCTGTGTAGACTACCATTATGTCACGATTGAATGAGTAATATTACCCATGAGGTTCACCTCACCCAGACTGGAATGTTTGAGTAGGCTACTGATATAACAAGTAAAAAATGAAATAAATAAATAAATACGAGAAAACGTTTTTTTTTTAAAGAAAAAAAGAAAAGAAAAACAGACAACCACTGACTGTAATAAAGTTCCAATATGTCATCGTCGTGTCTCTGTTATTCTAAATGGCATCATCGTCATCGCGAGAGTGCGGTGATTGGCCCGTCGTCAGAGGGTTGAGAGGGGCGTCACAGCCACCGCTCCACTATATATGAACCGTTAGCAGCGTCTCTGTCATTAGATAGTGACTCGCTGAAAGCTGAGCGACTAGTGTGACAACAGCCAAGCCCTGAAGACAGACAGAGTATTGGAACATACGCAGAGAAAGGAGGACAAAACCAAGTCGGACATAACAGACAATAATACACTAGAGAGAGCTTGCTCTTTAAGTCGAGGTTTTCTGTTAAGTTGAAGAAGGCATTAACGGAGGGGAAACGATCCTAAAGTGTGTGAAATGCGGTGCGTTTCTCAGCAGCTGTTGAGCTGCGTGTTGTTCGTGTTGAGCAGCCTCCAGATGAGCCAGCTGACAGAGGGCTGCTCCTGCATGCCGACGCACCCGCAGGATGCCTACTGCAACTCGGACATAGGTATGTCATTTATACACCCCTCAGTGGTGGTTCTCAAACTTTTTCGTGCCAAGGACCACCCCAAAATTGATATGTATTTGCCCGCGGACCCCCCCCCCCCCATCTCAATTATTTTGTTCCAGGGACCCCCCAGAAGCAAAGATTTGAGTTACAAATGTTCGCTTAAAAATATATATATATTCAAAGGTTTGCACACATTTTCACGATTTTTCAAAAACGTTAATGCCTATTTTTGAATAGCCAAAGTATAAAAGGTAAAAAATATTTTAACTCATTTTGCTGGGGACCCCCCCAAAGGACCCATGGGGCCCCCGGACCCCACTTTGAGAACCAATGATTTACACCCCTCATATAGGCTGTAAGAAAGGAGTTTGTAGTTTGCTTTAATAGCCTTAATCTTTTAAAACAATCAGCTCATTAGCAATTAAACCGATGTTTTAGCGTCAGAATGCCGTCACGTGTTGTTTACTATGCGACATCTCTCACACACTACGCATGTCGCATGTCACTTTCTTTCTGTCTGTCTGGACGCTTTCTCCTGAAGCATAAAGAGCAGGTGGTTTCCATAGAAACTGCATGGCCGCTCTGATTGATTCTGCTGCCTGTCGATCACTTGAGAGCTGTGTGCAGTGGTGGAAAAAGTACTCACATTTCTTACTTAAAAGTATCAATACTGCACTGTAGAAATACTCTGGAAAAAATGTGATTGATGTACTTTATTTAGTAAGACACGAGAAACAGTACACAGTACAATTCACAATACAAGGTCTACTTGAGTAAAAGTACAAAAGTATTGGCATCAAAATGTACTTAAAAGTAGAAAGTAGGCTACTCATTATGAAGAATGTCCTATTTAAAAAATAAACTTAGTTATAAGGTTTTATAGTTTTAAAAAACTATAAAATGTATTAACATCTTTTGAAAATAGTACCACAAAATTGGACTTAAGTACAGTACTCGAGTAAATATACTTACTACGAAAAGTGGTCGGACGCTGTTCTGGTGCTTGGATATTATGGCATCCACATGTGCGGATGTAGAATAAGTGTCAGATTCATAATAATGAGGCACCTTGCAGCTGCTTATTTCGGCTGTCCCGTTAACACTGATGTGCTGCAACCTGAGGGACTCCTAATACAAAGGCTTGCTGTTAATTGCTTGCAGACTTCAAAATAAAGTATTTCCCTTTGTGGCTCAGGCTCAAATCTTCAGTGTATTTTTACACCTAACATATTGCTGTGCCGTAATTAATATTTCAGTTTGTGAAGCACATTCTTTTTACAGCGTTCGTTGTTCATGGTTGCGTTGTTAACTGAATCCAGCTGGTAATTGCGTGTAGATGATGTAGTCAGAGCTTATTATAAAGCCTCATTATTTATCTTGGGTGTATTGGCACGTCTCTCTCTGTTGATGACAAGCTATCTTTCAGGCAGAGAGGTGAGACTCTCTCCACCGGTTGTAGCTGAGATATGCCTGGCCTCTTGAATGGAGCGTAGGGTGGCTTTAATGTGGCTTCATTGGCTTGTTTTACCACCAGGTTATGCTTTCACAGTGTCCCCACAATAATATGAACCTAAGAGTGTGTCTTATCATGGAATGCCAGTCTAAACTGACCACTGTTTTGGGATAACAGACCCTGAACCCAGAACCGTTGGTTGGAGCTGGGGATTATCTGGCTTGCCCCAGGGACAGTAAGGGTCTGGGGGGGGTCAAAACAGGGCATCACAGACTGACAGGAAAGGGTTGAACTGGCATATTTTAAGAGAAGTGATGGCAGTCCTCCTAACCAGTAGTATCTATAGGCTCATTTGAGTGGAAGTGGAACTACAACATGCATGGCTACAGCGTCACACACACACACACACACACACACACACACACACACACACACACACACACACACACACACACACACACACACACACACACACACACACACACACACACACACACACACACACACACACACACACACACACACACACACACACACACACACACACACACACACCACGTGTCAGCCTGTGTATGCCCATGTATGGATACAGTATGGACGAAAGGGGGACAGACTTTTTTGGCTGGGGCCGGAGGACAAAGTGACCATGCCCATGTATGGACGAAACAGGTACAAAGCCTCATGTAAGCCCGACCCCTTGGGTCTGGCAAATAGTCGACTGCCCTCTGGTATTCCTGGTAAGTGTAGAGGATGTCAGCTCAGCTCAGTTTCTCTTTTAACTACTGTACTAGTGGCCCTGGTTTAGGTGTGGTTAACCTTATGTTAAGCGAAAGATAAACAAACCATGCTGTTCATAAGAATGATCTGCCATCACTTTCATCATGGCTGAAGACAGAGCGACACTGAACATCCATTAAATTGAGCGATCAATGTTTTGTGGGTGTTTTCAGCCAAGTGACCTGGTTGGGGCATAATTGCGGTTTTCACAAACGGTCACAGGATGCCTTTCAAGTTCCTTCGATGCCTTTCAAGTCCCTTCGGTTAGCTCACGCTACAAGCAGGGACTGAAATGTGCCCGTATTGAATCTGGGACTGACTTCAATGGGGCAGTGATCACTTTCGAGCGCCACACAATCCCATTTCCAATGTGTTTGAGGTGTGATTTGAATGATTTTGCAACCCCAGCTCGCACCACTGTCATCCCACTGCAAGAAATACTGGTTTGGTGCAAAGCACCCATTATAAATATGCCTTAATCAACAGAGCAACACTCGCCTAGAACTCATTTACAAGCTTTGGTTTGTTGAGTCAAAATTATGATAGAGGCAGTTTTAGAGGGATGTTCATGTTGTATGGTTTGATGCAGGTTAGTTAAACATTAGATGAAGTGGTAATTTTAACGGCGCTGTGCTGCTGATCAGTGTGTTCAAGCAAGACATAAACATGCATTTTCTGTTTTTGTTTAGTTTTTGGAGAGAGGGATGTCATGTAACACTTGGCATCTGTTTAATTTACTTTTTTTTTTTTACATGTGATGCCAACTACAGGGGCACTACAGAATTGTCCAAACATTCATGATCATGGGGTCATGTTAAACTTTGGATGAAACACAAGTCTTAAATCATCCCATAATACTGCATTGCATCATTTCAGAGGCATTGCACGATTGTTTACACAACACACTTCCTTTGATAAGCATGGCGGTTATGAATCCGTCTACACTCCACCCCTCACGTGTATAGAGAGATGATACAGTGAGTATAAGCTTTTAACTAAAAGGTTATCTCAGTGCTGACTCGCTATACAATTAAATATGAATAGGTGGGAAATAAATAATAGGTTGTTGAAATGTGCAGCGAGAACGTATGTAATTTTCACTGACAACTTCAAAAGGTGAATCCTAAATCTTCTCTGTTTAAGACTAGTTCAAAGCGTCTTCCTGTTCTTTCCTGGATCCTCCTGCTCCGTAATCACTGTAAACCACTAGACCAGAAAAGACGAAACGGGCTTCCTTTTGATTATCACAATACTGTGTTTTTCTCACTCACAACTACTTAAGTCTGATTTATACTTTTATGTCATACGATAGTGTCGTGCAGTGAAAATAGCTCGGACAAAGAGCTTGGACAAGAACGCATTTCACCACTTCTTTACACCTGTAAACCTGAGAAGTGACAATAAAGTTTATTCTGGGTTGATTCTGATTGTGTATGAAAGCCATTTTTTTAATGAATATTGACGAGCTAACCTGTCTCTCCACTGAATCCCTTAACTGGACAGGTTAGATATGTCTTGTCAACTTTCCTGCTGCATACCTGAGGATTGGGCCTTGATTTGGTTGTTTTTGTGCAAGAGACCTACTTGGCTGCAATATATTGGCAACTGAAATGGTCCATTCACACGGGGAAAAGAAGCAGCGGTTGTTTTCCACCAAAGTGTTTTTTGAGTGCAAGATTAGAGGCCGGGGCCTAAACTTTGACCCAAAGATTTAGTGTCCCTCTACAGCAGAACTCGTTCCCAAGGACCTGGGGGTGACAGGAGCAAAAACTTTTACATAGGCTACAATGAACCAGGTCAGTTGAAGAGGATTAGCGAGGCTTGTGTTTGGCTTGGGATCAGGGAGCTGGGGAGAAACTGATCTCCCTCAGTCATGGCCCATGGGTATTTTCTTGCGCATAGAGGAGCTTTGTCAAAGAGTCAAAAATGTACTGGCTACTGGATTTTTATTTTGCCTGTGGCAGCATGTTATGCTGATGGCACCACAACAGTCTCAACTCACTACTGGTGAGTTATGTGGAACAGTGGTTCTCAAAGTGGGTCCCCAGCAAAAATGTGTTAACCCATTAAGACCTGAAGCCGATTCTACACATGTTTTCTAAATCCTAACAGTTTTCTGAAAACGTATGTTTCTATATCAGTGGTGCTCAAACTTTTTCATGTCAAGAACCCCACAAAATTATATGTATTTGGCCGCCAACCCCATCTCAAAATATTTTGTTCCAGGGACCCCCATAAGCAAAAATTTTAGTTAAAAATGTTTGCTTTAAAGTGTAAAATAATGCTTTTTAGCTCAAATCTTAAAATGACACTGATGCGTCCCAGGTCTTAATGGGTTAATATAGCATCAAAATAAGTTTAACCACTTTAACCCTGTATACAAAAAAAATATCTTGAAATAAATGTGAAAAATTTGTAATATTTCTGAAACATTTTAATAACACAAAACTTGTATGGGGGTCCCTTTGCAAAAACATATTTTCAGATGGGGGGTCCACAACCAACCACTGGTGTACTAGAGTCCAGTAAGGTCACTATTCCTTTGCTCAGCCGCAGTACACCCGCCCATCTACTTACTACTGGTCAACGGGCAACACAGGTCACATCCTGTGAGAAAGCATGGGGTCCCACTAGGACGAGGAGGATTACATAATGCAAGACCAGCTCTCCCCAATCTTACAAAAAAAATTCGTTAAAATAGAACCAGGATGTCAACAGGCGTCGGGGAGTTTCAGATGTTCATCCTATGAGTGAAACATACCAGGGCTCCTAGTCAGCCCCACATTCTCCAGTGACTGTATGGATACTAAACAGTCAAACCTTCAGTTTTAATTTCACTCAGGGACGACAGGGAGTCAGGGTTGCCAGATCTGCTCATTATAATTTCCCCGCAAGATTGTATTTGAAAATAGCCGATCTACAAAAGCTTGTAGATCTGCTATTTTCAAATAGCTGATGTATATGTTAAAGTGCTCATGTGGCCCATAGTCGCTTCTTTTTGGGCTGGTTTTCCTAGACCTGGTTGCTTGTTTCTCTCACAGAATCTGGCAACACTGCAGGGAGCGGACCCTTTTCAGAGTTAAACTAACACTCGGGATTTTTTGCTGTGTAGAATCACCAAATTCAGGTTCTTCTGACTGGCAGGGGTGCTCTGTTAAAATAGCAACGGTGCCAACCAGAAGGTAGGCATTAGTTAGAGAGAGTTGTCCCCACAAATTGACTCCTCTCTGACACGATCCCTTAACAAGTGGGATGCAGTTTCACAGTTTCTTTTTGAGCGTGGCAGCGTGTCACACTGAGAATTCCTCTTGCCTCCCACCACCTCGAGCTTGGACGGTGTCCTGCATACTAAAACATAATTGTCACCCTCCATCTCTCTCTCCCTCTCACTCACACACACACACACACACACACACACACACTAACACATGGGTGACTTTCTTCTTGTCATGCTTGCAGCTTGCCATTATATATGTAGACTCAAATATATGCTAGATTAAATTACATTCTCACATTCAAGATTTTTTTAATTAAATCATTATTTCATAATCCCTTGCGTTAGGGAAGGGATGCTGGGTTAAATTAATCCACTTTCACAATGTGAACATACTTTCACTGTACCACGCTCATCACAAAACGCTACAGTACAGACTCTTATCCCATGGAACGCATCTGTGTCATTTTTAGATTTGAGCTAAAAAGCATTATTTTACACTTTGGCTATTCAAAAATAGCAGATATACAAGCTTGTATATCTTTAAAAATTGTGAAAATCTTTGAATATATATTGTTTTAAAGCAAACATTTTAACTCAAATCTTTGCTTCTGGGACCCCCTGGAACAACATATTTTGAGATGGGGTCGGCAGAGAGAGAGAGAGAGAGAGAGAGAGAGAGAGAGAGAGAGAGAGAGAGAGAGAGAGAGAGAGAGAGAGAGAGAGAGAGAGAGAGAGAGAGAGAGAGAGAGAGAGAGAGAGAGAGAGAGAGAGAGTGTAATTAATGTGCTGACAGTATTACTGGTGGGAGATATGTGGGTATTGGTATTCGTTGGATATATCCCCAACTTTCCATTAGGTGGAGCATTTACTACTGACTAAACAGCTATGCTAATGTGAATTACACTAACACTCTCGGCTCGGAACTGGGTTATACAAACACTTGTAATTTAGTCCTGCTTCGACATGAGAGAGCTTTGGGTGAGGAGGCACACCGTATGAAAAAAGAACTGCGGTCATAACGTAAATATAGCATTGGGGGAGCCAGCCATGTGTGGAAGGGCCCTTTCCCTAGAGGTTAACAGGTCACTGTGGGAAATGACACACAGAACCCAGTCTGTCTCAGAGGCAGTTGGGTCCTTTCACACATTCCACAGAGCAATGGTATCGCCACCAGCCAATTAGTGGTTAGTGTCCAGCACTGGGACCAGGGTTGCCATATCTAGCTCATTATAATTTCCCTGCAAGATTTTATTTGAAAATAGCCGATCTACAAGCTCACAACGCGTCGCATCGCGACGCGTTGTGAGCTTGTAGATCTGCTATTTTCAAATAGCTGATGTACATGTTAAAGTACTCATGTGGCCCATCTTTTGGGCTGGTTTTCCTAGACCTGGTTGCTTGTTTCTCACAGAATCTGGACCTATCTAGACTGGTTGTTTGGCCTAGTGTTTCAGTTGTAATATATCTGGCATAATGCTTTATGAGTAAACAGTTCCGTAGTTTTTGTTTTTTGAGGTCAGAGAGAAAGAAAATAAACTACGTTTTGATACGGCTAGATGAAAATATGGCTTCTGTGTACTCCATTGTGGAGGTTTTCAGCAAATGTATCCTATTATATCTGCACATTCCTCAGTAATTGTGCCCTGATTCCTCAGTTACTGTGCCTACACATCTTTCAAAGTAGCACTTGGGTGCATTTAGTGCAGTGCTGAATAGGTAATAGAACCCTGCAGCTCATTATATGAGTTGACAGATTAATACAGCAAATACCCTTGAACTTGAACACACAATTGAAAGGTCAAAAAGGCATCCCAAGAGGAAAACATGAATACGTGGGGGATTTGAAATGATTCCCCACTTTGTGTATGTGTGCTTTCTTATGAAGCTGTATGTGGCTACTTGGCTAGTGTGTGTTCTATGAGAGTTAACATTATAGTAGCCTGAGGCTACGAGCTTCAATCCATGGTCTTGAAGGGCGGACCCAAACACAGCCGCCCGGATTTGTGCGTGGCTTCCTATTGCTTCACCAATCTATGTCCCCGCCTCCCCTCCCCTCCCCCCCTCGGCCTGTGCACGGAGCACGCTGACGTCACCAAATTTAGAGCGACGCCCCTCTGCACTCTGATTGGTTAGGAGATAACAAGGTCCAAGACCATCGTTCCTGCATGGCTCCCCCAGGCTTTTTTTCTTTTGTAACAAAAAAAAAAGCCTGGGTTTCCGAGGCTAACATTATAGTGGCATGTGAAAATGACCTCTAAAATATGTTTTTAGTTGCTGAGGATGACTTTAGTTTCATATCGTGAACTTTGTCCATTTCCAAGACAACAGAAAGTGGCACTGAACAAAAAGTTGGCATGGATGGGGGGGCTAAAGGCCAAAATATAACATGAGTCACACAGCCACAGGCCCCCCAAAAAAAACGCTATTGAACAACAGTGACCATTTATAAATGTAGCAAGTACAAAAACAACCTTTTAGATCTTACATCATTAAGATGTTTGTAGCTTGCTTGCACTGACTGTAATGAGAACTGCGTCACTCCCCTGGATTCAATAACTTAGCATCTAAGTAGCCTAAATAGGGAACATCACACCACTGTAAATAAAGTTGTGGACAGCCAAACTTGCACAACGTTAGACCCATTAAGACCGGGAACGCATCTGTGTCATTTTTAGATTTGAGCTAAAAAAGCATTATTTTACACTTTGGCTATTCAAAAATAGCAGATCTACAAGCTCATAGCGCGGCCGAGTGCCGCGCTATGAGCTTGTCGATCTGCTATTTTTGAAAAATCGAGAACATTTGTGCAAATCTTTGAATATATATATATTTTTAAAGCGAACATTTGTAACTCAAATATTTGCTTCTGGGGGGGTCCCTGGAACAAAATACTTTACATTTTGGGGTCCTTGACATGAAAAAGTTTGAAAACCACTGACATAGCAACATATGTTTTTTCAAAAAACTGTTGGGATTTAGAGGACATTTTGTAGAACCGGAACCTCAGGCCTTAATGGGTTAAGCTGGGCTGTCATAGCATTTGCACTTATTTTTCTTCCAATTTCAAACACCCTGAAACTAAGACAAATCTACACACATACAAAATGAAGATGCCACACGCTTCATTTCTTTTTCTAGTCGGGAAGAATGAAAGGCTTCTCGTTTTTTTTCCCCCTCCATTCTGGAGAATGTGAGGCTCCAAAAGAATGTTGGGAAGGAAATTCCACCGGGGTAAGATAACAAACATCCCCAGTGTTTAGTTATGTCTGTGGTTCTGTATAGCTGTGGGGAGCAGGTGAACTTCACACCGGACCCACTCCTGTATGAAGACTCGTCGCCCCCCATGGCCCGCAGCAGCGATACAGGGTCCTCTGGGGAGGGATCTATTCACTGGCCTAAATTAGACTTCACTCGTTAAGCCGATGGCCACACAATAGGCCCACTTACTTCAACAGGAGTGAAAGCAAACAAATCAGACGAGAGTTTTCACCCCAGCCCGCTGTTTACATGAGGGCGCTGCACACAGTAAGATAAGATCTGTTCAAGCCCCCGAGCCCAATATAGAAAGATACCCGTTTTAAAACAGAGGACACACGTGGTTTTATGATGCGGGAACAAGGTTGAAAGATGGCAGGACAAAAGCTATGATATGGCCTCCCTTTTCATTGCATTAAACCTGAACATACATTTTTCTTAAATCATTATTGGCAAATGGCAGCACTGCGGAAAATCATGACGAATGTATTAACTGTGGCAACAAATGTACAATTGAAAGGATGTTTATTAGAGTTCACCATCACCCTGCCCAAGGCAGGGTTCTCTTTGATAAATGAGTCCTCAGATATTGTCATTTGTCATCCAGATTGATTGAGAATGTCGATGTCGATCCAGATGACTACATACTAGGTTGTATATTTAGATGTAACATAAGAGACACACAACTGAGACTTTGTATCCTCTCTCCTCAGTGATCCGCGCTAAAGTGGTGGCAAAGAAGCTCCTGAAAGATGGCCATTTTGGAATGATGCGCTACACCGTCAAACAAATGAAGGTAAGCCTGAAAAGTAATACTGTCTGGAGCAACAGCTGGCAAACATGCCCATAAAGAACACACTGCCTGCAACAACTCAAAGTAATTTCTAAGTATTTGGCACATTCTCCATGCTAGGGCGAAAGGCAGGCCGCTTTACCCCCTGATATTCTTTCTTACATAATCTTGTATAATTATTTCCCAAAGGCCATGCCTGCTCTGGAAAACATCCCTCTTGTTAAGACAGCAGCCAAGGGCCAGGCACAAGATTAGTAGGCTTACAGACATTTTCAATTGGGGGTGGGGTGGGTGGAGGGACGGGACATAATCAAACACTGCATCAATATAGAATGAAAACAATCTTACTGTCTGATGATCAGCACCAAAAACAGTAAAAGTACATAGTCTCCCACTAGTGAACATTTTCAGTTAACCCATTAAGACCTGAAGCCGATTCTACAAATGTCTTCTAAATCCCAACAGTATTCCGAATGATATGTATTTGGCCGCCGACCCCCATCTCAAAATATTTTGTTCCAGGGACCCCCCCAGAAGCAAAGATTTGAGTTAAAAATGTTCGCTTTAAAACAATATATATTCAAAGATTTGCACACATTTTCACGATTTTTCAAAAATAGCAGATCTACAAGCTCATAGCGCGGCACCGTGCCGCGCTATGAGCTTGTAGATCTGCTATTTTTGAATAGCCAAAGTGTAAAATAATGCTTTTTTAGCTCAAATCAAAAAGTGACACAGATGTGTTCCAGGTCTTAATGGGGTTAATCTCCTTGATTATAATTAAGATTTTCTATTGCCATATCTCTTGACTTGTAGCTGTTTTCCATAATCCCCCATGGTTCTTGAACCGTTTATTTGTAATGCAACGGTCAAGGATTTCATCATTTTGTCTGGTATGAGGATTCTACAACAGAGACAGAGAGTCACAGCGTCCTATTTGTACTTATAAATAACAGATTTCCTCCTTGCAAACAAACCCTTATGAGAAAAATGCTTTTGCCCTACTCAACAATTCCCCTGTTTCGGGTCTAAGTAAACTGGCCTGTGCAATTTGTTCCACTTTTCTGAGAAAGGGCGCATCTAAACAGGGATTTCCTGTTGTTGCCAGTCAAATAAATCACACTCAACAATATGCAACGGCTCTCATGGCAAACGCTGACTTTGTCAGCTCTCTTGTTTGTCTTCTCCGTACCTGAGATGAACGGAGGAACTGCAGTCTGCGGTTTAAGCAGCGACCTTGTCAAACGGCATTAAAAGTCACAGTGTATTATGGAATGGAATTATGTTATCTATGATTTAGTTGAGGGCTGAGCTTAATACTTTATCTCCCATAAGGAATTCTTAAGGGAATGTCTGATAAAGCAGCTTACTATGACTGGCATCCGTGATCATTTAGATTTTGGCAGCAGCAGCAGTGTGTGCAATGCATTCGAAACTTCCAGGTATTCAACTTCTGCTGCTGTTCTCTCTCTTACAGATGTACAAAGGATTCAAAATGCAGCACGTCCAGCACATTTACACCGACGCCTCGGAGGGTCTGTGTGGCGTCAAGTTTGACATCAATAAATACCAGTACCTGATCACAGGTAAACGATCAACACTTTACCGCATTCACAGAATCCTAAACCCGAAACAATACAGTCACAAATTGATGAAGCCCATAGTTGTCTTGTCATTACTACCATTCACACTCATGGTTCTGTTTCCCTGACTACCTCACCAAAGCACATTCTACCACAAAGGCAGGGTTGCTAACGGCAGCAGGAGTTTGTTTGGTGTAAAAAAAAAAGCACCTCCTCCTCCTTCTCTAGGACTTCTTGACTGCTCTGAGACACAAACTTTCCCCCTATTTATAACATTAGCCACTTAGCAAGGAGGCAATGCTGGGGGGGCAGTTTTTGGGCCCAGAAACGGCAGAGAACACAGTTCCATCGTATATCCCTTATAATTAGCCAGATAGCATAGCAAGTACTGGCTTTTCCAGCAGCAAAGCATTTATGGGCTGCTATTTCCAGCAGAGGTGCCGTTTACTTTAGAACCTACCAGTGGTAATGTAGGGCACTTGGTGTACGTAACCAGTGGTGGAAAGTAACTATGTACATTTACTTAAGTACTGTACTTAAGTACAATTTTGAGGTATTTGTACTTTACTTGAGTATTTCCGATTTCCAATACTTTTACTTCTACTACACTACATCTCGGATCCAAATATTGTACTTTTACTCCACTACAATTATTTGAAAACTTTAGTTACTAGTTACTTTGCAGATATACATTATTACATTATAAAACATACATTAACCACTTCAGCCCTATTTTATACCTAGGCTATTTGAAAATAGCAGATCTACAAGCTCACAACGCGTCGCGATGCGACGCGTTGTGAGCTTGTAGATCTGCTATTTTCAAACATTTTAGTACTTTTACTTTTGGTACTTTAAGTACATTTTGATACCAATACCTTTGTACTTTTACTCAAGTAAATTTGGAATTCCTGACTTTTACTTGTAACGTTGCACTTACTACAGTACATTGCAGTATCGATACTTTTACTTAAGTAAAACATTTGAGTACTTTTTCCACCACTGTACGTACCATCCCAGTGAACAGGAGAAAGTCGCCGAGCAACATGGGCTGTGTTTACTGACGCAGGGTGTGAGTGACATCACAGTCATCTAGCACTGGTCTCAGGGTGTCTAATAATAAAGGCTTTGGCCTGTCCCAAGGCCCACTCCTATCAGGACTAAATTACAAGCAATTTAACCCATTAAAACCGGGAACGCATCTGTGTAACCACTTTAACCATTATTTTATACTTTGGGCTATTCAAAAATTGCAGATCTACAAGCTCATAGCGCTGCTATGAGCTTGTAGATCTGCTATTTTTGAAAAATCGTGAAATTGGGTGCAAATCTTTGAATATATATATATCTTTTTTAAAGCAAACATATTTTACTCAAATCTTTGCTTCTGGGGGGTCCCTGGAACAACATATTTTGAGATGGGGGGTCCGCGGCCAAATACATATAATTATGGGGGTCCTTGACATGAAACATGTTTGAGAACCACTGATTATAGCAACAGACTTTTTTTGTAGAAAAGATTTGAGTTACAAATGTTCGCTTTGAAAAATAACATATTCAAAGATTTGCGCACATTTTCACGATTTTTCAAAAAATAGCAGATCTACAAGCTCGTAGCGCGGCACTCAGTGCCGCGCTATGAGCTTGTAGATCTGCTATTTTTCAATAGCCCAAAGAAATCTAAATAATGAAACACAGATGCGTTCCCGGCCTTAAAGGGTTAAATATACCAAGGCCTGCAAGATCAAGTCTCGTGGTCTCATTTCCTTTGATCAAGCCTCGAGTTCTCTGCCTTTTATGATTAGTATTTTAGGACCATGTCACACACTCAGCACTGCATAATAAGCCTGTAAGTGAGAGGGGGGGTGGGGGGGGAGGGGGGTCTAAGAAAGAAATATTTGTGAGCTGTCAGATTCCCACGTAGTGACGACATCGTAACGGGGGACACATGGTGACCAACCACGATGTTCTTGACTGATTTGCCTTGCCCTGCGGTGTGCACCTGTTTCAGAGGTTGCAACCCTGACTTTGGCGGTAAGCTGTGAATGGCCAGAGTCTATAAATAGCGGTCTGCCGACCTTTTGGAAATTCAGAAATAGGGGTGTTGGTTTAATATGGGCTTACTGTACAAGATTGTCTTACCGTAGTTAAAACTACTTGGATTCCTTTTGAGTGGTTTATTTACAGTATCCAATGGTATGTATGTGTGAAGGAAATTATACAAATAAACAAAATGGCATATGTTTTCATTATGTTCATAATGGTGCATAATCAGCTTTCGTCAAATTTACAATTTAGGCATTTACTGTAGCCTAGCCAGCAAATGACAGGTAAATGGTCAAGCAAATATACAGAGTGCAAAGTAAAAAGCCTTTGTGGACACGTAAACAGTACACTAAATACTAAATAACAACAGGGTATCGTAGAGAAGAAGGGACAGAGACATCCTGTGTTAGTGATCTAAGTGTGTGGGAAGGGGTGGATCATGTCCTGAAGGTTAACCCTTTAAAGGGGAAATCCACCCATTTTCAATATTTAACTATGTCATTAATATAGCATAAAGGAGTTGTGTGGAAATAAGAAAAAATTAAAAAAAAAATTAACATTGCAAAAAAATGTAACATTGCAAAAAAATTAACATTGCAAATTACACTGTGATGACTCATCATGGTGTAATTTGCAATGTTAATTTTTTTGCAATGTTACATTTTTTTGCAATGTTAATTTTTTTTTAAATTTTTTCTTATTTCCACACAACTCCTTTATGCTATATTAATGACATAGTTAAATATTGAAAATGGGTGGATTTCCCCTTTAAGACCTGAGAAGATTCTAGAAATGTCTTCTAAATCCTAAAAAAAAATTGAAAAAAAAACCCAATTTTTTTTTCCTCGATTTTTCAAAAATAGCAGATCTACAAGCTCATAGCGCGGCACTCGGTGCCGCGCTATGAGCTTGTATATCTGCTATTTTTGAATAGCCTAAAGAAATCTAAAAGTGACACAGATGCGTCCCAGGTATTAATGGGTTAAAGGAGTGCCATGGCCTTGATTGCCTTGCAGGTCATCACCAGTGTTTTTGTATTGGATCTAGGCAGCAACCAGAAGCCAGTGAAGGGAAGGCAGAAGTTGGGGGAGATGTGAAAAGTAAACACACAACGTACAGGATAAAGTGATCTCTATAATGTGCCTTGACGGACAGCTGACTGTCCACTGGACACTCAGGTTCTTGGCAGGTGGAACAGGAACCACCAGGGTGTTTGTTGTCAATGGAAATGGAAAGATCCTGCAGGGTGCAGGAATTCTCCAGGGGAGAAAGAGAAGCTCAGTCTTGTCTGCGTTGAGCTTGAGGTGGTGGGAAGACATCCAGCGATGCACTTTTCAATCTGTGTGGCAGAGGGAGGGAAGGAGAAAGTTGAGTGTCCTCAGAGTAACAGTGATAGGAGGGCTTGCAAGCAGAGATGACAGAGCCAAGGGGTCTGGCATAAAGGGAAAGAAGGAGCAGGCCAAGTACAGACCCTATAGTCAAGAGGGTACAGGGGGATGAAAGCAAACCTTCCCTTGAATAGTCAGGTAGGAGGAGAACCACTCGAGTGCCATCCCAGTGATACCAAGGTCCAAAAAGCGTGTCCAGGAGAAGCTAGTAGTTGACCGTGTCAAACGCTGAAGATACGAAGGTCAAGAAAGATGAAGACGGAGGAGTTGGGAGACAGCCTGAGCAGTGTGGAGTACCTCTGTGACTGTGAGAAGTGATGTTTCAGAGGAATGGGCTTCTTGCTTAAATCCTAGACTAGTTGGGATTCAAAAGTTTATTCTGTGAGAGCTGGAGAGAGCGCTAGTTAGAACCATCTAATTTAAGAGTCTTGGAATGAAAGGAAAGGAGTGATACTGTAGTTCTTGATGTCAGAGGGGTCAAGAGTCGGTTTCTTGAGGAGCAAATCTGGTTGACTTGAAGGCAAATGGGACGTAGCCTGAGGTTATGGATGTGTTGATACTGTAGGGTGAGTGGAAGAACCTACCATGACATGGATGCAATGCTAAACCAATGCTCTCTGTTCTCCCTGTGTCCCCCATAGGTCGCATGTTCAACGGCAAGGTCTACACGGGGCTGTGCAACTTCAACGAGAGGTGGGACCGCCTCTCACTGGCCCAGAAGAAAGGCTTCAACCACCGCTACCAGCTGGGCTGTGGGTGCAGGGTGAGTGGAAACCAGTGCGCTCCAGGAGGGAAGGATGAGGAGGCGCACCCCATGCCGAACGATGGAGGAGCCTTGCGAAGGGGAAGGGGGCAGGGGGGGAAAGGCAGAGGAAAAGGGAAGGGCAGGGACAGGGGCAGGGCCGTAGGGAGGGAGGACATTCTGCTCAAGCATACCGTCCTGCTGTGAACCTTTCCCTTTTCCTCTAGAAGGCCAACAGTAGGAGGATGATCACTTCATTAACATGAAATATTTTGTAATCTCTTAGAGTACAATAATCCTCGGTGATGGAGTGGGATAGAAGGCAAAAAAAGGCTATATATATATATAGCTATATTTACATTTAATGTCCATGGTGACTTGGCATTTTTAAGGTTACTAGAGGTTCGGGCTGCTACGCGGCCCTCACATCATTGTTTTATGATTATTCACTTTGGTGACATAATTACAAGACAAATGTTCTTACTCAATACTGTATGCCGCCCTCTACTCTTGTGGCACATTTTAAAAGTTAAAAGATTTAAAAGCACCCGTCGAAATGTACTTGGATGTGCGTGCATTATCTTTGAACTGCAAACATTTCAAAAGTAACAATGCAAAAACTAAAAAGTAGAATGTAGAGGGAGAATGCTGTTGCATTTAGAGAACCAAAGCTAATCAGTATTTGGAATTCTTCATAGCAGCCTACTATGATATACTAGATACGTAACATCGTATAAACATTACCTTCATGATGATTGTAAGTGAATTCAGGATGGTAGCTGATTGAATGTAAGGTTTTTATTGTTACTTAGATATGGATATTGAACCATGAATTCCATAAACCCTTGTATTTTCTTTACCTCTTCTTTTTTTTGGGGATAATTTACACAAGTGAATTTAAGACAGAGGCAACAAGAGAGAGGGAAAATTGGATTCATAGCGATATTTGGGCGTTATTACACAACCTAATGGCACTGGAATAGCTTACTCTGTCCTTCTGAGCTCTGTATTACCAACTTTATGTAACCCCTTAACATGCACTGACCGTGGTCCTAAAGATCCTACTGTAGTATTGTTTTTTTCTTTCTTTTTTCTTTTGTTTATGCACAACACAACGATTAAGCCAGGGTTAGCTGTATAACTAATTGACATCTGCGGCCCTTGGGGCAGGAAGATATAATAATAAGCAATGCAGTACAAATACAAACAATATTGAATGGACCTAGACATCTGCCGAAATCATCAATCCCTATCAGAATAAGTGAATTACCAGACAGAAGCATTCAGGCCCCAATGCGAAGCCAACACCTCTCAATTGCACATAGTCCGTTAGAAAAGTCACAGATGATGTAGTAGCATTTGTTATGTGCTGGCCAAGGTGTGTGTGCGTGTATTTGAGAGAAAGAGAGAGTGCAAAGACCACAGCTAGGTGTAAACATCACACGTCAGGCGTGCCAAAGCCAACATACCAAACAAATCATTCTGCCTTCTGTCACATTCCTTCCATAAAATGATGATTTACAGCACTGGAATGCAGGAAGCATGTAATACTAGAGTACTGGAGTATTAAATCCATTCAAACCCAGTGAGCACTCAACTATGAACTATGAAAGGGATAGAACACCCAACCACAAGACCTTTGCCCCCTAGGTTATTAACCCTTTGAGACCGGGAACGCAGCCGTGTCATTTTAGAATTCTTTGGCTATTCAAAAATAGCAGACCTACAAGCTCATAGTGTGGCACCGAGTGCCGCGCTATGAGCTTGTAGATCTGCTATTTTTGAAAAATCGTGAACATTTTGCAAATCTTTGAATATATCTCTTTTAAATCCTAAATCCTTTTCATGTCCCCCCAGGACCCCCAAAAGTATATGCATTTGGCTGCGGACCCCCATCTCAAAATATGTTGTTCCAGGGACCCCCAGAAGCAAATATTTGAGTAAAAAAATTCTCTTTTTTGCACAAGATTTTTCAAAAATAGCAGATCTACAAGCTCATTGCGCGGCACTCGGTGCCGTGCTATGAGCTTGTAGATCTGCTATTTTTGAATAGCCAAAGTGTGAAATAATGCTTTTTCGCTCAAATAAAAAAATGACACAGATACGTTCCAGGTCTTAATGGGTTAATGAAACGTGCTGTTGCTTTAAGATCCACAAACTCTCCTCTATCCTGGAAGCGCTTTGACTCAATTCCTTGGTATTTGCGATCAAACGCAGCTTTGACCCTTAATAATCGATAACACAATTCATCCTGGAAAGGCTCTGCTCTTACCTTCTGTGTGAGCACCTGTATGGAAGATTGAGTCAAGTGTAATTTACAGCTTTTCCTTTCCATTCCCTTAGTGACGCAACGTGTGAAGACATGAAAAGCCTTTACTGTAGAACTGTTCACGTAGAGCATAAAAACCTCCCACGCGCACAAAACCCCACATTGCTCAAACAAGATGGCATTTGGTTTCCCCCCCAAGAAATGCATTTGAAAATGCTGGGTACAGTACAGTACATGTTGTACTACGTCTATGTGATCTGCCAGGAGGTGCTAAAACCAGAAGGTTTACCCTCTTCGTGCAACTGGTCCAATAAGGCTAACTAAAACTTTGTCGGATGACCGTTTTATCATTATTATTTTTTCAGTTGAATTTCATCAACTGAATTCAGTGCGCACTATGACGTCACCGCCAGAGCACAGATTCTCCGAGTGTATTTCCGAACGCACCAATCTCCAAATACTGTCGATTCCATTCATTACGCTCTTGATATCACACATAGCACATAAACAAAGTGGATACTTCCATATATATATATTTTTAATTGTACTTATTCTTATATCATACCCAGGTAGCTATACAACCCAAGGTTCTACCGAAGTTCTACAGTACATCGCTTTAATCTCACATGTACAAAAACAAAAGGGAACTTACCAAAAATCAGTGATTCCATTGTATGGATAACAATTCACAAACCGCACCAAGATTTTCACTCACTGCTATTTCCAGCTATATTCAAATCATGTTCGCTCACGCGCTTTCACTAATAATCTATTCAGTGATTTTAAATGGACCATAATGCCTTGCAACAGTAGCAGTTCACGGTTTAGCGTTACTTTTAGAATGCAGTTGTGTTTATCGGCATAAAATGGTGGCAAAAACTGACAAAGAAGAAAAACTTGCTACAGACATGACTTACGACAAGCATTATGGTCTCTATAAAACTCCTGAATTCTCTTTTCATTTTGTTTAACATTGCTCAAGCCTGTCCTATTAAGTGTCCTGTTAAGCTAATTCTGCTTTGGCCTACTAGATCACAGACCCAATGTCGTTCAATTGAGACCCGTTGCGTGATGATGACCACAGTGATGCCTGATTTATACGTGGTTGCGCGCCGTGTCGGGCACCAATAATAGCCTATTTACAAGCTCACAATGCGTCGGAGCGCGACACATTGTGAGCTTGTAAATCAGCAATTTTCTGTGCAAGACAATGGCGTTCAACCAAGTATAAATCACCCATGAGTCTACACTGGTTGTGGCCCATATTGAGTTTTTTTTGCTGCTTCACGGCTACATCCTTAGTTTCGCTTCCTGTCTTCTATAGATTAAGCCCTGCCACTACCTGCCCTGCTTTGTGACCTCAAAGAACGAGTGCCTGTGGACGGACATGCTGTCTCACTTCGGCTACCCCGGCTACCAGTCCCGGCACTACGCCTGCATCCAGCAGAAAGAAGGCTACTGCAGCTGGTACCGGGGGATGACCTCCCGCGACAAAACCACCATCAACGCCACCGACCCTTGAAGCGTTTTAACGCCATCTCCCTCAACCTCCCCATACCCCATCCTCCCCCAAAACAAGCTACCTAACACCAAACCTTTCTCCTAGTCCTCTCATACCAACAGTGTCCCCCCTCATCTCCCAAACGCCGTCCTTTGTTACTTTCTTAGTATTACGGGACTTGTAAACTCACTGGCCCCGAGTGACCACTCCTTTTTAAAGGAGCGTGAAAGAAAAACAACGGAACAAAAGAAACCAGTGCCAGTCTCATAGCACATCTGATGTTTAAAAGAGAAAAAAGAACAGAGAACCCCCTTTTTGTTGCCTGCGTCTTGTCTCTCTCTGCTTTCCATTTCTTTTCCCCCATCTCCAATGAATCAGAGTAGAGTCCCTGCTCATTACGTTGCCATCATTGTTGAAAAGGTTATAAAGACGGGTCACATAAAGACGCAAGGACTATCCTACGCCTAATGGGGGCAACGACGACGCATGAAAAACTGATCAAGCAATAATATAAGGTCAACATCAATTTGTTGTGTAAATTGTAAGATGCAGAGCAGCTGTGCAGAGCTCAAGCAGCACAACACTAGCATTCTTGCAGTCCAGCACAACTGTCAGAAAGTTGGTTTTCGATACAGACACAGCACAGTGCCAACGTGAGGTATAATTATGCTCTATGAAAGTTATAGCTCTTTTTTTCAGAGAAAAGAGCGAGTTCTAAGGGTTTATCATATGGTATTTAATAATGTTTATTTTGTTTCACAGTGAAGTATATATATGTATTATGTTCACAGTCTATGCTGTAACATGTCTATTTATGGATGATAGAATCTCTGCTTTCCCTGAATGTTTGCAATGTAACCCATCTTTCTTGTGATTATATCGCAACTCTACGAATGGCTTGATATGGAGTGGTGTTGTACATCAGAGAATCAAACTACCGTACATGGATAAGATAAAAACAAAAATGGCTGTTATAGTATCAACACAGGGAACACCTAATCTTTTGCAGAGACGGATTATATTTTATTTTTGCTGTATATGACATAAGCTACGAAAAGTTTTCTCTATCCACTCAGCTCCTCTGTGCTTCGTTTATTTATCAGTCAATTTGTCAAGGACCACACTGCCCCCAGAGAATACAAAACTATGACAACAGCTACAGCCTGCTTGGCCAAGATGAAGGACCATGATCTCACAGTGCGTTGCTAAAACCACTGACTTAATGTACGTCCCGTGTTTAATAATGATGGTACTTTGCTCTGTCACAAGTTTTCCCCTCTGGTACTCATGTCGAGGGTAATGTTTTTGCCCATTCGCTGAAAGTATAAGCAGAGGTTTCAAAACAAAAAAATGTGTTTTGCAAGTGTATATTCCATCTTTTTGTATTGAGCAAAAAAAAGAAAATAACAATGTTGTCACTACAGTAGATTGTTCTTCTATTGTTTCCATTTGTTTTTTCCAGTGCCGTATCTTCAGTCATTCCGATATCAGACACAGTTTTGCCTCAGCGGGAGTGACTCCTCCTTGCTCGGTCAACCTCACTCAACCTCACACAACAAGAAAGTTATCTTATCGCTAATATGCAGGCTACACACACAGAGTGCTCAAACAAACCTCTAAATGATCACTCCCCCTATGTATTTGGCCTCTGTGCTATGATGGTGGAAATAAATGAATAGAAAATGGAAGTGAAGGACAGAACATTGTTAGAAGATGTGTGTGTGTGGGGGTAGTTTATGGACTCTCTCGTAACTGCCGCTGACATCCCCTTCAGGCTTTTGGCTCAGGTTCAGACACAATCCACAGACATTAGTGTGTCCCGGCCTAGCTTGGTTGTGAGAGAGGGCCACCGGGGCCACATAATACAATGCAGATTATACCTCTGCAGCCTCCTCTAAGGACGTTGCAACGTTTAACAAAGACTGAAATGTTTTGTGTCTGACACAGGGTTAACCACTCTCAACCTGGCGTTTGGTCATTATAGACGACAAGGTTTCAAAAACATTTTTCGTTATTCGTCGTACTTGGCTTAAGTGGTTAATCTGTTGACATTGGAGTTCACAAGTCCAAAGCACTTATGAAAGGGTTCTACCCTGGACCTGACTCCCAAATCTCCCTCCCCCTGGTTATGCAAGGGCCTCATATCCCACTGAGGCATTTCTGTTTCAGTACTTTTTGTGGTTCATGTATGTGTAAATATACAGCTTAACACAGAAACACCTGGTCAAGTTGAACCAGAGTGCATTAAAAAAAGGAAGCTGGCATAATGGCTGTGCACTGCAAAATCCATTCATTTAACCTGGTTGAATATGGATCCGTAAAGATCAATTTTTACACTCCGAGTTAAATGGACACAGGATTTTACAGTGTACAAGTCTGCGACGCGTGTATACACTGATTCCTAAAGGGGGTGGGGTCGGGGAGGGAGTGATTCCTTGTAGGGGTTGCTGAAATGTTTGACTTAATTTCTGTGTTTTATATTTTTATAATAAAGATTTCATGAAAAAACAGGCCACGACTGTCTGCGTTGTTTTCTGTGTGATGATTCTTCTCTCTGTATTATCTCCAGTGGTGGAAAAAGTACTCAAATGTTTTACTTAAGTAAAAGTATCAATACTGCAATGTAGAAGTACTCTGTTACAAGTGAAGTAAAATTACAAAAGTATTGGTATCAAAATGTACTTAAAGTAAAAGTACTAAAATGCTTAAAAATAGCATATCTACAAGCTCACGATGCGACGCGTCGTGAGCTTGTATATTTTCAAATAGCCTCGGTATAAAATAGGGCTAAAGTGGTTAATGTATGTTTTAGAATGTAATAATGTATATCTGCAAAGTAACTAGTAACTAAAGTTTTCAAATAATTGTAGTGGAGTAAAAGTACAATATTTGCCTCTGAGAAGTAGTGCAGTAGAAGTAAAAGTACAGAAAACTGGAAATACTCCAATAAAGTAAAAATACCTCAAAAGTGTACTTAAGTACAGTACTTGAGTAAATGTACTTAGTTACTTTACACCACTGATTATCTCCATGTTGAAAAAAAGAGAAGGCAAATCTTCGAGCTACTCACCATCTGCGTGTGGTTGGGATAGAAGGTCTGTTCATTTAGGGGGAATTTCTCTGGGCCGAGGGAGTGGTACAGCTTAATCATGTGAGAAAACTGCAGGCAGAAATAAACAAAACATTAAGACATCATTATTTATAAGCTGTTAGTCACAGAGGAGGACAGAAGACTACAGAGATAAGACAGATAAGATCATTCTAAATTACACCTACATACATGGCACCAGTGGTGGATAGAGTACTCAGATATTTTACTTAACTAAAAGTATCAATACGGCACTATAGAAATACTCTGTTACAAGTAAAAGTCTGGATTAAAAATGTACCTGAGTAAAAGTACAAAAGTATTGGTATCAAAATGTACTTAAAGTACCAAAAGTAAAAGTACTAAAATGTTTGCAAATAGCCGATCTACAGGCTCACAACGCGTCGCGATGCGACGCGTTGTGAGCTTGTATATCGGCTATTTTCAAATAGCCTATGTATAAGATAGGGTTTAAGTGGTTAATGTATGTTTTATAATATAATAAATGATAATTGCAAAGTAATTAGTAACTTAAGTTTTCAAATAATTGTAGTGGAGTAAAAGTACAATATTTGCCTCTGAGATGTAGTGGAGTAGAAGTAAAAGTGCTGAAAATTGGAAATACTCCAGTAAAGTAAAAATACCTCAAAATTGTACTTAAGTACAGTACTTGAGTAAATGTACTGTACTTAGTTACTTTCCACCACTGCATGGCACTAACATTCATGAAGTTGGAGCTGTCACACGCACGTGCGCGCGCGCGCACACACACACACACACACACACACACACACACACACACACACACACACACACACACACACACACACACACACACACACACACACACACACACACACACACACACACACACACACACACACACACACACACACACACACACACACACACACACACACACACACACACACACACACACACACACACACACACACACACGACCCAGTCATATCATGCTTTGGTAAATCAGATTCCAGCGTAAAGACCTTGTCTTCACTCCGAAGATTCCATAGTCTGCGGTTGGGTTGGGATGTTTTGTCTAAATTCAACCTGCTTTGTCTGGCTTCCCAGACAGTAATGAAATCTGACCTGGATCCAGTGTACCTTCCATCAAACCTCTGGGTGAATAATATTTCTTTTTGCTGCCAGAGGCCTTGCCCTGCCTCTCCCTGCTCTGAAGACAGGTGTTATACCTCTCTCTTTAACAGCCAAAATAAATCAGTCTGCAGGGGGACGCCACATGGGCCCATGAACTCCTCTGTGTGGGGTACAAGGTGGAGGTGAGCGAGGCGAGTTATAGATCAACTTACCACCCATGGTTTGCTGCAGAAGTTGTAGATGGAGAAGAGGGAGTTGCTGCTAGGGACCCCCCCGAAATGCATGCCGATCACAAGGCTCCTGAAGTCCTCCCCCGGGGTCATGCTGTAGGCGTGCTGGCGAATCAAGACAAAGTCGGGCTTGAAGGACCTGCAGAAAGGGGCGGGGCAATGAGAAAGAATCAGTCCAAGGAACTAATTACGATATTTTACTCAAAGGGATATTTCACTTTCAAAAAAACTTTTGGTCTTTTTATCGTCTACTCAGGCCGTTGTGAACCCCCAGACAGTTTTTAAGTTGCTCGATTCAGTATATAGACATTTGATATTCATTTAATCAGACACGCCCCCTTCCTATACAAACCCATTGTAACTTCAAACTCCATTTTAACCATGTTAGATTCATCAAAAACACCTGTCCCTGGTTCTGGTGACTCATACCGCCCCCCTAATACGGGAGGGGGCCGTGTTTTTTCAATTACTTTTTTCATTTATTGTCTCCGCCGAAGGTGGAGAATATGTTTTGTGTCAATTTGTTGACACCAATGCCTCTGATTGGCTAGAGGGACGCGTGACGAAATAAAATTCTATAAATAGGTGTGTCACTTCAAAAAGCCCTTACTTTTTGAAGTGAGGTAAAACAGGATCAATCAGACTTGATTGGAACAGTACCTTCAGTAAGTCCAAATCACCCGTCTGTGCGTGTGTGTTTCCCTCTGAGAACACCTAACATTGGTCAAGCAAAGGCGCAGAAGGCCAAAGCTAAGAAAGCATACTCATCTACAATTGTAACACAGAAGAGGACTAGAGTTGAAATGATCCCACAACAAAGCCGAAGTCTTAATACGTGTCAATATGTTGACATCAATGTCTCTGATTGGCTAGAGGGACGCATGACGAAATACAATCCTATAAATAGGTGTGTCACTTCAAAAAGCCGTTTACGTTTTTGAAGCGAGGTAAGACAGGATCAATCAGTCTTGATTGGAACAGTATCTTCTAGTCCAAATCACCCGTCCGTGCGTGTGTGTGTCCCTCTGAGAACACCTAACATTGGTCAAGCAAAGGTGCAGAAGGCCAAAGCTAAGAAAGCATACTCATCTACAACAGTAACACAGAAGAGGACTAGAGTTGAATTGATCCCACAACAAGGCCGAAGTCTTAATACGTGTTAATATGTTGACACCAATGCCTTTGATTGGCTAGAGGGATGCATGACGAAATACAATTCTATAAATAGGTGTGTCACTTCAAAAAGCATTGATCAAGTGACACGTGACAATATGTAATATAAATAGGTAAGACAGGATTAATCAGGAACAGTACTGGCGGAGACCTGTGCTCCGAGGAGCACATTTTCTAGTTTTTTATATATTTTTTGGAAAATGAAAAAAATAAAATACAATAAAAAAATAAAATGAAAAAAATGATCGGAAAAACACGGCCCCCTAACGCATTAGGAGGGCAGGGTGAGTCACCAGAACCAAGGACGGGTGTTCTTGCGTGTCTGTGTCTGTTCTTGCGTGTCTGTTAAAATGAATATCAAATATCTAAATACTGAATCAAGCAACGTAAAAACTGTCTGGGGGGTTCACAAAGGCTTGAGTAGACGATAAAATGACCAAAAGTTTTTTTGAAAGTGAAATATCCCTAAAAAGTAGCAATAGAGTACAGAAGTCCTGACGTCACTCGTTCATCCCCAGGTTCGTAAAGTAATTTCGCTATGGAGAATAACATTGGGTCATCATAGAATCGTCTCATATAAGAATTGTGGTCCAAAAATAAACAAACTGTCTCGGCGATATTGTCAGGGAGGAAGTTCTGTGTCGTTTATGATACTCAGTCACTTGTATTTGATACAGTCTGTTTCTGGCGAAAATGTAACTAATTCGGCGGAAGTAACATTAGCGTTTTCTCACCGTCAGTTGATGCTTCATATCCATAAGAGTAAAACCGCCGGGGTCATTTGTTTATTTTTGGAACACAGTTCTTATTTGACGCAATATTAAAAACGTCTATAGGGATTCAGAATGGGGGTGGAAAACCGCGAACCAGGTAGACAAATCTAGGATGTGTAAATTATGTCAGACTTCGGTGCTCTATACCACAATATAAAAATACTCTGTTACAAGTAAAAGGCCTGTGTTCAAAATGTTACTTGAGTAAAAGTTCAAAAGTCTTGGCATCAAAATATACTTAAAAGTGCCAAAAGTAAAAGTACAAAATTGTTTGAAAATAGCAGATCTACAAGCTACGCGTTGTGAGCTTGTAGATCGGCTATTTTCAAATAGCCTATGTATAAAATAGGCCTGAAGTTGTTAATGTATGTTTTATAATATAATAATGAATATCTGCAAAGTAACTAGTAGTTTTCAAACAATTGTAGTGGAATAAAAGTACAATATTTGCTGTAGTGGAGTAGAAGTAAAAGGACTGAAAATTGGAAATACTCCAGTAGTAAAAATACTTTTAAGTAAAAGAAATGTACGTAAGTACAGTACTGGAGTAAATGTACTAAGTTACTTTACACCACTGCACGGTAGTGTTTATTCTAGAGCACTGTTTCCCAAACAGTGTGTCGGGACCCATTTGTGGGTCGCGAGTGAATATCCCTTTATCTTTTGTTTCCTAGATTTTGTCATTAATGCAGCATTACATCTGACTGGGCCAAAGTGAATGAATGCACTCAGCACTTTTTCCCCCAGGACTTTGTATGACTTGAGACAGGACCTATGATGAATCTAACAGTTTACTGTATAATTCTGCTTTATTTGTATTTGTTTGATGCTGCTATTTGGAGTTCATTGCATTCTAAATACAATGACAATAAACATCTTATCTTAAACTCTATCTCAAGTATCCTATATTTAGCGTAGGTATTTAAGCATTCCCTTCTGTCAACAAGGCTAAGGGCCCTATTAGCGCAAAACGGTGCAAAGTAAATGTTATTGCTAGTTTACAACCGATGCAGTTGCGCTCATCTGTGTGCAAGTATTAGAAAAATGGTCTTAAAGGGATAGTTCACCCCCAAAATTACTTTTTTTCCTATGGATTAGTCACCCCATGGAGACTTCAATTAATTGATATGTTTTTGTTTTTGTTGCATTCCTAAGCCAATAATTTGATGACCTGCAGCGGTTCCGGTAGGAGACACAAAGAGTCTCCTTTGTGTCTCCTACCGGAACTGCTGTCTACTGGTCAGCTGGTCATCAAATTATTGGCTTAGGAATGCGTCAAAAACTAAAACTAAAGTCTCCAAGGGGTGACTAATCGATTTTTTTTGGGTGAACTATCTCTTTCACTCAGGCTTTCACAGCAAATCTGGGGTTTTCTGTACATTGGTCTCAAAACAGGCCAAACTGATTTGGTCCCTGACGTGACGTCACGTCAGGGTACAATACCTCCCGTTTTTCAGTTCCAACCAAAAAAAAAAAAAAGTCTTTTCTTTCTTTTCCACACAGAACCAGGAGATAACATGCATACAAACTGGCTCAATAGCGCCCCGTGCCAAACAGGACAATGTGGTATTGCAGGTGAAAGTGCTTTATAAGCCAGAGAGAAGTTAGTTGGAATGAGTATATCTGAGGCTTGATTTAGGCTCAAACCTTTTGAAAAACGTTTGAGGGACATAAACAATGATGATACTAAATATATATATATATTTTTAAATTCATGGTGTAGATCCTTTAAGTAATGTAAAGTTTATCCTTCAACTTCTTGTTTATGCCCCAAAATATCTGGATATACAGGTTTTGTAGTAATTGTAGAAGAAAACAGAGAGCTCCACTTCTATAATCTATAGTCTGGGTGACGAACAGTCATCGCCGTCGTGTATCACATCGTAATTTTCGCCAATCGGAGAATCTGAGAACACGTCACATCCGGTTTGAGGTATTTGACTGTTTGGGCCTGTTTGGGGGGGGGGGCAGCGAGTCAGCGAGCTGATGAAAGTGTCTATTTGCTGCTCTCTGCTGGTGGAACCATCGTATGTGTTCAAAACCGCAGCTAGACAATCTATATGAAAATTAAATAACAAAATAACAAAACAAAAAAACACGAAAATCGCTGGCACTGGGGGAGTACTTTATGAAAATACTCTGGCAGTCAAAGAGTTAAAAACATGTTCCAAATACAGTATTTTTTTTTTAACATTTCGGAAAAAAATGCCAATTTAACACAGAGGTGCCCACTCCTCCTTGGTGCCCACCTATCCTGTTACCCCCATGGGCATGGTGGTCTTAAAATGAGGTGTGGTCTGGTGCATTGTTGGCATATTACTATATTACTGTAGGTACAGTGAGAAAAGTAGAAGAGCTTAGACCAGATCAGTAGGGGCCATTGTCTTGGGAGCATGAAGGTATACAGCAAATTCCATGGCAATATTGTCAGAAATCTGTTTAGAAATCAAAAGTGAGCAAGTGGAATTTCTGACCTAATGGTGGCGCTATGGGTAGGGGCAGGAGGTCACCAAAAACAGTAGGGACACCATCCTCTCGCATTCATGAAGTTCCACAGAAAATTCCATGGCAATCCAGCTAGTAGTTGTTCTCGAGAGGACATGATCATCCTCATAACCATCCCTATAACCCTGATGCTAGTGTTGCTTAAACTGAGAGTAGAAATGATCCTGAGCCCCTTTTAGGATGTCACAACAATGTACAGCTCCTTTGAGAATAAATAGTAACAGATGGAGAAGATGACTGTATAGTAAGAGCACAAAATGGATATGTAGTATGTTTATGTTTCCTGTTCTGATTCATCATCACTGCTGTGGAGGAAAGCTGTAATCTCAATGTAAAGAAAATAAAAACTCATATTCCCTTGTGTCCACAGGGACAGTTATCCATGGATTTTGAATGGAGCGGCTAAAGGTCAAACAAGTAGTCTCAGTCCCTTGTTTTCCTTATTTTAGGAAATAATTGTTCCATGTTCACAAATATTTGTTGGAACTACAAGGCCAGAAAAACACAACAGTCTCCCTATAATGGTAGACGTTGGTTAGAAATGATACCCTGCATGAATTGGCTGATATTTTTATCAGGAGGCATGATTTCACTGTGTTCTTAAATGTTTTGAGCGTGGTTTTCTCTTGAGAAAACCAAGGCTCAATAAACAGGTCTATTATAAATAGAGGAGTCCTTGGTCCAGTGCCATTGTGGCTGCGGGTTGCAGCCTGAGAAAGGAACAGCTGTAGTCTGTCTGTCGCCGTGACCAGCTCAGTTCTCAATGATCCAGCGAGTCAGGCACTGTGCTGTCTTACATAAGAAGACATCAACTGGCCTCTCCAGCCATCTGTCTGGACGCTGACTGGACACAGTTGCTCACATTAATTTGCATCTGTGTGTGCACACATATAGGAGCATGCCTGTCTGCCAGGGTTTACAGTCTCATTCCATTAAACACTTAATTAAACATTTTCAAAAATAGCAGATTTACAAGCTCTACACACGTTGCATCGCAACTCGTTGTGAGCTTGTAGGTCTGCCATTTTTTAAATGTTTTAAAAAATGTCACCTATAATAATGACATGCCCAAAATAGGGATGCCAGGGATACAGTGCAGTACCACAGTGCTCTGGACATTGTCCTTGAGCTGACAGATGACCTCATTGATCCAATTGTTAAATGTTAATATATGACAACTAAGAGTTATACACAGTAATTAACATCAATATATTGAGGGTATCAGTAGCTCAGTAGTTAGAGCAGCTGACCCACTCATCTGAGCCATCTTAGCGGCCATATGCTGGGTGAATGCAGTGAAGTAATTTTCCTTCCCCGGGGAGGACCAGTAAATACTGCCTTTACCTTTTAGATAAAAATAAAAAAGAATTACCTACCGTCAGGCAAACAGAACTTCCTCTATTGAAGTTAATTGTGACCAGATGTAATAAAGTCTCAGATTGGTTCCCTTGGCCAACAAGGGCCCCAAACGCTTTGTAATGAAAGGGATTAAGTTGTGTTAATTGGATAGATGGTTCAAAAAGATTAGGTGTACCCAGGAGCATTCGTTCAGCCACTCTGCCCTACATGGCTATTGAATAGCGTAGCCCCTTCAGTGTAAACGGCGAGCCAAAACGCAACGTGTTAATGGCCTGACAGATGCTATCGCTCTTGAATAACCACTGGCAGTGCCGTGAAATAATGGCACAACACAAGTTTTCATGATTGGGCGGCTTCATCACATTAATCTCAGTCAAGAAAGAAAATAATTATAGTTACTTTTTCGGGGGGCAATTTTCTGACAGGTATCTCTGGAACAGTGGTTCCCAAACTTTTTATCTCAAGACCCAAAAGAGAAATCAGATGTTTGCCCGGGAACCAAACTAGTGAAAAAAGATCTACAAGCTCACAACACGTCGCTTTGCGCCGCGTTACCACCTTGCAGATCTGCTATTTTCACTAATTCTTAAACATTTGTTTTCAAATTTGGGGATTTTCTTTGATTATCTTTTATTTTATTCATGAGATTATTTTTGAAAAATGTTTGAATTTGTTCTCAACTCATGACAATTTCAGATTTTCTGTGGAAATCTTTAGAAAATAAAATATATATATAATAATTAATAGCAGCGTCGCAGCGACGAAAGCTACAAAATGATCCACAAAGTGTGGTCAGCTACACTGTTGGAGCGTCGCCGCTGAAGTGTTGCTCAAGACGCTTGTTGACGCCATCAAGCGCGAGTCTGTGTGGGAGCGACGACTGACACAAGCAAGAATATATTATAGAATATAATAATATAAGAGAAAATATAAAGGCTTGGGTTAAAAAGAACAGGGATAATTAGGGCTAACAGGACTAACAGCAATAATTTGTTTTCCCCCTTTACAAGAAGGAACGGTGATGCTAGAGAACGTGAATGAAAATGGTGAACAAAAACACATGATTGATTGAGGCTTCATCGCATCATCAGAGCACTGCTTTTGTAGCTCGGAGTCATCACGCTCCTTATGCCATACATGGGCAACTGGCGGCCCGGGGGCCACATGCGGCCCCCACCTTCACTTAAGGCGGCCCACAGGTTAATATCGGAATACTGATATATTATTGATTTCAGCTGTTACAATTCCAAACATGCAAACATGACCCACTTTAAATACTTCAGTCTATATTAGTACCTTAAAGGGTTAGTTCAGATATGTTGAGTATTTTCTGTAGGAAATACTTACAATACCATTAATGTAGTGTTTGCAAAGGTATTAATTGATTGCCCGAGTCCCGTGGTCAGAGTTATGGTCCGGTTCTGATAAATATGAAGTAGTTCCGGTAGATTAGTAGATTTGGTGGGGGCCGCTCATTAGAAATAAATTAATTAAAAAAACTAGCGTCATTTGTATTGTTGACCTATTTCTACCATATAGAGCAGGTTTCGTTCAACTTCGACCCCTCTGTCACATGGTACTAATGTTTGTGTCCAGAATCACTGCGCCGCAGCAGCCTACTCACGCACAAAATATATGACGCAAAAAATAGTACCATGTGATAGAGGGTTCAAAATTGAACGAAACCTGCTCTATATGGTAGAAATAGGTCAACAACACAAATGACGCTAGTTTTTTTAATTAATTTATTTTTAATGAGCGGCCCCCACCAAATCTACTAATCTACCGGAACTACTTAATATTTATCAGAACCGGACCATAACTCTGACCATGGGACTTGGGCAATCAATTAATACCTTTGCAACCACTTCATTAATGGTAAGTATTTCCTACAGAAAATACTAAAAAAATCTGAACTAACCCTTTAATGACTAGTATTACAATTCTATTGTCTTTCTTATGTCGAATGTATTTGTATTTAAGTTCATAAAGTTAACATAAGTATAACTAAATGCATTTGAAATAAAATAAAAATTTAACTTTTCAGGATTCCAATTCAAAAATAGCCCCAAAAAAAATAGCAGGATTCCAATAAACACGTTTTGAGCTTGTAGATCTGCTATTTTTGTGTGACATAGTATGGCGAAGTACGGCATTAATTTACGAAAAAAGTTAAAATACCCGACAGTATATGCAAAGTGGCCCTCTGGAGCGAGTGTGGAAATATAGTGGCCCTTTCCATCATCAAAGTTGCATCACCCCTGCCTTATGCTGTGAAAGCAGCATAAGGAGCAGCAGGGTCGGTATGGAGGGGCAGCTGTCAGGGTTTTAGCCTCTTCAGTCTTGTTGGCCTCATTATCACAGAGAGGCCAGTTGGCTGAGGACAATCAACTCGGTGGGATAACTTTGGCCAGGCCCATGGTTAATGGCAGCGTTGCCCTATACCGACGGAGCATTACCGCCATTGTGTCATTCATTAACGTTGTTTTTCTGTCTTTTCCTTCGGAATTCTATCGCCCATGTATGGCTCCCTGTGGGTCGTGCATCACCTTAAAGGGGAACATTTAGGCTTTTATGATCCAAATCGCTCAGGTCCAAATAGCCATAGCCTCCTTGGCAATATGCTAATGTGCCCTTTGAATGGTTCATCAGCAGTGCAATAAACAGCGATAGCCGGGACAGATATGAGAATACTGGGGCTTATAGATTATGGGTCCAGAGTGAGCCATGACACGTTGTGAAGGCATCTGGATGGAATTGAGTATACCGCCTCAAAATACCCAAATTGTTCATTCAGAAAAGACACAGAGGAGAGACGCGAACAGCGTTTTTCTATCGCCTCGCAGTAGCGGAGGGCCGGGTGGTGGGGAGAGAGCCTGGCGCAGTCAGCGCACAGAAGTCAAGGCACAGACGGCTGTGATGTTGACGGACAATGGATGCGCGCTTATGAGAAAGAACAAAAATAAAAACCTGGCGAAACAGTTGCGTGCATTAGCGCAAGATGAGGATAAAGGAAACATTCGGTCTAAATGTCCAGTTTGCGAATTCACAACTAGTAACTACTACTTTTGTATTTGAAACTTTACATTTCTCTAAATATTATAAACGTTCACGACAGCCTAAGCACAAATATCATTTATGAAAAGGCTACTATAGGCTACAGTGAAGTTCGGACTGAATGACTGAAACGGCTATAGTCCTTGGGAAATCCAAATGAGTTGCCATATTTACATTTCCTTACAAATTACAAATTCCTTACATTACAAATCCTTATAAGCTATATATTTCTGGGATGCATAGTAGCTGAAACTCCACAAGAGGCGATAGGAAAACGCCGTTCGCAGAGCTAGAAAGACACCCCAACTAAGCACAGCACACAGCCTGAGACGCACGCTTTTGAACCAATAAAAGAGCTCACCACATGGCATTTGTAGGTTATAAATAAGAGTGACAATGTAATAAAAACGTGTAATATTTCTGCTATAAAAAGGCAGATTGGTCCCAGCGGCATGTGCTTTTTATCAGACATTGGGGTCTTTATAGGGTGGGAGACCCATTCACACGAAACAATATGCTGCCATTTCGGTCTTCAGATCCATTTGTCTTGCAAAAAATATTTGACCTTCTAATAGGTTCCACAGGGATGTTTGAAGTTTGCCGGCACACATTATCCTCCTTACCGGCCTTGTGCCTGCCTATACCTCAAAGGGCCAGGCTTTGTTGTTATCCTTCTGGCCATCAGTCTGTCTCCTGATAAGGACAATCAGCGTGGTAGAGCTCAACGGGAATACCACACAGTACATGATGAAGAGCTGGTCAATGGGACATTGTGCCATGTATAAACATTTGACGGGGGTCATCTGCAGTAGCCCCCCTCTCCTGTTTTAACCCATTCAAACCGGGAACACAACTGTGTGCCATTTCTTTGGCTATTCAAAAATAGCAGATCTACAAGCTCATAGCGCGGCACGGTGCCGCGCTATGAGCTTGTAGATCCGCTATTTTTTTTATTAAAATATCAAAACTCAAATCTTTGCTTCAAAATATTTTGAGATGGGGGGGGGGGGGGGTCCGCGGCTAAATACATATCATTTTGGGTGGTTCTTGACATGAAAACGCTTGAGAACCACCAATATTACAGCAACAAACGTTTTTTTTCTACAAAAAACTGATTTAGAAGACAGAATCCCCAGAAGCAAAGATTTGAGTAAAAAAATCGCTCTAAAAAAAACATATTGAAAGATTTGCACACATTTTCTAGATTTTTCAAAAGAAATATACTACGAGCTTGTAGATCTGCTGTTTTTGAATAGGCCAAAGTATAAAACAATGGTTATGTCTAAAATTCTAAAATGACACAGTATAGCCTATGCGTCCCCGTATTGAAAGGGTTAAGGAGAGAGAGATTTGGTCATAGCATTGTGTTTTCCTTGGTCTAGAATTATTCTCGCTCCAACTACTGGACGACTGACCTGGCCGGCAGTCAGTCACTCACACACTGCTGGGCGTTGGCCTGCACGGGCCTGCCACAGAGAGAGGACTGCTGTCCTGGACCTGCTCCACTCACACTCACGTCCATGCTCACAGACGCTCCCCAGTTAACACTGTGTGGAGTAATTCAAATTCCTGGTGACAATAATCTCTAGGGACTTCAGTGGGGGTGGGGGGGGGAGAACATTCCCTCCATCACCTAGAGGGCCCTGCAAAGAATATGAAGGTGCAGCTCTTATACGGCCATCATCCAGTCCATCCTCATTGCATAAATCACCATCTGGTTGGCATGCCCAAGGTCAAGGGCAGAAGCAGCGGAACGTTATTTTGGTTGGCCGAGTAGGTGGGCCTCGTTCAGTAAGCTCGTTTATGCCCATACTTTGTACTTATCGGCAATTACAAAATCCCACGTTAAGAGTCTTTTTTTGTTTGTGAATTTTGACTGACGTCCGCTCAAACTCACGTCTGCTCGGAGGCAAACCTACATGGGACCAAAGCTTGCGTACAGTATGTCATTAGAATGCCTTATTCTTCATGCAAAATCAATTACAATAGTGCCAAACGTCAAATAAAATATGCATGTGCCCAACCTTTGTCAACACAAAAAGAAAGAATGTGTCAAACGACACTGCTTTGCTTATATGCATATTATAGACATCTATTTATTTTCAGTTGACGCATTTAGAGCCAAATTATTAGATCCCTCGGCGCGTTTGCCGTGTGGCCACAGTTTCACCTATTGGGCTTTCCATGCCAACTCCAATGTCACGCTATCAATCTATAATATTGACCACTCACACGTCACAGTCTTACCATCTGATGAGGAAACGGTATGGATGAAATCTAGCTGTGTCCATTACTCCATTTCCATTCTGATGTGGAGGGTTCGTCCAAAGGACAGACTCCCCTCAGTGATCAATAAAGCTCTGACCCAGCCGAAAAACGTCGGGCCGGGTCTGGTTCGGGCATAATTTGAGAACTCTACCGCGTTGTAAGCTAGTAGATCTGTCCATTTTGAAGAGTGATGATGTTTCTTTGATTTTATTATCAGAGATCCCCTTCTGAAATCCTATTTGGCAAAATAAGTCATTCTGATTCTGATTCTGATGCATCAAACATCAAACTTCAACGGTCACATGAAATAACATAAAATCAACTTTATTTATACTGTAGCTACTAAAATATTAAATAAAAGAGTAAAGACTGCTGCTCTATTACAGATTTCCAGTAGCCAACATGATCAACACTATTATGAGTTGGTGACAGTGTGCTATGCATGTGTACGCATGTAAGTGGATGAAAATGACCCTGACACGAAAAAAAAAAAAAAAAACGCAAACGTAGATTGATTTGATGTACTGTATACTGTATCTCTGCTGTCTGGCGGAAACCAGCTAACTCCAAAATGTTCATTTTTCAGGAAATTCAGGAAAAGGTGCAGCTAGGAGGTTTTGTTCATCATTGATAAGGACAGCTGAATGGACCCCCAAGCTCACAATGAGGTTGGAGGTCAAAAGGGGGTGGAGCCTGGAGTCAGCAAAACCAGCTAACTCCGGTGGAGTTAGCTGGTTTAGCAGGAAGTTTGAGGATCCAATGGAGTTAGCTGGTTTTGTCAGAAGCGCTTTCAAATGCTTTTCATTGGTTCAAATTTTTCAATGGCCCTGATTTATGGAAAATAAATGCAAAAGCGTAAAAATGGAGTTAGGTGGTTTCTGCCGGACAGCAACGATATACAGTATTTTAAAGATCGGGTTTTACAAAAGTACATCAACCATCAAGGTGATATAATGGGAATGTTTATCAAGTGAATGAATGGTGATAAGGAGGAGAATGGAGGCTCTGTGTCAAACACAGAGCTGCTGCTAGACGAGCGATGGAGCACCAAACCACCTCTGGCAGAAAGGGAAATGATTGTTGTTATGACTTAGAGGGGTCATTTGTATTCATGACTATATTACAAAAAGAGAGGGGGGGGGTGTGGGGGCTCTGCACTGCACCGCTGTACACTTTCATTACAGCCATGGCGTTTCCTTAAAGAAAACCACCCGCAGGCTTTTCTTAGGCCATGTCTGAACTCAACCTTCTGTCTGTGAATAGGATTTATTTGCTCGGTAACAAGATGAACCTGTCTGCGGTATTAGGTGTCGAGGCTGGTTCAGGCAGAAAAAAAAGGCATTTTGCTGATTAAAATGCCCACTCGAGGAGGGTCAAAGGGGGGGTGGTGGTTAAGGACTGTGTGTGTGTGTGTGCGCGTGCGTGCGTGCGTGTGTGCGTGCGTGCGTGCGTGCGTGCGTGCGTGCGTGCGTGTGTGTGTGTGTATCAAGCCTGTGTGGTCTCACTGGTAATCGTGACACAAGGTAACAAGAGGAGGAGAGTCTCGTTATGTGCACCCTAGGATTTAGATTGAGAGAGGGAGGAGGGCCTGTCTGTCTGGCCCATGCAGGACCGGTAGCTTACGGGACAGAAAATTGAATAGAGAAGGCGGGGGGGACGGGGACGGGGGGGGGATTCAGACAAGGATCTGCTAATGTAATCTCCCTGTTCCATCTGTGGACCTGCAGGTCTGGGGACAAGGAGGAATGTTGAGGAAGGTGGGGGGGCAGTCATCAGCCCTGACAGGGTTAGGAGCTCCAACTGTTCTCTCAGACAGGCATACGTGAAGCAGAGCTACTGTGTGGGTGTAGTAAATTGAACCCTGCGGGAGCCCATACAACGCTTTAACCTTGCTCTCGTGACAAGAGCTCGGAAGAGCAACTGGATGAAATAATACAGTATACCCAAGAAGAAAGGTGATGTCTTGAATTGAAGACATCTCTTTGTATAACGCCTGTTCCTATTTCAGTGTATCGGTAACAATGAAATCCACTGATTCTGATTCACATTTAGAGTAAGACCACATGGCTATTTAGAACGTTGACAGTGATAAGAGCACCTAAGAACACTTATACCATGGCACTTGAGGTACTTGCTTCTGATTGGCCGGAGGGTATGCAACATCAATTAAGCACTTAAGACCTAATCTACACTTTGGCTAATCAAAAATAGCCGATCTACAAGCTCGCATTAAAAAGATGGTACAGTATTAACTATTATTTTATCTAACATTAACAAGCTACTGTATCCTTAAAAATGTTATAATAGTGGCAGCAAGGTTTTTCTATTAGTCAGGGGATATTAAAAAAATCCTTACCAAAAAAAATCTTCACCAATGTGTTTGTAAAGGTGTCTAGTAACACATCTCACAAAGACTGAAATGCAGTTTCCCTAGGAGAATTTTTGACAGCTGCTGAAAGTTGGGGTACCCACCATTTCCCTGCATTTCCATGCAGGGGAAAAAAAATCCAATTTTAATTCTGTTTTAAGTAGCATTGTGAGGGGTCAAACTAGGGTGTTTTTATGATTCTGAATCCATTGCAAGCATTTGTTTTGCACCAAAACCACTCCTTGGGCTAAAAACGGCCATAGCCATCCTTTTCCAGGTATACTTTTTGTGTAAAAAAGCCCATTGAGATTGGGCTGTTTTTACCCCAAGGAGTGGTTTTGGTGCAAAAAAAAATGCTTGCAATGGATTCAGAATCATAAGAACACCCTAGTTTGACCCCTCTCACATGCTACTTTAAAACAGAATTTAAATTTGATTTTTTTTTTTCCTGCATGGAAATGCAGGGAAATGGTGGGTACCCCAACTTTCAGCATGCTGTCAAAAATTCTCCTAGGGAAACTGCAATTCAGTCTTTGTGAGATGTGTTACTAGACACCTTTACAAACACATTGGTGAAGATTTTTTTTGGTAAGGAATTTATTCCAAGATTGGAAAATGTTCTGCTAATATCCCCTGACTATATCTAAAGTCTCTCTCTCCTCTCTCTCTCTCTCTCTCTCTCTCTCTCTCTCTCTCCTCCATCTCTCTCTCTCACTCTCTCTCTCTCTCTTCTCCTCTCTCTCTCTCTCTCTCTCTCTCTCTCTCTCTCTCTCTCTCTCTCTTCTCTCTCTCTCTCTCTCTCTCTCTCCTCCTCTCTCTCTCTCCCTCCTCTCTCACTCTCTCTCTCTCTCTCTCTCATCTCTCGTCCTCCTCTCTCTCATCTCTCTCTCTCTCTCTCTCTCTCTCTCTCTCTCTCTCTCTTATTTATCAAACAGTCTTAGAAACTATACACTCTGCTGTATACCGTTATTGTGGTTAGTCGTGCTTGGCTGCTTAAGTTGTAATTAAGTGGGACTGATGTTGCTGCTTAACTTAAACAGCTGGATGGAGGTTTTGACAAACCAGCAGAAAAACCAAAAGGCTGACTATGGGTTTTTGTGAAAACACACAAGAAAGCTGAAAAAAGAATCTAATCAAGCGTATCTAATTCAGGGTTTTCTCAAAGTGGGTGTCGTGCGACACAAGTCCAGGGGTGCCGCAGAATACTTTGATAAAATTTGTAATTTATTCATGTCGCTCGAACGCGTAGATTCGCTATACTTAGTAAAACGGACCTAAGTTGCACTTTGTTGCCCATTCTTTTTCCATCTATACCAAATCTCTTCAAAAATAGCCGATCTACAAGCTCCAGAGTGGTTAAACGTCAAGTATAAAGTTATTTTCAATAATTCTGCCCCTAATGGAAACTGATATTCTCTCAAGTTTTCCCTCATGACATACTGTATCTTAGGGGGAAAGATTTACATATTAATCTACTGTAATATGACATAAATGTAAGGTGCTAAAAAGTAACAATGTAATCCAGGGGTGCCGTGGATGAAAAAGTTTTTTTTTTTTACAGGGTAGCCCTGAGTCAAAAAAACACCTGAACTATCCATCCATCCATCCATCTTCAACCGCTTCTATCTGGAGTCGGGTTGCGGTAGGGGGGCGGGGGGGGGCCGTTTCAGCAGAGAGGCTCCAGACTTCCCTTTCCTGAGCAACATTAGCCACTTCCTCCTGGGGGATCCCCCGAGGCGTTCCCAGGTCAGTGTGGAGGTGTAATCCCCCCTCCATATCTAGTCCTTGGTCTGCCCCCCGGGGTCTCTCTCCTCCCAGTGGGACATGATGCAGCAGCAGAGACCTCTCCCGATAGGGAGACGCTCGGGACGCATATCCGTACAAGATGCCCTGAACCACCTAAGCTGGCTCCTCTCCAAGTGAAGGAGCAGCGGCTCTACTCCCGAGTCTCTCTCTCAGGTGACTGAACTTCTCACCCTTATCTCTAAGGGAGAGATTTTTGCGGATCTAGTGATCCGCAAAAATCTTCATATAATTTTTTTACGGTGTGCTCTGCAAGAGTCTAGTCGTCTATAAGAGGGTCGGTCTGTGTGTCCAGAGCCAATCTCTCAAACTGGGACCAATCAGCACCAAATAAATGTACACTGCATTTTTTTTTTGTTTTTTTTTGTCTTTGATTTTGTCATGCTTTTTTTCCTTTTTCTTTTTTGTACATAGTGTTATTTTTTCTCTGTATTTTTATGTTGATATTTGAACTATTTGGTTGCTACTATTATGTCTATGAAATGAATACCAACGGAAATAAGTCCGCAAGGACTTTTTTGGACGGACCTTTTAGACAAAAGTATTATAAATGTAATTGTGATGTTTTACATTCTTTTTGCCTAATAAAATTTTCAATCAATCAATCAATCAATCAATCAATGCAAGTAGGCCACAGAAGTACCCAACTCAAAAAAGAATTTTTTTTTACTTTGTCAGATACCCGTTGTATCTGTCTGTCCGTGTCCCTTTTGTGCCCTTATAATGGAGATCTCTGTAGATCATGACTCCATTTTTGTTTATCTCAATGGCTGAATCCCTAGTGAAATTCTAAACAATACAGCTACTATATCTCACATGTGGAAAAAGGTATATTTTGTGTTTGCATAATGCAAACAAAGAAATCAAAAGGCCCTTATACATGTACCACAGAACTGTGAGAACGTGTGATGGTTTGTTGGGCCAGAAGAGGGCGCTGTGTTTAAGGGAGCACCGCCCTTGGACAGAGGTCAAAGGGTCACAATGCTGAACGGAACTTTAACCTTATTCATTAAGAACTCTGTGCCCGAGAAAGCATGGGCCTGTGCTATAAATGTGTGAACCTGTGCCGTGCACACACGCAGGTGAAAGCACATCAATAGACATTGATGCATATGTGTGCACACGGCCACACGCACGCAATCGCATGCACACACAGCAGATGAGAGGAGGCGTGTGAATCAACTTGAACCCTCCCATGCTCACATAATACAGACAGAGACACACAAATATGTAATGAAATATAATGCCCTTAATCTGTAGCGCTTTGGGAAACTTGTGTTTTTTTTTGTCCTATGTTTATCTACGGGAATGTTACTCGATGTATAGACAGGCTATTCAGAGTGGGAGACATTCTTTTTTGGTTTGGTCTTTCGGGCTGAGAATAAAACACATTGTTATGATACTGTAAGGAGAGACCATATATACTCCATGCTTTCATTGGCCACGGATCAATAACAGGCCGGATTCCAATCACAGGCGCTAGACTAGCCCATTAACAACTCATTCAGTGCCACATGACATCTAAGACGTCATGGCCTGAAGCGCCCCTGAGCGCCACAAAAAAAAAAATCCTATTTTATTTTTATTTTTTTTATGTTCAGAACCCAAGATATGATGATTTGAAGATTTGCTGCTCCATTAACTTCTTGTTTAACCTCTTACTGAAAAAGGCTGTATCTCGGCTCCTGAGCACTTTTTTTTTTACAATGAATTTTGGCTGTGGCACTCAGAACCAAAATTCCATAAATAAGAATGGCACTGAAAGAGTTAAGACCTGAAGACCGATTCTACAAATGTCTTCTAAAATCCCAACAGTTTTCTGAAAAAAACGTATGTTTCTATATCAGTGGTGCTCAAACTTTTTCATGTCAAGGACCCCCAAAATGATATGC